>NC_047674.1:42007258-42344133 GCF_011762505.2 Arvicanthis niloticus
AAGCTTATAAAAGAAAGCTTACCATTTCAGAGGGTTAGAGTCCACGATGCTGGAGAAAGGCATACAGACAGGAACAGCTGAGAGCTTACATCTTGTTCCACAAGTAAGAGGCAGAGAGAGGCACACTGGGGATAGCAAAAAAACAAAACAAAACAAAAAAAGTCAAAGCCCACCCCCAATAACGGACACACCTCCTCCAACAAGGCTATGCCTCCTAATCCTTCATAAACACTTCTACCAACTAAGAGTCCACTGTTCACACCCATGAGCCTATGGGAGCCATTCTTGTTCAAACCACCACGGAAATACATGACCAAAGTCAGGTAGGGAAGCATGGGGTTCCTATGGTCTTCTCGTGTGCATGGAGGAGAAGCCAATTACTTGAGCAATATTGTGAGATATTTTAAGAGAAGTCAGTTAAAGTTAGCTCATTCTCTGATTGCCACAATGGGATGCTGTAGCAGCGCTGCCATGTTCTGGCTCTAAGTTCCTGCTCTGACCGTGGCACTGGCTAGCCAGGTAAGCATGGCCCTTGGGCCAGCTTTGTCACCCTCAGAGCAGACAATAATCACCATCTTAGCGGCACCGGGTAGAAATAAGACTCTTAATGCTTAAAGATTATCCAATAGATTTATATATCAGCAACACTCAATACACAAGATGCCCACACAAATAAAATTGTTATCCCAATATCTAATCTTTTGATATGAATAACTACCCGAGATTGCTAGAGACATGAACATCTTCTGCCATTTTTCCTCTCCTTCCTCTTCTCCTCTCCTTCCTCTTTCCTCCTCCCAACTCCCAGCTCCACCTAACTCTTCTACTGCCCAATCACCAAGCTCCACTGCAAACACAGTGGGCAGAAAAATTCCTGCCACAGGATGTTTGTATTACATCCTGAAGCCAAGAAGATTGGAATGCATGTTACGTGAAAATAGCAGAGGGGGCTATTTGGGTGGAAAGAAAAGTGTAAGACCAGGGGTTGAGGGGTAAATAACAGCAAAATATTAAGTCACATATATATGAAAATGCCATATAGATAAAGCCATTGCTTTAAAAAGAATAATGTTTTCAAAATGAGAAAAACAATTCCCTAGAGAGGTATTGAACGTTCTAAGGAGCTCCATGGTTCCCCGCCCCCTCAGTAGTCCCAAAAGAATTCGAAAAACATAAAAAGGAATGCAGTATCAAAGTAAAAATAAACTAAGCAGCAGACTGTCTCCAATCTGTTGGGTGTTATATTTAGCATATTTTATAATTAAATGAGCTGAGTGCTAAGGTTGTTTTGAGTTGTATAAACAACTACTTGGCTTTCCTAATAAGACTACATAGCTCTCTACATGTTATCTGTCTGCTGGCACCATGCTTACAATGCTGGGTCCTGTAGAAAAGCTAGGCCCCTTTTTGCTACAATCCTGTGTTAACAGTTTTTAATAACATAAATACAACTTCACTGGGGCAATATTTTTAATTCTATTTCTGCACACCGAATAATTGCAAGCTCTGTTGATAACTGGTTCTTTAGACCTGTGTCACTGCCTTCTCATAGCAATGGTAGCCAATATAGATTTAGAATCTTGAATTAGAATGTCTATACCTTTACTTTTATTGATTAAAATTATAGAAGCCTGAAACAAAGATATCATTAGCTGTGATAAAAGATGTTTAAGTTCTAAAAAAAAATCCACTTTTATCCCATAATTTTCCACGAAAAGGGGACTTAAGTTATCACCTGGCTCACGGGTTTCAGACATGGGAGTCTGATAAACATGTAAGCTCTCAGGCTTGCTGGGTCCAACGAGGCTTAAGATTTTTCATTGAAAAATAAGAACTGAGGATACTCCTTGAACTTCCAGTGAAAAATTACCAATCAGAACCCTTATGTCATGTTACAGAACACAGCCTCGGAGAAGGTAAATGACATATCCGACTCCAGCCAACTAAATGATGACAATCAGGGGTAGAAACGATGCAGTCCTTTCATTTTGTGTTCACACTTTGAGCCCCTGGTGGTTCAGACTGTCCTCCGGGATCCCTACAAGCCAGTCACTTCTCTGGTACACCCAGGGACAATAAGAAGGAAGACCAAAGACAGTATTTGATGTGCACCACACACAGGAAATATGACGACGAAACTGACAGGACATGGGGTGCAGAGGACAGGCTAGTCCATTTGTCTTTCTGCATTTGAGTTTCTCACCTTCACACGGACTAATGGAACATTAAACAGAACACCAAGAGGAGGTTATGATTATGGCAGATTACTATAAAACCTCATTTTCTCATTTGGTCAACACAACTAACACAGCTTTAAGATAATTTTTAAAAACATCAAATCCCCAGCTCAGGGCTCAGAAAGGCTACACCCTGAACTTGCTCATACATGCAAATTTCAGTTATTATATGCAACAAGAGTAGAAGAACCCTACAAACTGTAGCATTGTGTTTGACTACTGCCAACTTATATGATCAGTGCTTTCCCAGTATTACCATATGGTAGATATGCCATAAACACTAATATTTAAATAATACTATGTGGTGAAAGGATACCATTGAAGAAAGATTAAAAACACAACAACAACAAAGATAAAATTTCAGTGGCTGTACATCTGTCCAGCATGTACAGAGCCCTAGGGTCAATCCTCAGTATTGGATTAGAGAGGAAAAAAAATCAAGAGGAGGAGAAGCAAGAAGAGCAGCGGAAAGAAGAGGAGCAGGAAGAAACCTGAGATGAAGGAGGGGAGGAAATAGTGAATGGCTTTGCTTGGGAATGCATAGATAGGAGACAAAATTACAAATCAATGGACAAAAATCCTGGGCTAGTGATGTTCCCTCTGAGAGGTAAAGAAGGGGCTGACAGGAAGAGCAAGCTGTCCCCACTAGGGTGCTGGGCACATTGTGCCCCCTGCATTTGGATGAAGGTTATGTTTCTCATCTAAACATTTCAGATTAAATATAAAAATAAAATGTTTTGTCCCTCTTTTCAGATTTCAATGTACACATTATATTTCATAATAAAGATCTCTATGTATATTAAGGGCTCTAGAGAGGGCTCAGTGGTTAAGTGCACATACTGTTCTTCCAGGTGACCTGAATGTGGATTGCATACTTAAATAAACACATTAGAGAGCTCACAACTGTCTGTAACTCCATCTCCAGGGAATCTGGTGCTTCAAATCTCTGTGGGCACAGGAATCATGTGCACATATCCACACAGAGATGTATACACAAATGCATAATTAAAAAAAAATAAATGTCTTTAAGAGATAAATTTAGTATATTAAATCCAAAGATATAATTATCAGGCATTCCCAATTTAGACATGAGCATGGTCTCTCCACATGGACTAGTAAACTAATAGAATGCAGCTGTGCATCAGGTCTGTGTAAATATTTACCCTTGTCCTGTCCCAGAGGACTCACACCCTGAGGCTGTTGTGAAATCTAATTGGGAGTCATTTGATCACAAGTTGCCAGGATCCATTCAACGCTAAATATATCATCACCCTAGTTCCAGATGACTGACAGGTTCAGCTCTGGTTGGAGTTGAAATCATCAGTCCCAAAATAGTTAAGTTTTCTAGTTCCAGCAATGTTTCCAGATATTGTTTCTATGGTTCCCTAACCACAAATAGAGCAACAATATACTTCCTGAAAAGAAAGAGACGTGATTTTTTGATTTTTTTTCCCCACAGGGGTAAGAACTTGTCATTTTGTCACTTAGGAGAATATCTCTCAGTTTTTCATTATTTGTGTTTGATCCAGGGACCAAATTAAAATGTTAACCGAAGTATTAAAAATAAAAACAATCATGATTTATCATCCATTATTGGAACTGACTAGTGCTCCTTTGACACCAAGAGAAATTTCTCAGTGATGGGTATGTATGTGTAACACCAACAAAGTTATAGAACAATCATGAACCTAAATATTTTTTAATGACTATGCATATTATTTTTAAAAAATACTTCTGTTTTTTAAATTTCTCTGTCCTTGTGTTTTGGCTGCATGTACATCTGTGCGAAAGTGTCATGTCCCCTGGAACTAGAGTTACAGACACCTATGAGCTCCCATGTGGGTGCTGGGCATTGAACATGGATCCCCTGGAAGACCGTAAGTGCTTATTAACCACTGAGCCGCCTCTCCATCCCTAAAGTTTGTTTGTTTTTGTTGTCTGTTTGTTTGAGTTTTTCAAGACAGAGTTTCCTCTGTGTATCCCTGGCCATCCTGGAACTTGCTTTGTAGACCAGGCTAGCATCAAACTCAGAGATCAGCCTGCCTCTGCCTTCTGAGTGCTGGGATTAGGTGTGTGCCACCATGTTCTTAAAGGTTTTTAAATTGGTATCAGAGTTGAAGACAAGTGCTTTATACAACTGAATTCTCTAAATAGTTCCCACTTCCTGTGACTGTTTTCTGACACGAGGATAGAAATGTAATACAATGTGCTGTATTTAAATTGATAATTGGATTAACTTTAATGAGAGCATAATTTATAGAAATTTTTATAACAACAATAATAACAGTGAACAGATGCGAGAGTTGGCTTATTCAGCAAAGCATGTGCAAGCCAAAGCCCTGATTCAATCCCTAGAGCCCCTGAAAAATGCTTGTAATTCTAGCCCTGGAGAGGCTGAAATCAGAAGACCCTTGAACTCATTGGCCTGCTGGTCTACCCTGAGAGGTGAGTTCCAAGCCTTTGGGATCACATGTCTCAAAATAAGTGGATGACATTCCTGAGAATCACACCCAAGGTGTGTACATACATGCACACAAATACACACACACCACATTCATACATCATCATCCACCTATTACTAATTCACCTGCCTCATAGCTTAAGAATGTGATCATAACCAAAACCACTGATCCCCTTTCTCCTTAAGAAGACCAAACTTTCTCTTGCAGGTTTGCCATGATACAGCACGATTCTCGTTTGTGGAAGACTGAAATTTTATTGTGTATATATTAAATTTTCTTTACCCATTCACCCACTGGGGACACCTGATTATGCATAGCGTCTCATAAACATGGACATGTGGACATCATTTTATATACTAACTTTATTTCCTTTGGAGAAATGTTCAGGAGCTGCATCATATAACACATATAAACTGCTTAGTCAAACCACTGCTTTGATTATCTAAGGTTCCAGAAAGGCAAATGCTCGTGTTCTTTCTTGTTTGTAGATCATAGGTTTGAATCTTTAGCTGTGCTGGTGTCACAGCAAAAGCCAGGAAAATAAAAGGTAATTAGGTAAGGGCGGTGGCACTCTAAAGGGGGGATAGTAGGATAGGAGGCTAGGAAGGGGACAATGGGTGGGAGGGACATACCTGGAAAGGAGAAGGAGGAGGGATAAAAAACATGAAGAATGTTCAAAAGTGCATAGGGGAACTTATCTTCTGTTTACTTAAAATATGTAATGTACATTGGAAGAAGTTGTGCCACTTGAAGTGATAACAATCTCCACAAAAGCCATAGATTATCTGAAAACAAAACAAAACAGATAACAACAAAAACAAACCTGTCAGGAACCTTCTTCCAAGTTGCTAAGAGAATCAAAGACTCCCCAAAATAATACAAACTATTGCCATTTTCCTTGGGTGCCTCCCAGAATTTGAAGGTTTGACCCTATTGCTGAAGACTCCAGTCTGCAGACACAGGACTCAGAGGAATAAAGCTGGATCTGACCTCAAAGCCTCCTCTCTGAAAAACACTTCTCCTAGTGTCCAAAAGATGCTATACCAGATACCAAACAAGAAAAGCAACCAATAGTCCTCCCCAGCCGCAAAGCAGATCAGCCACACAATAAGCAGCATGGCAAGATATATTCAAAGATGCTATAGTAGCATTTATATCATAGGGGTTACCAATAGCCATCCAATTGGACATAAGGCCTATTCAATAGGAGAGAATTCATTCCTGGTGCTATAAACCTAGTCAATTATCCATGGCTGGCAAAGTCATAGATCTACATGAGAACCTACAATTCCCCCTTTCTTAAACTCATATAATGTCTTGCTGCATTCAAATAATTATCCTATATTCATAGTTAAGTGTGACTTTCAAACCTCACCAAAGAAGCTTCTTTTTGTAGTAAACAGAGACTGTCACAAAATCCACAATTGGTCCAGCTGCATGGAACAACTGACTGTGCTCTGCACCACTCTAACTGATACCTTTACAACATAATTCCGACCTCTAAGGCTCATAGACTACCAAGGAAGAGGGAGCAGAAATATTGTAAGAGACAAAACACCAGGACATCTCCACCGAACTAGAGTCTTTCATGTCAGGAAAGCTGCACCCATGAAATCTCAAAATATGGTTGCGTAAATAAAACCCACACAACACCGAAGGAATGTCACTATGAGTGACAGAAATCTCACAAAAGCCTACTCCTAAATCAGTGGCTCTCAACCTTTCTAATGATGCGACCCTTTGATACAGTTCCTTATGTTCTGATGACCCTCAACCATAAAATTATTTTTGTTGCTACTTCATATCTGTAATCTTGCTACTGTTATGAATCCTAATGTAAATACCTGTCTTTTCCAAATGTTACTACTGTTATGAATCCTAATATAAAAACCTGTCTTTTCCAATGGTCTTAGGTAACCCTCTAAAGGGGTTGAGACCCACAGATTAAGAACCAAACCACTGTCCTAGATAAAGAGCAATTGCTGGCTAATAAGAGAAGGAAGATCAGTCTCCTCTAAGAATGAGCTCCCTACAAATTATCCAAACCCAGACATCCCTAAACATAGAGGGGAACCACTAAACAGACTCAGCATGCTGTACTTATATATACATGTGTATATATGTAACAATGGTTAAAGAAGAGGTCATACATTTGAAAAAGAGTTGGCGAGGGGAGGAAAACTGAAGGGGGGGAGAGCAAAATATTCCATGTTGTAGGACAATCTCAAAAAAAAAGTATGTTTAAATAGATGAGTATCAGAAAGCAGGAAAGAAAGAATTTAATCCTAAAATAAAATCTCAATCGGCATGTACTAAATCACATTTCCTAGAATTTAAAAACAATTAATGAGAAGGAAACTTTGGATACGCTGATTAACCTGTACGTTTGTTTTTGGAAAAAGAAAGCAAGGTTGAAAGATCATTGTTTTAACAACCTTTCTTTTGGCTACTCTAAAAGATTAGATAACCAATTGCATAACAAGCTATATAAAGTACCAGGCTGGATCCATGAAAAGTCAGTCTGCCACCCGAGCCTTCACACTTAGTATAAAAGCTTGTGACCTAAAACTCTTACAGCATGCTACCACTAACTTAAAGAACATTGTAAGGCTTCCCAGGACAACTTTGTACAAAGAAACACAGTTCTTTTCAATAAACTCTAACAACAAACACTTGGCAGTAAACTGTTTTACATATAAACAAGTAATCTCTTTAGGGACCATTTAAACTTGAATCCTTATTCCTCAAACATTGTAGGGTTAAGAGTAAAACTCCCTAGAGGGGCTTGTCTCTCAGTTATAAAGTGCTTGCCTAGTATAAGGCCCTAGATTCGATGTCCAGCACAACAAAAAGTTTCAATAAATGGTTAATGAATGGGAGGAGAGACAATGAACTTGGAGCATAAGAGTAAGTAGGGACAAAGAAAAAGAAAATGATAAGAACATTGAAATTCTAAGGTGGAATTTATAGATAAAATTTTGGAGACAAATTCTTCAGAATAAACAAATCCATAGTAGGGGGCCTAGAGAATGGTGCTATGGGACCTTCCTTCCCTAGCCATGGAAAGAAGGCTGGTAGTCACCAGATCTCTACCAGACAAAGCTAGGAAATAGGTAAAGGTTTTGTTTTTAAGCAGAACATCTTAAAATCTTGTTACCCGCTTCTTCCTTTGAAAATCCTCTTCAGAAAAACAACAACAAAACAGCGAGTGATTTTTTTCTTTTTTTTTTTTTTTTTTATTGATCATTGTATTCATTTACATTTCAAATGATATCTCCCTTCCTGGTTTCCCCTCCACAAATCCTTCATTCCATTCCCCATCCCCTCTCCCCTTTGCCTCTATGAGGGTGCTCCTTCACCCACTCACCCACTTCTGCTTCACCCTATGCTGGGGCATTAAGCCTTCACAGGACCAAGGGCCTCCCCTCCCACTGATGCCAGATAAGGCCATCCTCTGCTACATATGCAGCTGGAGCCATGGGTCCCTCCATGTACACTCTTCGGTTGGTGGTTTAGTCCCTGGGAGCTCTGAGGGAACTGGTTAATTGATATAGTTGTTCTTCTTATAGGATTGCAAAGCCCTTCAGCTCCTTCAGTCCTTTCTCTAACTCTTCCATTGGAAGCCATGGGCTCAGTCCAATGGTTGGCTGTATCTGCATCTGTATTGTTCAGGAGCTGGCAGATCCTCTCAGAGGACAGCCATACCAGGCTCCTGTCAGCAAGCACTTTTTGGCCTCAGCAACAGTGTCCAAGTTTGGTGTCTGCAGATGGGATGAATCTCAAGGTGGGGCAATCTCTGGATGGCCTTTCCTTCAGTTTCTGCTCCACTTTTTGTCCCTGCATTTCCTTTAGACAGGAACAAAATTAGAAATTTTGAAATGAGTGGATGACACCATCCCTCAACTGGGGGCCATGTCTATCTACTGGAGGTGGTCTCTGCAATTTCTATCTCCCCGCTGTTGGGTATTTCCACTAATGTCATCCCAATTGGGTCTTGGGAGCTTCTCACATCCTTGGCATCTGGGACTTTCTAGTGGTTCCTCCACCTACCCCCTGCTACATATTTCTATTCATTCTCCTGGCCCTCTGGACTTCTCTCCTGGTATGGCAGTGAAAAATGAACCCGTAAGTGTTCCAGACTCCTGGATTGTATCACTCTGGGAGTTTGTCTTCAAATTTCTTGTGAAGATGGTAACTTTTGGGGACCTCATTGGGATTTCTTTTGAGGACCACCAACCCATCAAGGTAAGAAATCAGGTCAGGAAAGTGTCTATGCTGAACTGCTAGTACCTTTCCCTCATCCTGGGATGGGGCTGATACTTTTATGTTCTTCTCTCAATCAAGGAAGGTCCACTCAGAGGTCCTAACTCTGATGTCTGTGTACACTAAGAGGCCAATGAAGATGTTTGGTGACTAGAGATCCGTAGATAGGTACTAAACTGTACTGTTAACCTAAGGCCTGGTTATGTATCTCATTCTGTTTAGGGTGAAACCTGACCAGAGTGCCTGAAGGAGCAACATTTCAGGAAAATTTAGAAAATTTCAAGTGTTTGTAACTTCGGGTTTCCCAAAGCATCTGTATCTCTTAGCCTGTTTCTTCTATAACACTTGGAGACAAGCCAACACCTGTTTTAACTTAAAATTAAACAGTGATTAAATTTCTTCTCTCTCCCTAAAAGCTATCTAAAAGACCTCAAAAAAAAAAAATTCATAGCTATTCTGAGATGAGATTACGAAATTTCTCTGTTTCTTTATTTTGTTAAACGGAGCCTGTCTTAGGGTTTCTATCACTTTGATGAAACATAATAATCCAGAAGCAAGTTGGGGAGGAAAGGCTTTATCTGGCTCACACTTCCAGATCACAGTCTATCACTGGAGGAAGACAGGACAGGAACTCAAGCAGGGTTGGAACCTGGAAGCAGGGGCTGATGAGGAAGCCATAGTGGGATGTCCCTTACTGGCCTGCTCCCCTTGGCTTGCTCAGCCTCCTTTCCCATAGAACCCAGGATGTGCTCTGTGGTGATTCTAGTTTGTGTCTAGTTGACACACAAAACCAGCCAGTACAGGGCCTTCCTGCTGAGGCCATAAAACTGCTTCCTGTTTTGTCCCTGCTAATTAACTAAAGTGTCTTGTTTTCAAAACAGATGTAAAGATCTACATTTAACCTGTGAGATGTGTGGACCCCATGGGGACTTGTGACTGAGGAAAGATGAGCTCACTTTACCATGGAGATGGGCTCACTTTGTCAGAGAAAAAGAAACCATGTGGCTTGCTGGCATCTTGGCAGATGGCCTCATCAACATGGAAGCAACATCTGACTTTACCTCCATCTTGGTTAATATAACCACATGACATAACCAATTATGACAGTACCCATTGAATTTCCTGTCCTAGCCCTCTGGTCATTGTTACATCTCTGGGTTTTTGTTGTTTGGTTTTTGTTGTTGTTGTTTGTTTTGGGGGGGGGTTGTTTGTTTGTTTTGTTTTGTTTTGACTAAGGAGGCAACACCAGTCTGCCAGGATATTTTATTTTATGTTCAGCTTGGTTTTAATTTTGAGCCCTTCAGTTGCAGTAACAAGGGTCAACAACAATAAGAATACCTAACATGATCACCTTCTGAGTTCTTTTAAAGGTTGTTCTGTTCTGCTTTGTTTTCTGTGTTTAACTATCCTAGATTACAGTCTTATCCCCAATTTATATAGTGGCTCTCCTAATTTAATGGCATTGAAAATTCTTAAGAAAAAGGATGCACATGCAATCAGGGGACCCTGAGGCAGAACTGCTGGTGGGTGTGGAGGGTGTTCAAGCTACTCTTTGAGATACAAGAAGGTTTCAAGTCCTAGAGATGACCTGCAGAGGCAAGAGATAGATATTGCTTAACATTATATTTTACAAAACAAAAAACAAATAAAGCAAATTAACCAAAAAAAAAAAACAAAAACAAAAAAACAAAACAAAACAAAAAAAGCTCAGGTCGTTATTTAGATTCTGGAAAAGAAAAAAAAAATGTAAAAAGGTTCTATCTCTTAGAATCCACATCATCCTGTATAAGTACACGATACACCAAAGGAGGCTGCCAGAAACTGAGTCGTCAAACTTACAGATGCTGATTTCCAGTAGTAATGTCAACAAATGAGACTTAGGTTTCATTCAGATGTTGTCCTATAATGTACAGTACTGGACATTACAGCTAGTACATGGACAGAGGCATCTCTTGCTGGTAAGGTCCTTCCCAATAGAACATCTATAGGATTCTAATTAAAAAGAAAAAAAGACAACTTTCCTGGTACACAATCCAGTCAGCTATAAAAGTATGCCTCCCTTTATTAAACAAAACTCATACTAACCATGATTTCAGGGAACTTTCCTGATTAACCTTGTCTTCCATAAGGTTACAGTAAAAGAAACCCAATGGCCGGCTTCTCAACTTAAATTGACAGGTGAAAGACTCCCTAAACTCTTGACCTAGACAAATAGCATCTTCCATAATGGTAGACAATGGTAAAATCTCCAATTTCCTAGGACAAAGCCTGCAGAAGTTTTTTTTCTTTTCTTGCCCACTCTCTTCCTCTAATAAGAGCAAAACTACCCCCACCAGTTTTCTAACTACCCTTCCAGTAGGAATCATAGGACGGCTGGCCATCCCACTTTCTATACGTTACAGATGCTACCCCACTCTATGATAAGTTCCAAAGATACACAGCATCACCAAATGGCTGTCTTATGCTCTGGATCAGCACCACCAGTTATGTTTCATCTTGGCCCCTTAGGGAGACTTTCTTTTTAGACATTCTGACTGCAGCCCCTTTGTCACCAACCCCTTGTCAGCTCAAGGCAGCTAAGAGCAGTCATTACCCCCGAGTCCCCTAATAGCAGTTTAGCATGACCTCTGAGAGAGGAGGAATGGGAGAGTAAGAGTCAGTTAGACAGAGTCCCTAATAGTTTCCTGGTGAAGGACCACACTTCCTAGCTTGCCTTGTGAACTAAGGAAGTCATTATACAAAACTTACCATTTGCACTCTTATAAGGGACAGCTTCCCTTGTAAGCAGGCATTTTGGCCATCCACATAGGTGGGTGATAAGATGCTCCATCACTATGAATATATTTGATTTGGTCCTGCCCAGGGTCAGACCAGGTCTTCCATCTCTCTACAGCTGCCTCTGTAATAATCTCACGCCTCTGCTTGGCAGAAAGGGAGAGGGGCCTTGGCTAGATAATAAAGGTGGCACATTTCCAGGAAGGCCAGCTTCTTCCTCAACTTCCTGACCTGAGACAAAAGCCTGGCAGCTTTAAACAAAGGCTTCAGAGGCTTTTGTTTCCCACTGGCACCTCCCCATCCCTACTGATGGTCAAAAAGTTGAAGGCCTGCTCAGGACTTGTCACACAACATTTGTGAGACAATCACCAATCTTGTCTGTCTTCTAACAGACCAGCCCTAAAGTAAGGGAGGAAAACTCCTCAGCAACTTTAAAATACCCAGCTCTTAAGAAGGGACTCTTGAGGAGTTTTGACTTCCCAGGCACCACCTCTGCTTTGCAGAAAGTCTTTCTCTGTATGTCTGCAGTGTGTGTTTTACACACACACGCACACATACACACACACACACACACACTAAATGCCTTTCTTCAGCAGCTAAAAGGAAAGACAGGCAGAAAAAGAGAGTGACCTCATGATAAGACCATGGAGCTGTTTTGAATCTAAAGCAAAAAAAAGAAAAAAAAAAAAAAGAAGGAAATGCACTCCACGTATTTTATATTATAAAATTTTTATGATAAATTAGACACTATGAGGCAAAGAACCTTATTCTTGCTCTTAACACTTTCCACTGGGGCTCATCTTGTGTGAAAATTATCACTTCAGTAGCCTCTTCCTAGTCTTTACCTAGGTTAAATGCAGGTACAAATGATTTTCAGAAGTGTTCTTACTAAATATTATATTAAAATAAATCAATACCTCTCTGATATCTCATCATGTGCATGGCATCTCTCCCTCACAATAGTAATAAACTCCTTTTCTGACTTGACTAAAGTAAAACATGATGCACATATCCTTTATCCTGTAGCATAGCTCACCTGTACTCTTTAGGGTTTTTTGTTTTTTGTTTGTTTGTTTGTTTGTTTGTTTAACCAGTAACACTTTGATTCTCTGAAGCCTGTTGTCAGGTTTGATTCTCTGAAACCTTGATGCTATTATTTGACTTTAAGAAAGTTTCAATACAGCCAGGCATGGTGGTGCATGCCTTGATCCTGGCACTCAGGAGGCAGAGGTTGGTGGATTTCTCTGAAGCCAGCCTGGGCTACATAGTGAATTCTAGGACAGCTAAGGTTACATAGAGAGACCGTGCCTCAAACAAAACAACAACAACAACAAAAAAAGCAAAACAACAACAAAAAATAAAAAACAAAACAACCCTTAAAAGATTAAAAGTTGCAATATAAAGATTATATATAGTTAAAGATGAAAATACTAAAAATTTATAGACATTTTTGAAAATCTAGCAAGTGGTTGATTCTTCTATTTTCTAAATGGCTAAAACTTTCCTTGTATTCTCAATTTGAATTACACGTGATTTTAACCAATTTTTCAGGCGCTTTTGTCCTAGGTTTTTTTTTCCACATCATAATTCTCTAGTTTCTATTGTGTTGTTTCCTGTTATTGAGTTATTTAACATAGTTTTTGTTTGGTTTTGTTTTTAGTTGTTGTCTTTCACAGAATGACAGGCAGCACTTGAGCTATTTTACAATGCAGTTCCTTCCTCTGTAGGCATTCACACACGAACCTACATACAAGCACACTGTCTCTCTGCCTAAGAAAACACAGTTTCCAAGTCTTTGAGTTCTTTTGACTATCCTTTTCCTGTCTATTGGGAGCATCCTTCAATTGTCCTACACCTTGTCCCTTACAGAGTACCTGCATCTCTTTCTTACAGAGATGCCGGTATAGCCACAGCTTCTGGAGGTCCTGTATTATAGTGGCCTGTTTTTGCAGGCATACATAGAAAAGCCACGGCAAGAGGCAGACATGCGCCTCAGTTGGCAGCCAGTCTCTTGAACACAACAGACCTCTCCTTACAAGTTACATCCTGTCTGTAACTGAACTGGCCCAACTACTGGGTTATATCTATTGTGTTAAACTTGCCCAAAAGGGTGTTTGTTGGAGGAGAGGGAAAGGACAGAAACTACAGTATCAAAAGTATAAGACTGTAACCTATCCAAAGGGCATGTACACTCAGCTGAGTAAAACCTCAGAGATTTTACCCACATTTTGATCTATGAGATTCTAGCTTGTTCTAGAAATGGGGATTTTCATTCCAGAAAAGCATGAAGAGAGAGATGCATAATCAAATGCTTCTAAGGAGATGTTGGGGTTACCTTGTATTTATGTCTAGTGAAGTGTTGACTAATTCCACCCAGAGCCTGCATAAACAGGAACTAAGTGACTAGGTGGGGTTGAGACACCCAGATATGCAAGATAGTTCATTCATCATACGTGTGTATATTTACATATTATATATATGCATATATATATATTCTAATACTATATATATATATATATATATATATATATATATATATATATATATTTAGAATGTATGCTACCCTGATTCTGAAAGAATTACTTTAAATAATACTTGTGGGCTTATTTCTTCTGTACCGAGGAACAATTTATTATGGAAGGGCTGGAAATTGATTCTGGTTTATTAATATCAATGCATCATTTATTTTCTCAGTAATAGGACCGGAAAGTTCTCTCCATTTTTTTTTCCTTTTGAGATAGAATGTCACACATCCCAAACTAGCCTCAAACTCACCATTGAACCAATGATGACTTTGAATTTCTGATCCTTTTGCTTTGAGTGCTGAGTGAAATTACATGCATATGCCACCACACACAACTTCTGCTCCAAATTTAAAATGTCAACACCATCAGTTTAATATTTAAAAGTATATATTATAGCTGCATTCACTTACCAGTAATATTTTATAAATTTTTATTCTCGCTATGTACAGGTAGCTTTTGCTTTAGCAATACTATAGTGGCTCTGTCAAAGTGAGAGATTCGCTATACTCTGAAGTGCTCCACGCCTCCAAATAATTCTGTACCATATGGCAGAAATTTGGTGCAGATGGCTAACCTTGCTGTCATGCTTGTTAATTATTAATAGCAAAAACCAACACGGAGACTTAGATGTGACACACTGACCCCTCAGAACTATAAACTAGTATGAATTTCTATCAAAATACTATCTTAGAGTACTCCATAGCAAATAAGACAATGGGTGAAGGGAGAAATGTGAATGGCATGTCCTTGCCAGACACTGAGGCAGTCACTAGCACACTTCAGGTGATTTAACATAAGAGCATTCAGACAGAAAACCTTTGAGGACGTGTTTAACTAGTTTTTCTTTTCCCAAGCCTGCATACCACTTGGTTTGCATATTCATAATGGAAAGGTTAACTGGCTCACTCTCATGATTCTCTTGCACAATTTTTGACAGTCTCATCTTTTGAATCATCATCTGCCCGGGGCTTTACTTAGAGCTGTCTCTGGAAGACTGGTTTAGCTCTTCAACTCACCTTTCAAAATATCTCCAGCGCGGGCCACTCATTCTGTGTCCCAGGTGTCTAATGAGTCATGTTCTCCTTCCTAGTGGCCAGAGCAGGATATCAAAGGCTCGTTTATCTTTCTGGGTGGATACGGCATCATTAAGCTTAAATGTGCCCTTGGCCAACAGACTTGAGGGTTGGGTTTAGTTATTAACTTGCTGAGCCTCCACCCAGCTAACTATTCTAGGAAATAATTTGGTGAGTCAGGTGTTTTTATGTTCATATTTGAGCAACCAGTAATCTGCCTTGGGTGCTGCAGCTACAGGCTGAACATCCTGAAAAATCTGTCTTCAGGTTTCCAACACTTCAAAGGCTGAGTGCCTCCCACACAGAACGATACGTTGTTTGCTACAGTACCATTGTTTGTATGTTTCTCTTTTGTGCCACATCGGCTCCCGAGATTATAAAAGGTCACGTTGGCTTGCCTCAGTCTTGCTGAAGCTGTGACGGCTTGACAAGCACAAAGCCGCCTCCTGACTTTGAGAGTCTGGAAGTGAGAAAGCCAAAGTGACAGGTTATAATGAAACAAGACTGAAAAATGAGCTGTTCCTTCGCTCCTGGTAGACAAGTCGTGAGTACCGTGACGTGAGCACCGTGACCACGCGCCTCTCTGTCTAAAAAGGCTTGACTCACTGGCTCGTTTTCTTTCTGGCAGCTGGTTGTGCAAGCATGCCGAGTGGCAGACTTTTCATCACCCTTCTTCCACCAAACATGCATACAGAGAAGAACTTGGAAGCAGGGTGGAGGGTGGGGTGGGGTGGGGCTGGGGAGGAACAACAGATTAGGTACCTCCCCTATTATACAGAAGAAATCATAACAAATTCTTGCTTGCTTGAGAGGTAAGGACTCTGCTAAATTATAAAAACTCAAACATAGTTGACTTTCCTCAAGGTCAAGACACACGGAAATTTATTTTAGGAAAAACGGTTCTCCTAAAATCAAATGATAGTTAATTTTCTATCGAATTCTTTTAGCATGATAAATGTTAAGCCAAAGACAACTTGTATGTTCTGTGTATGATGATGCTCACAAAATTTCTATAATGTTGCCAATATTTCATCTTATAGCCAAGCTTTTAGACTGTGATTTTGCCCAGGGCTGAGCCAAAACTTAGATGGAGATAATTTGTTCTGAAGAATTACCATATTGCATTTGTCAAGAAGAGATAAAACTACTGGTTAAGTATATTTTGTTGGAGATACAGTAACTCTTTTAAGATTTATTTCTCTTATGTGCATGGGTATTTGCCTGAATATTTGTATGTGCATCAAGCACATGCCTGGTGCCGTTAGAGGTCAGAAGAAGGCATTAGATTCCCCTGAAACTGGAGTTATGGATGGCTGAGGTGCTGGGACACCATGTGGGTGCTAAGAATTGAACTCAGGTCCTCCCTAAGAGCAACAAAGGCTCCTAACCCTGAGCCATCTCTCCACAGCATTTTTTTTAAAAAGAAAATTATTACTACTAGCATGTGCCCTGCATAAAAAACTTATGACCGGCTTGGTTTGTACATATAGAAAAAACATACAGACGTCAACAATTGTTTGACACAGTTGTTTACCATTCTTGAAACAAAATAGTACAAAAGTTTCAAAAATGGTACAAAAGCAACATTTCAAAACCATGAGAAATAAAGAATTCCATCAAAACAGTAAAATTTATAATCTAAGCAGTATCAAGATTCAATGGCACAGTAGTGAGTGATGTTGTTAAAAGTTATAATGAGAAAAAATAATGTTTTCAGATTGGACACAGATGGTTGGAGGGCTTTCAATGTGCAGATACCTATATATATACACACATATATAAATGTATTCATTAAAAATTAATCAGATTATTGTCTGTGTAGAACTTTTTGCCATAATTTTTATTTTGACTATTCTCTTTATAAATGTATGCTCTATGTCTGAACTAATAAATATAAGGAGACCTAAGAACAACTGTTATGATAGCACAGAGAAATAAAAGATGATTAGACCTATACTGGTAAAGCAGCAAATTATTTTATATACTTACTATGTGATATAACTAAACAAAATCCTAATTTATTTGACAGAGTTGATATAAATCTGATACTCATAGTAAATACAAGGAACAAGAGGGAGGGGCCACAAAAAAGGGTTGGAGGGACCCAGAGAATAAAATCAAGAAAAAAAGCAAGGAGTTCTATTTGAGTATGATTGACATACAAAAGTCACATACACATTCATGATATAAAATGTGATATTTAAACATATAGTAAAATGACTGTGGCTACGTTATCTACATATCCAGCATTTCACATAGAATATTTTGTATATGATGAAAACACTGATGATGTAATCTCAGAAAGGTTCTAGTATATTAATTATTATTATAGCATATTAATTATTATTACCTGTAGTTACCGTGGCACATTGGAGTTCTGGGACTGATTCGGTAAAACAGAGAGATATGGTAACCTGGCACCTGTAAAAATGACCTATCTATACATCTAAGTCACAACAGTAGTGTTTATAGAATCGTGTTTAAAACAACATTGGAAGGAGTGGAAAACACTTTTAAATGGACAGCAAATTCATTATGGTTAATTCTGTCCCATACCCCCTCTTTAAATACAGGGTCTCTATGTAGATCTGGCTGGTCTGGAACCTACTATGTAGACCATACTGACCCTGAACTCACAAAGATCTACCTGCTTCTGATTCCCAAGTTCTATGTTTAAGGGTGAATACTGTAGCACGTACACACACACACACACACTCACATACCTCTAGTTGCTTAGTTTTATATTCTCTGGAGATGATACAAAAAAGAAAGCTTATCAACAAGAATACTTTCTCTTAACCTGCAAAAGCAAGCATGTGGCAAACTTCCTCTTCAAGATGTTTCTACAAATAGAATCACCCAGAAGCTGACAATTTGCTCCTGACCTAGATTAGTTCAAATTGCATTTTTGACAGAATAAATTAGAAAAGTAATTTAAATAGCCTTTCAAGACATAACTGAATTTTATTCAACAGCCATGCCACCCTGAACTTTGACCGACATGGAAGCTAAGCATGGCCAGGGCCTTTTAGGATTTGACTGGAAAATTTTAAAAACTAAATTCCTGTTTTTCATGATACTGTATGTTTTTCTTTCTCTGCACCCTAGATAATAAATTTGGCAACTCATAATACATTTCAAAAATACAAAAAAAAAAAAAAACCCAAAACAAAACCCATAAGGATAAACAAACTTGTAGCTGGCAACAAAGGAAATCAAGCCAGTGATAGCTGGAGTATAACAGTGTGATTTGATTGATGGCTGTGGCATTCTGGCTACTGTGTTCATAATGGTGGCTCCAATGTAAAACCTAGAACTGTAAGGAACTTTTCTATAGAAAATAATTTTAAATGTTTAATTTTGCATTCTATATGGACATTTGAGTTTAGAGTTGTATGCATTTTTAAGAGACTGCAAGCAACAGTTATAAATATTGTCCTAAAAACTCTATCTACTTTGGGAAAGAAATATTCAGAAGTATGGGCCTTTTCTTTTGTAAAAAGCTCTTTACAAAAATAAGCTTTCCAAACACACACATGAAGCAGCCTCTTCAGTTTATAGATCAGAAAGCTGTAAACATTTTATAAGGTCACAGATCTTAGAACACATTTCAACTTTTTAAATTAAGTAATGAATTTATGAAATGACAGAAAAGTACACAACTTCAAAAAACTCTACAACTGAAAAAGGCAAGAACACTGAATTTTGATGTTAAACAAACATGAAAATTGATACACATACCAACTACAATAGTTTTATTTGATACAGGCAAGAATGTTTTCTTTCAGGCAGATTTTAATTTATAGTAAGTTAATGTTTAAATAGTAACTTTAAATTACTTGTTGCATGACTATTTAGATAATATTCACAAATATTGTCATGCATCAAATAATGTAAAGTTGACAAACTTCATTTCCGTTAATAGTATATTTTGAATCCCTCTGTCTAGTTTCACTAGAAGTAATGTTCTTTTTTGTCCAAGTCTGACTTTTCCTTGTTATTGAATATCATTTTGAAATAGAGAAGTATTTGGAAATGCAATCAGCACATGGAAATGAAATAGACAAGAGACTCACGAAAGCATTCAATAGGACTGGGGAGTTCTAGGCTTGGTCAGTGCATCCGGAGGAGACGCAGCCAGAACCTAGATGATGAGAGTCAGATCTCTGCACCAAGGGAAAGGGGAAGTGGGCAGGAGTCTGTTTGAGCTATGGTGAAGAAGGCGGTTCATCACGCTACCTATGAAAAGCAGTCTGATGTGAGCCACAGATTCATGGTTGGAACTGTCTAGAAATAAGGCTTGAATCATAAGACCTATGAGATAGTCTCTCTGGTTCATTTGCTATTGCAAAGCTGGTGGCAATTAGCATAAATACCACATTCCAGAACGCCACAGTGAGCTCTAGGCACATGAAGAGGAGAATAAGTCATGAAGTCATGTCATTGCTGTCACTCGATACTACATAATTACACTCTACAGGAGTGATTCAGAAGTGTGGTGGTGGGAGGGGCGTCTCCTGTCTGACAACTTCTGATCCCAGCGAATGCTTTGTCACTTAGAAAACCCAAATAATTGAGTTGCAATCCAGAAGTAACTGCTTGAACCTTTTCATACCGGATTGTAAAAAGCACTCCACAGTTTCAATTGTGAAGTATCAAGGTTTCCTTGGTAATATATTATTAAAGACTATGCACATGCATTATAAAACTGCCTTTATTTTCTATAGATCCCAATCTTCTTCTTCAGTACATTCACTAAGATCAAGTAGCAAAGTCTTCTCACTCCTCACCTATCTCGTTCAACAGCCAGATGCAAGTAGCATTATTAGCTTAAAATAAATTCACTCATATACTTACTGAGACAAGTTATCACATTGTAGCCCAGGCTAGCCTCAGCCTGTCTAGTGTAGCAATTACAGCTGAAAGCCTTGAAACACAGTTGAGTGCTTTCTTTTTAACTGGAAGATTGGCATGGTCACTATCTTATACCATTTTTTTTTTCACAGAAAGACCACAGCCATTAAGTCATGGAATAACATCACAACATTGAGGATTTTCCCTTTGGACCCATAGCTGTTGTATCCCTAAAGGAAGTGCATATTCTTAAACTTTACTGTCCTCAGTCTCAGGTTTGCTGTTAAAGATATATAACTTCCCAAATTAGCTTGCCACTGTGCACTGTGGACACCCATCTTAGTAGGTATGACTCTGTCTATAAAAGACAAGAGTGATAATATGTAAATGTTATCATAAGGTAACACAGGCATCCCGATCCTGTTTAAATTTTGTCCAAAAACTGAAGGAAAGCCAATGATTAAATCACATTTAACACTTGGTTTCAAAGGACCTAAGGTACAAGGCCACATCACCACTGCCAAGTGGACAGAAAGGTTTCATTCATATTTATTCTAGCAAAATACACACAATATTTGCCATTTTTAACTATCTGAAAGCACATTATCAGTGGCATCACGTTCCCTTACATTATATTTAAGAGACACCACTCTCCTCCCAATTCATTTTTATCACAAGCTGTGGTCTCTCCTCCCCACTCATTTTATCTTGAGCCGTGTAAAAGTGTTACTGAAGTGTTACTGTTGCCGAAATTCCCAACTTTGCTTGAGTCACACACAGAAGCTTTAGCAAGCTATAAAATGCCCTGCTGGTGGCCCAACTTGAGACCCATCCCCAGGCAAGCACCAGTCCCTGACACTATTAAGGATAGTCTGTTATGCTTGCCGACAGGAGTCTAGCATGGCTGTCCTCTGAGAGGCTTCACCCAACAGATGACTCAGACAGAAGCAGAGACCTGCAGCCAAACAGAGGTTGGAGCTTGGGGACTCTTATGGAAGAACAGGAGGAAAGATTGCAATCCTGAAGGGGATAGGAACTCCACAGGAGGACCAACAAGCCTGGACCGTTGGAGCTCTGAAACACCAACCAAAGAGCATACACAGGAAGGACCTAGCCCCCCTTCCTTCAACATGTGTAGCCGATGTGCAGCTTGGTCTTCATGTGGGTCTCAAACAACTGGAGGGAGATGGAGGCTGCTATCCCAAAAGCTGTTCTCTTTATGTGGGATATGTTTGACTAGCTGGGCTGCCTTGTCCTGCCTCAGTAGGAGAGGAAGTGCCTAGCCTCACAGACTCCAGATGTTTTAGGGTGGGGGGGGGACCTCCAGGGAGGCCTCCACCTGTTTCGAGGATAGAGGGGGTGGGGGAAGGATTGTGGGAGGGGATGATCTGGAGGGGGGCATTGAGCAGGATGCAAAGTAAATAAATTAAAAAATGTTCTAGTGGGACAGTGGGAAAGAAGAAAATGAAGTTAATCAATGGAGGGCTATTTTACTTGGGCTTCTAAAGTTAATGGAACTTAAGATCTGAAAGCGTCTACTTAAGATATCATCAATCAAGAAGCTAATGGATCAGTATGCTCGCATGGCCACTGTGGGCCCCCATCAGCGACTGCTGGGGACAGCACGACCCCACTGCCCTAACAGAGGCGCAGGGCTCGGCTCTAGCCATGAAGGAGAGAAGTGGGGGAGAAAGGATGACTTCAAGGGAAAGCTCAGTCTTCAACTGTCCTTTCGTGCCTCTTGGGCCCGTCCAACTCCTGACTAGCGGTCCACACAACCCCCGACCTCCCACCACCGGCTGGGCTCGCGCTTTTTATTGACGCAAGCCTCCCGTTCTCGCGGGAACTCGGGAGCGGCGAGCCGGAGAGGGAGAACAAATCTTGAAATCTCGGTTGGCGCCCGCGGGGCCGCAGCAGTTGTGGCTCATAGGGGGGTGGGGGGCGGGACTTGGAGCCTAAGGGGGCGTGTCCTCGCCTCGGAGAGGGCGGGACGTTGCGGGAGGGGGAGGGGAGAGCACCAAGGGGCGGGGCCGCGGGCTGGGACCTGTTGAACGCAGGTAGCTTTTCCCCGGCCGGGCTCCCTCGGGACCAGGCGACTGCGCATGCTCGCCGGCAGCTCTGGGCCGGGAGCCGAGCGCCGGTGACGAACCGGCTCCGGGCTTCGCGGTGGTTGCGGGTGCTGCGATGGCGATGTGAGCGGGCCCGGGGCGGGATGGTGCGGACCTGGGTAAGGACGCCTTCCAGCCGGACGCCGAGCTCCTCCCTCATACAGGCGCCAACCGAGGCCGTGCGGGTTGAGAGGTGAGCCCTTCGCTGCCCGTGCGACTCCCGGCCCCGCGACCCGGGCCAGGTCCATCTCCCCCGAGGGGCCGGACAGGAAGCGGCCTCCTTGCCTCGTCCGCCTCTGGCGCCCTGGCCTCAGTCGGAGCCCGGTCCTGGGCCCGCTGAAGGTCGGCGGGGACGCGAGGGGCGCGGCGCGCAGGCGGGTACTCCCGGCCGGCCCTTGCCGCACGTCGCGCCCGGTGTCCAGCCCGCTCTCCGTCCCGCTCCATCGTCGCCGCCTGGCCCTTCGACCCTCATTCGCTTCCACCGCGCCCGTGTGCCCTTCGGCCCCGGTGGTCCCTCGATGTCGGTCCAGCTCTACGCTGGTTGCTTCCCTCGAGTGTGCATCCCCAGTCGATAACCTCTCGGCCCTCGCTGACCAGTTTTCTCGCTTTTAGCACAATTTTTCCCCCTTTGGCACATCATTCTAGCTCTTTTGTTAGTTACTGACTTGTGGGAGGGTGGGCTTTTTGGCTTTTTGCTCGTTTTGTTTTTGTTGGGCTCAAGCATCCCTTTGCTCTAGTGTTCTTTCTGTGTTTGTGTTCAGCTTTGCGTCAGAGGCCCTCGATCTCTTACCTCTCTTTTGGTACTTCCCCTTGCTTTCTGTCCAGTAGCTCCTAACCTTCATACCGAACCGATTTCAGTTCTTTAATGTGGATGTTTTGTTTTTGAATCCATAAAACTCCCTTTTCCTATTGGTATGGTTGGAGCCTCTTCATTCAGTCCGTGTTTTACTTTTTATTACATCCCTAAAGAGTTGTAACAACCTCTTGTCCCTTCTGCTTTCAACATAAGCTAGGGGTATGCCTCGTATTCCTAGGGAAGCTTCCAGAGCAATCAGTTTCTTCATCTTTCTTCACCAGAAATTATCTAAAGAATGGCAGTTCACTTTATTGGATCTTTAAGAATTACATGTACCAGTCATGTTGTGAGAAACAATCTGGCCATTTATAAAGACTTAGTAACAGTTGTCCAGGAACAAATCTGAAATGAAATCTAACAAAAATTGCTATATAAAATGTATTGATTTGGTCTTTTGCTCTATCACGATTACGGTTGGTTATATCATTTTGAGCCTGTTCTATTTAATAAATTCATACAGTTTCTACTAACAAGAGTAGGATACCTACTCATTGAGGAAGAACGGAGAAATAAGTATCAATCTTGATTTGGGCAAAAGAACAATACATTTGGGAGTATCCCTCCATTTTGAGTTAAGTCTAATTTAAATGAAACTGATGTTTCTGTTAATAATGATGTAGTATCATATTCTGGAGGCATCTGCTGAGGTAATTATTTTCAGTAAAGTTTGCCTTTATTTTAGGGTTGAAGACCAACTGGATTATGTATTTCATTCTGGAATCTCACAGCAGCCTACAAACAATAAGTTCTTCCTTGTGTTATCTATGCCAGGTAGGACTTACATTTTTTTCTATTTCTGTTTCAAGAAGAAAAATACCAAAGCAGGGAAAAAAAGATGTAGTTTCTTGTTCAAAGTGACTTACAAGTAAAAAGTAGAAGAATCCAGTGCTATTAAACTACATTTCTCTGAAAAGCGCTAGCATGTGTGATGAAATGAACTTTTCCTATAGTTTCCATTTTAAATGCTTTTTCAAATGCAAATAAATTACTGCTATTTCTCAAAGATGTTTGCTCTCCTTTAAAAACCAGTCTCTTGTAGGGAAAAATCCATTAGAAGGTCACCATCTACAAATTCTTAGTGTTATAGTCAGCTACTTTTATGTTTTTTGAAATGAAATAAGAGATCTATGTTATACAGCAGGCTCACGAGTAAATGTGGAAAGATTGGAACCCAGAGCATAACTTAGTAGTAGTCTGAAGAAGCCATTTAACCTCTCCCTCAGTGTCTCCACCTGTAAACTGTAGGAGTAATGCTGGCAACCCAGTAATCTAGCTGTGATCACCCCTCACTTAAACATGTTTAGGGCCACCACAGACAAAAATTACCACATAAATACATAATTTTTGTTTGTTTAATTATAGACTAGCAACAATAAAGTTACTAGTACTTAAATCCTTTAAGATCAAGCTAAACAGATTGATGTCTTTTTTTAATATCATATTTCTGTGTACTATATCTAGTAGAATAGTAGTGGACTATGAGCGAGCTTAGATTAGTTAATGTTCAGACACAATGAGCAGGCATTGGACCATTCAATACGTGACAGAGACGGACACTTTGTTTGCCAGGAGTCAGTCCTGAAAGGAACTGTAAGAGTTAGTTCTATCTTTAGTGACTCTCTAGTTTTCTGTTGTCTTTTATGTTCACTTTAGTTTATATAAACTAGAGCCCCTTGGGACTCAGGGGTCACAAGAGATTGTTTAGGAGATATAAAAGGCAAGGACTTCCTTTGTTTTTGTATTGAGGTATTGAGGAAAAAAACTACTTAGTGAACTTTGTGATGTGTACATGTGTTTGTTTAAGTGAGTGGAGATAAAGCATAGAGCTTTAAAGTGAGTAGGTCAGTTTGTTCTGAGTGTCAGGAAGAAGTTAGGGAATGAGTAGGAACCAGATGCAGAGTTGTGATACAGAGAGCATTCTTACTGGATCCAGAAGATTTCAAAAAAGTTACAGTGTACATGTTTGTAGGCTGCATGTTTTCAAGAGTTTAGTTAGGCACCTCTACCGTGGTTGCATATTTTAAGGATTTTCAGTTTTTAACATGCACCTATGTGTCCAGTTATTGAGGGTATACTAAATGTAAAATTTAACTTCTTTAATAGAAATATAGAAATACAAAGGTGCCAGGTATACTGTGTCATTAAAGGGTATCTCCTATTTAAATAAAATTCTTACCCAGTTCATGTTTTTATGAAGCCAACTTTGTGAATTATCTCTCAACCAAGAAAGAG
Source organism: Arvicanthis niloticus (assembly GCF_011762505.2). Lineage (NCBI taxonomy): Eukaryota > Metazoa > Chordata > Mammalia > Rodentia > Muridae > Arvicanthis > Arvicanthis niloticus. Next base: position 42,032,644 of record NC_047674.1, read on the forward strand.
TTCTAAGAAAATTATAGTGTGTATTTTTATAGAGTTCTATCACACCAACCATAATACAGAAATTATTTCTAAAGTATCTTGTGAATATAGAAGTCTGGGTTTGACCAAATGCAGTGGGTTCTCAGTAGGCATTTAGAACATTTCTGTTAAGTCTTACTCACATCTTTAAGCAACAGTTAGTTTAGATTGCCCTAGAACTGGTGTTCCCCATTGAATCATCTGCAGGTTATACTATAGAAAGCAAGTGAATCATTCCTCATTATTGTTAGAACATTGGTGACGGTCACACGTCGTGATCATGATGTGTACAAGGGGCAGTAAGTTATAGACTTGGAAGTTACTCCCTCTTCATGTCTAAGGAACAAAGTCAGGGATCATCACCGGGGTAAGACCATGGAAGCTTTGTGCTCTGTCCCTTTTATCTTATGGAATTGACAGCTCCAGATTTTCACACTGTCCTTATCCTTACTTAGCTTTAAGACATAAAAGGAGTGCCCAATTCAGGTGGACAGAGTTAGAATGCAGGCTTTCCCCAGATCCTTTATGTAAAATTCATGACTACTTTGCCATATAGTAATATAATGCTTGTAGGAGAGTTCTGAAATAGCCCTCATACAGGTGAGCAGGGGAAAATGTTAGAAGTGAAAGCAATTAAAAAAAATTCTTTAAGTTTGTAATTGAAATCTTCCGTTGTTTATTTCCCTCAGCCTTTTCAAAAATTTTCATTGGATTTTAATTGGACTTAATCATTCTCCATTTAAAGTCATGTGTCCTATAAGTGAAGATATTGTCAGGCTGTATACTTGAAAATTATAACTAGTTTTACTTGATCTATATTGTTTGGAGTAGATGTTTTCTCAAACAATATTTAAAAATTATAATAAAAGTTCCACTGTTAGCTATTTATTGTGTATCATACACCAAATACCACATTTAGTGCTTTGTGTGCATTCCTTTGTGAGCATTAGTTTCTCAGATAGGCATTAGAAAATGATTTCCCCTTGAGAAAACAGATTTAAGTCCGAATTAGAATCCAGGTCTGATACCAAAGTTGGTCGTGGAATAGTAACTACAAGGAAGTGTAGGATGTCAAGAAGACAATATTTCTTACAATAGTTTTCTTTACTCTGGTTCTGAGTCTTGTTTTCTGTTGAGATAAAAAAAAAAAAAAAAACAAAAAAAAAAAAACAAAAAAAAAAACAATTTGGTTTTCTTTCAAGCACTGTTAAACAGATCATTGAACTGTGAATCTGTAGACTTTTGTAACTTCAGTCCTTCTGAAGTCTTAAAGGTTTATAGTGGAGTGACATATTGAACAGCATCTGTCCTGTGCTGTTAGGGTAATTCTCTCTCCCTCACTGCTCTTCAGTAGCCTGTGGTTCCTCTCTGTTCCTGTGTGAATTGTGCACATCCCCTTCTGACAAATCTTCTCTGATGTATCACTTTGCCCCCCCTCTATTAGACATCACTTTCAAACATGGCTGCTTCCTTCTACAAACTAACCTTACCTTCACTGTTAGGGATTAAAGGTGTGTACTAAGGGCATGTCTGTGTTCCAGCCAAATCAGACAGACTGTAATCCAGGGCGTGATTGCAATCTGGCCAGATCATACCTTTAGATGTGACCCCTTGCTACAGCAGCCATGTTGCTGGATTAGAATTTCTGTACTTTAATGTATCCTTAAAAAGTTTGTATGAACTGGTTTTAATAAATCCCATGTTCCTATTATCCAAATGATAGTTATTATCCAAATGATAGTAGGGTTTTCCATTGTCATATAAAAAGCTCATTGTTCACTCCATTCTCATGTACAGAAGGAAACATGGACAGACTCTCAGGATAACTAATGCTTCCTACTGGTTTTTATTTGTCCTTTTTTATGCTATTGACAGTTTTCTAATATCAACAAAAAAGTGTTCCTTTTGTTGATTTTTAAAAAGAATGCCTACCTATATAAATGTCAGTTCTAATATTGGTAATGATACATTTTCTTTTTAATAGTCAGCTGTATAAACACAAGCTTTAAAGAAACCAGAAGGGACAATCTCTTCAAAGTATGCTGTTGTTTGTAACTGTAGATGTGAGCACTTTAAAGTTTTCATAGGAAATACTGTTGAGTACATGGGAGACTGAACATAGTTAATTTAGTAAGTGTAGTTTTTCCCATTAGTGTTTCTTCCCGTTTTTTCCTCTGGTGGGCACATTTATCTGTGGCTTCATGATCATTAATTGTTATTTACGAGTGTGGATTTTAGAGTATTGTAAGTGCAAATACAGGCAGTGGGGATGAACACAGTCTTTGTCTTTTTTCATTAATTCCTTTCTGTTTGGGCTTGGAATAGTTACAGGAACATTCTGTGTTCCTGGAAAACTTAATTTTCAGACTTATAGGAGAAATAAATCAAATAGCATAATTAAAGCGGCTAGCGTAGGAGTTGCTGCACAAGTCATAAGTGCCTGTATTTGCTTTTATTTCACTCTGCGGTTTGCTCTCTATTTGATATCACCCAACGATGGAGAACAAAGCTTTCCAGAAACATATGTCTGTCAAATTATTCTTCCCTTTCCTCTCAAAGGTCTGTCCTCGCTCCCTTTCCCAAAGAAGAGAGTCTAATTCTCTATTTTTAATTTTGTGTAATTCATGCAGTATGCAAGTGCCTGGTAAAATGCTAAATTTAGAGTTTACTTTGAGAAGTGAGGAATGCCAGCAAATAATTCTAGATAGACAATTTTCCCTGCTTAACTTGTTCTATTTAATGGGACAACTCAAATAAGCTCGGGTGAGCCGCTTTTTTTCAGTGAGTGGCGTTCCTGTTGAGGGTATGTCCATGCAAATGATTCTGAGTAAAGAGTTAAAAGCTTTCTAGGTGGTGGTGATCCTTAGAGGCTGGTACTTGCCAGGTGGCTGGGCCATTTAGAGCAGGCTATGATCCAGTACTGAGCATGGGTCACCCAGCAAGAACTAATAAAGATGGGTAGGGTGTCATGGCCTCAGCCACCCAGAAAAGGAACTGCATATAAACCTAAGAAATAAAGACTTGCTCAGATATTCACAATCAGCCAGCCAGTGCATACTTAATCACATGACTAGAATTTACACCCGATAGCAGACTTGATACAAACCCTGAAAATCCAGATGTCACCAGCTGATTGTCTTTAGTATAAATACTGTGGTTATGTCTTGGTCAGGATTAGCTTAAGCAGCTATGTAAATGTAGAGTTCTGACTTTAGATTGAAGTTTAGGAAAGCTAAGCATTCCTTTCACCATGAGGACCATCTTTCTACTTCCTGGTGGGATACAAACAGGATTATTAAAAAGAACTTAGTGTTACAAGAAACAGCATTCTGAAGTCTTGTTGGCTTCCTCCTATTTAAGGCCTCCTATTTATTTCTTTAGAGAAACCCAAGGAAATTGACATGGCTTTTATATTTACTGCTATTATATGCATTGAGGTAACCCCATTCTAACCTCATTTTAAAAATCTCTATCATATTTCTAACTGACATACTTAAATTTAGCTGCATTTTAGATAGTCTTCTATTGTTGGTTGTAATTCCCAAATGTTAATCTCCGTCCCCAGTTATCTATTACAGTGAATGAATCTGCTGTTCTTTCCTTTGATATCAGTTTCCATGTCTGTCATAATGTGAGCCTCTTACTATGGTGAATAAGAAGATCTAATAGCAGTATGGCTCCTTAAAGTGATGTTTAACTATGTTTAACAGTATTGAGCTAGGGAAAAAAATGAACGTTTAGACAGTACTGGAGGGAAAAGTGTTGCAGGAGGTGTAGGATAAAACGGCATGGCCCTAGCTCCGCCCATCAGCTATGTGGAGTCCATACCCCAAACCAAGGGAATACCCACCACCCCCGTGCAGTAGATATAACAATTCTAGTACCCAGTAGAAATGAGACTCTTAAAGCTTAAAGATTATCCAGTGGATGGGTACATATACATATATATATCCATACTCAATATACAAGCAAATACTCAATATACAAGATGCCCACACAATTAGAATTGTTACTCAATATCTAACCTTCTGATATGTTTAGTTACTGCTAGAGACCCGTACATCTTCCTCCATCTTGCTTCTCCTCCTCTTTCTCTTTCCTACCTCTTCTTTTCTTCTCCCAACTCCTCACTCCGCCTACCTCTTCTACTGCCCAGTCACAGAGCTTTACTGCAAATATGATGGGCAGGAAAATATCCTGCCACAGAGAAGTGTTTCTTGTTTTATGAGAAAATGAATACTACATACTAACAAGGAGCCTTTTAAGAAGTTGTTTGCTTGTTTGCTTGTTTGTTTGTTTGTTTTCTGTAGGTGATATCATTTGGGTGTCATTGTTGAACTGTAACTATTACGGGTTCTGATCCCATTTGTCTTATAGTTCCTAAATTATAAGTAGAAGGTGTTAGCTCCCTCTTTAGCGGAAGGTGGCCCCTATATTCCTTGGCTGACAAGGAGTATGGCATCTCTAATTTGTTCAACTACTTTTCCATCTGCCTTAGTAAACAGAACATCCCAAGGGTGTCTGTTATCCTACAGCAGAAGAGTTAAGGGTACTTCTTGATTTCTGTGAGAGCAGTTCATTCTGTGGTCTCAGTTCATCTTGGGGAACTCTGAGCTTGCCTTGTACTTTCAGGTGCTTCCACATTTATGATATTCTAAAGCACTGAGGACTGTTGAGTTGAGGGTATTTTAGGATCAGTGTGGATGATGTAGGAGCATTTCTTGCATTTTTCCAAGGTCCATCCTTGGCATTTATTTATTGCTAATAGCTGTCTCAGCTGCTTTAATGGACAGTTGCTATCTTTGTATCCTTAAAAGCTATGCATGGCAGTACCATGTGCTATGTTAATACTACTTCTGGGGCAGTTTGTGTATACACAGTAGCCACTGAAAGAGACAGCTTAGTATGAATAGACTGATGTACAGTAGAAGTTTGTGAGGGCATGTAATTTAAAATGTTCTAGTAACCATGTATCATAAACACAAATGAAATTAGTTTTGAGGACTGTTGAGATGGTTCAGCAGATGAAGATACTTGCTCCTAATCTGTTGACCTAAAACCCACACAGTAAAAGGAAAGAATCTACCCCTGCAAGTTGTGCTATGACCTTCTCATGCATGCTGTCACTGTGTGCCCCTGAAGATTAAATAAATATAAATTCTGAAAAAAGTGGGGAAACAGGTAAAATTAATTTATTAATGTTCAAAATGCTACTTGAAATAATATAAGTTCTGGAGAGATGGCTTGGTGGTTAGGAATACTTGCTATTCTTGCAGAGGACTAGTGTTTGGTTGCCAGCACCCATATCAGGCAGCTCACAGCCACTAGGAAATCTGGCCCCTGTGGGCACCCCTACACATACCCATAAATACATATAAATCAAAAGTTTTAAATATTTTTAAAAAGACATATTGTGATTGATAGTTTTATGTCAACTTGGCACAAGTTAGAGTTATCTTAAGGAGGAAACCTTAATTGGAGGAAAAAAACAACGCCTTCATAAGAAGGTATTTCTTAATTAGGGATTAATGAGGGAGGACGCAGGCCATTGTGGATGTGGTCATCCCTAAGCTGGTTGTCCCAGGTTCTGTAAGAAAGCAGGCTGAGTAATTCATGGAAAGCCAGTAAGCAGCACCCTTCCATGGTCTCTGTATCAACTCCTGCCTCAGGTCCTGTCCTGTTTGAGTTCAATTGAGAGATCTCCTGCCCTGTCTCCTGAGTGTTGGGATTAAAGGTGTACATCACTATGCCCAGGACTAATGTTTTTAATGCTCTACATAGAATATTTAAAATAGTACTTCTGTCAGCACAGTAAAGCTGTGCTTAGTAGGGAAATATTTTACATGGCTTCTGTGTTAGATTGAAATTTAATTAAGAAATCAGTTCCTCAATCACACTAAGATAGTTTTTGTTGTGGTGTCCATGTTGGACACAGCATTTCAGAAAGAACAAGGATGACTTTCAGATTCATCACTGATTTTTTTTTTCTTTTGGAGAAAACTAACTTTTCCTGAGGTATTACAAGGTAATTTTTCCTCTGCTTATTAGCTTTGCTTGGTAGGGATGGGCCTTTCAGCATTGATGTCTCACTGAGCATCAGTCATCTCCATGTCTGCATTGGGATTTGTAGATAGCTTAGCTGAATTATCTGATGGTGATTTAGGAAGTGGAGCAGAACGGATTTCTGTTTGATTGGCCTCCAGATTATTGAGTTTTATATTGTTTTGCCAGGGCTACAAGGGTAAACCATTTAGTCTCACATAAGTCAGCTAATTCTGATAATGTCAGAAGCCATAGTTAAATCCATGAACTCTGAGCCAGCCCTAGACTATTGAAAAGGCAGTGAAGCTCATGGCTTGTGACTGCAGAATGGTTGCAATGGAGAATTCCCTGTTACATAACTGTGGTACAAGGAAAGACGTCTTTTCTGACAGTTTTGTTAGTTCTTGAGAAAGGACAGACCAGGATTTTTCTTGTGAGTCATGTAAAAAATCTGAATAAATTAGAAGTCAGTATGTTAGTCCATAGAATGAACTTATACATTTTGAATTTGGTTTACAGTACACAAGTTTTTGATCTTGATTTTTAGTGAGTTAATAGCATTTAAAAGTATGATTTCACCTTAAGTGGGGGAAAATCTTCCAGCTTCATTTTGGGAATTTTGAGCCATCAGTGATTGCTACCAAGGGGTGGACTGGAGATGACAGAAAATGTCTGATTCCTCTTGCAGAGAGCCAGCGAGGATTGATGGAGCCATGCAGCATTTCATAGATGGGAAAAGACAAGAGAATCACAATCATGCTCACTAACCCTGAGAATCCTCAGTTTTCTTTCTTCTTTCACCCTTTACCTTTTCCTTAGTTCTTTTGTTATTTTTTTCCTAAACAATTCATAAAAGTAAAAACACCTGTGCATTTGAGGGTGACTGTGAAAGTCACAGTGATTTTGTAAGCATCATTTACATTTGTACATATATATGTATATTTCTCTTTAAGGTTTCTCAATGAAAAGGAAAGGATTTAAGACAGAGACAGCAACAATGTAGCAAAAAGCATAGTAGGGTATAGGAACTGGAGCAGATGGGGGTTCTGAACATACACTAATAAAGTAACTTATTTGTCAGTGCCTGTCTTCAACATATCCATATCTTATCACCTTCCTCCAAATTGGTTTATTTTAAACAAAAGAAAAATAATGGTTTCTATTTATGAAATAGTTAATGTTAATGTCTTAAATATTCTCTAAAATTAAAATTTGAGTTCCTCCCATGTGTCTGGCTATACAAGTATGAACCAGTAAATAGAGTTACCAGAACTTCCTACTTTTACAGAGGTTTATATTTAAGATATAAGAAAGGGTAATTAATAGCTAATGTTTACAACCGCATTATTTGGAGGAAGAAGTAGAGAGATTGTGAATTTAGGACCAGCTTGGGCTATGTAGCAACCTAGTTTTTAAAAGGTAGTGGGTAAAGTCTTCAACATTTTAAAGGGACATAAGTGCTTAGGAACAGATAGGGTGTGGCTGAAGCAGGTAGATAATGTGGCCAGGGCAGGCCTAGTTGAGAAGTTGGTATTTAAGTCTAGCCCAAGAGAAGGTAAAAGAGTGAGTCATGTCCATAGCTGGATGGAGGAGAGCGCCAGAGAAAAATGAACACGAGGACTTGGGGGCCATCAGCTGTGTTTGGGAAATAGAAAGGAATTAAGTATGACTAGAGTGGGCGGGTTGCTAAGAGATGAGGTCAGAGAAGTTATGAAAGATCCACATACAAGGGTATAGATTAAGTCTATTACTGTACTGAAGAATCATAAGACGAAAGGACTGAGCAGTGTCTAAGCAGCTAAGACACTCAGGAGCCCAGAATCTTTCTCTTCTTTGGCCAGTCTTTAAAGAGTTTTGTCCTAATCTGTGTGATCAAAACTAGACCACTGTCAAGAAGGTATTCTTGCCTAGAAAAGTGATGGAAAGTAAACTTAAGGGCAGAGAATTTCCTTTTAAACAAATTAGATCATTGCTGCATGCTTCATATCGATTTATATTCCATGAGTGCAGTCAGTTGACCACATTCCATGGACAGGGTAACTTGGCATCAAGAGAGATTGAGAAATAGTCTCAGGCTTGGTGACCATTTGGCTTGGGAAGGAAAAAAGAAATGACATGTGTCTGCTATTCTAGCATTCACATGTGTAACCTATCAAAAACATGACCTCCTTTCCTATAAAGAAAAACCAAAAAGAAAATAAGAGCCTTCTATGTGTTGCATTGATCCTAAGTCACCGAGAGCTCTGCAAGGCCAGATAACCTAAAAATCAAACACCTGTCTGTTCCACCCCTGTCCCTCCTGCACTTGCCAGTGAAATCAGAAATAAAATAGTAGAAGGACTCCCAATTGGGAAAAGAAACAGTAGAAAACACTTTGTAGCTGAGAGCAATGCTGGACTGGAATGATGGCGTTACCATGTCCTGGCAGTGCAGGGATGCCGCAGTTCTGGTTTCAGATGGGAACACGTAGGTTCATTGCATTAGGAGCCCTCTAATGGCTCTGTGGATCCTCCTTCCTTGTATTAACCTCCTTAGAGCCACATTAACACTCAAGTTGAAAGCTTGCCCCTTTGAAAGATACAGTTTTCATACCATCTACAACTTCCTACTGTTGTAGATTCTATAGCTTGCAAGTTACAAAGTCACAGGTTTTTACAGGCCATTTCTTTGGTAAATGTTGTTTTGTTAATTAAAAAAATAGGATTTTGTGGGGTTTTTTTTTCCTGTTATATTTTCTGTGTCAGTGGCTTGCTGAACTTCTTTTGTGGATGTGGCTTAAATGCTTGTGCTTCAGATACACTTACTTCATTTTAATAGCTTTATTTCAGTGAGATTCAACTTTATGTCTCATTTGAGTGGCCATTATTTTTAAATCATATGTAATAACAGGCAGTTTGTAGGATGGCAACACCCTTAGCTAATGTTAACTTGTTATGTCAAGAATCTTTAGAATTCCTTTGAGAAAGGAATTCTGATATGGTATATTAAAGTACTTGAGTGCAAGTCCTTAGTTTCTGCCATTCTGTTTCCTTCCGTCTTTGCTTACAAAGTAACCAAAGAGAGCCACCAACACAACCAGTGTTGTGATTGTTTTCAGCTCCTTTTCTGGGGCTCTGCATTTAGAGGGATACCTAGTTCTGGAGGTAAACTTTTTATCAGTTAGCTCTGTGTAAGAGACTCTCAGTATTTTGTAGTATGTGTCTTTGTTGCCTGGTATGTAAGCTAATGTCATGCATCTTAAGATTTTGTTGCAAATGCATCCTACTTTTGGTATATATTGGTTCATGTTTTAAGGTTCTATTAAAACTGTACCTACTTCCCAATGCTTTACATAAGAAATGCTCAATAGGGACCCCAAAATGAAAGGAGCTTAAAAGAGATCAGAATTTATCTCTTGCCCCTGTAGTGGGCCTATTACTGTTTGCTATGAGATGAGTGCTATCTATGTTTTAAAGGAAAAGAAGACAACATCTTGGGACTGAAGTCCTAAAGACTTACTGTACCTTTGTACTATACTATATGTGCTTCCTGCTTTTCTTGTGATTACTGGGCCCACTGGCACCCAGAACTGATCTCATTTCTATGAAATGGGGAGTCTCTTATCTAAAGATAGTTTAATGTGACCTATATTAACCCTTATCATAATTGATGAGGTAACTAAAGTAGTAGCCTTAGGACTTGGCATAGTCTATATCTTCATGACAGAAGAAAAACAATGAAGAGTGAACATGGTCCTCATTTTAATGTTTTTGAAACCTAACACAGTTACATTCAAGTCAGAAGTTTTTTCATCTAAATATTTGAACTGTAAGAAAAACTATAGCATAGTCAGGCAGTGTTTTGTCATTATTTTAAATAGTATATTTTATATATACATGTCTGTATGAAATACATGAAATTTTAAACTCACTACTTAGTTATTTTAAATGAAGAGTTCTGTATCTTAAAAATTATGATAGGTCTCCAATGTTTTAGGTGTTCATTGAGAAGTGTTTTTGAACCACTGAACTAAGAAAATACTCTATATTGTATTGTGTAGTCTACATAAGTGACTCCTTAATAGAAATACAGAATAGTTAATGATGAAGTTATTATAATGTATCCCCAAGCCTTATGGAGGATCTAAGTCCTGTGTGTAAATTGTGAATGTTAAATAATGAAACATGGATATTTTAAAGATAGATTTTGTATCTGTGGTTTTATTTTATTGTTTCTTTCTCATAGGGGGCACAATATATTTTTAACAACAAGAATCAGTAACTGGAAATACAAGGTTCGTTATTTAATAATGTAAAATGAAGATCTGATCAGCAGAGGTAAGCATATGGCATTTCTTTTGCACTTCATCATAGGTTAGAATGGTTGCTGAATTTCAGGGAAGTAGTTTTTCAAGAGCTGTGTAGGCTTAGAGATTTTACTATGCTTGCTATTGAGTTACTTGCTATGGTGCCAAAATGTTGGGGGAAGATATTGGACTCAACAATCAGAGACAAAGATGGGCTATACTCACAGCAGTTGGGCTAGAGGGCCAGGTAGCATCACATAGCAACGAAGTAGAGGAGAGGAGAGGAGGGGAACTCTAAGCTAAAGAATCCTGGAACTTTGATAATGGACAGTCTACCCGCCTGTTTCTGTTTGGGAAAACTTTGTTGTGTAGAATAAAGTCTTTATTGTGTAGAGCAAAGAGTAGAATCTACTCCCTTCTCTAGCGTGAGACACTGTTGCTGGCTTTCAAGATGACCATGAAGAGATAGCCTGGAACAAAGGCTGTTAGAGTCCTTGCCTTAGTAAGAGGTGTAGAGATACGAGAAATCAGTAGAGGATTATTTCCAAACATTTATCTTCTCTAACTTGCTCTTCAAAATATGTGCTCTTGGTATGGATTTTTGTTAGCTCTCTAAATAGTGAAGATAGAAACCGCTGAAGCACTAATATGAGGTAGCCCTTTAAACTACACCATGCCCACAGGATAATAGTTACAGTTAAAATAACGTCATTTACACTTACTGGCTTAAATGTTCTTCAGAAGCTGATCGAAATAAGCAGATTAGAAAAACATACGAGCCATTGATACCAGTTTTACATGTGTGTGTGTGTGTGTGTGTGTGTGTGCTAATACACACATACAAAACTATTTTTCAGTGTGTATGTGAATGTCTTAATTTTCACTTGCTTGTGCACCTTTTACTTTAACTTCTATGAGAATGAATGCCTTAGGTTTTTATAATGAGAAGGATTTTTTTTAATTCAAAGGTGCTTTGTTCTTTAAGAAATGTTTTCTTCATTTAACAAAAATATTCATGGATTATCATATGGATGTAATCGGGGGAAACAAATGTTGGAGAAGCTTCATAACCAACACGTCCTATAGAGGACTTCTAATTAGTAATCTCTGGATGCTGGTCCTGCTTAGTTGGATTAAGCTAAGGTAGCTTCTAAGTTGGCATTTCTGTTGTACTTCTCATGACCTCTCCCATTTTTTAACTAAGGTGCTGTTACCAGATTTGTTCTCTGAGTATAAATTAAAAATGACTGAAGTACAAGCAATGGTAGAATTCTCCGTGGAGCTAAACAAGTTCTACAACGTGGACTTATTCCAAAGAGGGTATGCATTTTATAGTAAGAATTTGATTACAGGTTTTATTCCAGCATATATGTAAAAAAAAAAGTTGTTTTCAAGTGATTATAGTCTAAGTAATTTCATATAACTAGATATTTGGAGATTATGCATATGGATTTAGTGATAATGCTGACTATATTTATGTATTTGAGACTTTGTATTGATCATTGAGGGAGTCCTTTAATGAAAATGTATTATTTCATTTTTACTGTTTATAGGCATATTATATAATGGAGGAAAGTTATTTACAAAGAAATAACTAAGTAGAAATATCAAGCATATATAATGAAGATTCAATAAAAATCAAGCAGGGCATTTTTCTGTAAGTAAAATCATTACAGTGATATTAGCAGCAATAGGAAAACAGCCCAACACTGCTGTGTAGCCAGAGAAATTTCCTTTCCCACTTAAATATCTCCATTCAGAGAAAGCCAGCTCCTTGGTGCTTTGAAGAAAAGTATTTCATGGTGAGCCAGGATAAAGCTTATTAAGACAAGGAAGAGTATACTCTCAAGAGTCAGCATTTAAGAGAAACAAAGAATTGTTAAGGAAAATTGCAGTCCATATTCAAGACCTGGGTGTGTGCTTCTCAAGAGAACATCTCATTTCAGTGCCATTAGAGTCTGTGTGTCAGTCATAGGTGGAAAGCATGGCATGTAATAGAGAACATGGCTTAAAGACTAAGCAAGGTTTAAAATTTAACTTAAAAATTAAGGAAAATTGTATGAGCTCGTTTACTTTTTGTTGTCATAATGAATTTCCTTTTGTAAACGAAAGTGTACGGTGGTTTTCAAGGAGTATTGTTTAGGTTCAGTGGTGTGAAAGAAGTGCTAAGAAGGTGGGCTTCAGTGTTACCAAGACCCTTGCCTGCGTAACCATGGGGTTTTTGTTGTTTAAGATTTGTTTGTGTGTGTGTGCGTTTGTCTGTCTGTATGCATGACGCAGGGCCCATAGAGGTCAGAAGATGGCTTCAGATCCCCTGGAGCTGAAGTTACCTGTGGTTGTGGGCCCCTGACGTAAGAGTTGGGAAGTAAACTTGGGTCCTCTGTAAGAGCACTACCTACTCTTAACCATGGAGCTATCTCTCTAGCTTGTTTGGTTTTAGCATTTTTATTTGAAAGGCCTTAGGAAAACTGGCATTATCTTTATGGCAGTTTTGGCTTTATACTGACATTTCTTGACTTTCAGCAGGGAAAACTATCTAGATCCTAGGGTGAGGGAATTCTTCCTCCGTTTGTACCCCTTCCTTTTTTTCCTATCTGTTTATCCTACGTCAGAGATAGGATTAACATTCAGATAAGACTTAAATAGGCAAAGGGCGAAATGAAAGAACCAAATCTTAGAAATATGAATATATATTTATTCAGTTGATTTATTTTGTAATTTTTGAGATAGGGTCTTGTTACGTAGTCCTGGCTGACCTTAAATTCATAAAAGTTCTTGTTCATCAGTCTTTCAAGTGCTGGATATGAACTACCACATGAATATGTTATTTTTTAAGGATTTTTCAAATTCTAGAAGAAAGGTCGTGGAAAGGCAGAACTGTTTGTGATAGTCTTTAGTGTCTGGAGATGCGTTGATAGTTTGGCTTTAGGATTCAGTGAGTTGTTGCAGGAAATTTTAAAAATGCCTCCAAACCGCACTATACCCAGCTACTCTCTGCTTCAGAGGTCTCAGCTTGCAGCCTCCATGCGCTAGCCGCAGGCAGCAGTCTTCCCAGGTCTGGTTTGCCTGCCTCTGAGCTGCTTGTACCTTCCCAGCCATCCACGCCCTGCGGCTAGTGGTCACAAATCCCCTTAACCCAGTAAATCAAAACTCTAGAAGCTTATAATTATCAGTCAGATTTATATGTCAATAAATTCTCAGTTCACAAGATGCCCACACAATAATTTCAGAGCCAATTGATATTGATATAAATTGCCCCCCTAGATAAGACAAATTGTCCTATAATTATCCATCCCTTATAAGATATTTATAGCTACCTGTGGCTATTTAAAGCCATGTGGAATCTGGATCATCTCTCTCTTCCTCCATCATCCTTCCTTCCTTCTCTTCCTCTCCCTGTCTCTGTCCTTGAAACTCTTAGTTCTGCCTTTCTTTTCCCTGTCCAATCACAGGCATCTTGTTATATTAATATTTAAAGTAATTGGGAGAAAATTGAGGAAAAATTCTACAATGAGTCATTTCCCAGTGAGAATAGAATTATTATCACTGTTACTACCAGCACCTGTTAATGTGGTATGTTAGTTATTCTATTGCTTTGATAAAATGCCATTAGTAAATGTCATTATAAAAGAAACCATTTAACTTGGGCTTTATAGTTTAAGAGAACCAGAGTCTGTGGTGACAGAGCAAAGGCATGGCAGCAGAAATAGCTGAACAAACATCTTGATCCTCAGTCTGGAGGCAAAGAGAGAGAGAAATACACAGTCTGGGAATTGGTCCTAGTCTTTTGAAACCTCAAAGCCCTCTTCCAATGAGGCCACACCTCCTAAGTCTTTCCAAATGGTTCCACCATTTGGAAGACTGAGATTTCAAACAAATGAGCCTCTGGAGGCCACCTTCATACAAACCACCTCATATGGTAAAATTGATGTTTGCATGGAAGAAATAGAAGTCTAGTCTAGAATGGTGGTTCGTGTCTGTAATTCCTAGCTTTTAAGAAACAAGCACAAAAGGCTAGTCTGGGTTATGTAACTGTTTCAGGCTAGCCTGCACTACATAGGAAACACTTTTCAAAAGAAAAAGAAGGCAAAAAGAAATGAGCTCAGCAAGCAGTTCAGAGGCATCTACGGCATGTCGAAGGACTGTGTGTGCATTGTGATGTGATGTGATGTGATGTGCTGTCCCGTGCTGGGTCCATAACCTGCTGACTCGCTTCCTGTATTCCAAAAGAAGTAAGGAACCAAATCGGGTAAAAAGTAACTGGATCTATCACTAGTCTAACTCAACAGTAAGGAAAAAGACTGTTCCCGTGGCATCGTAGCCATTTATAAAAACCCGTGAGACAGAGTTCAGAAGATGTGTAGATCAGTTGTCAGACAGTTTGACCAGCAGATCCTTTCCTGGGGAAGAGGCTGCTGGGCTGCAGGTTGCTGGCTTTCTTTGCTTCCTCAGGAGTCCATTTTTTAATTGAATTTAAAACCTAAGGAAAAGGAGTCACATATTCTGAGAGGTCCCCATTATTTGAAGAAAAACTTTTGGATTTTATGTAATGTGGGTTTAAGATCCACACCTTTGCAGGGTCATAGAGTTGGTTGTCCTTTTATCCCTTTGGATGGACGTGGGGCAGGAATCTTTCTTATCTTTTCTTTGGAAATTTGCTTTAAGATCAGCCTGCTTGCAAAGGCAAAGGGAGGGTGGAATTAGGGTGGCACAGTTGTGTTGGATGGTTCATGACTGACGTGAGGGCTACAGATACCTTTGTATAGAATTTAGATCATATCCTCTGTCACCAGGTCTAGGTCTAGCCTAGCCTTACAGTGGTGGGTGTCCCATAACTAAGTATAGAAAGATTTTCTAGGTTTAAGGAGTTGTTTTTCTGAGGATTTAGCTTAATTTTGCCATATTAATTTTTAAAAAATGAAAATAGCCTGCTATGCTTTTGTCTCCTCAGTGTGCTTTGTGTAGCCTCTCATTCATCAGTAGGCTAGCCTAACTTGGTTCATACAACAAAACTCAAAATTAATTTTACCCACGGTACAAGGCTCCTTGAATTTCTTCCACTGTATTTCTTCCACTGTAGTCTGCTGGTTAAGAAAGTTACAGAACATAGCCAGTAACATTTTTGGACTCAACATACGGGCCAGACACACTTATGTCTGATAGCCATGGCCTACTCCACATTTTAAAAGCCCATACCTGTAACTGTTTTTGAAACACGCTTGCTCTGCAGATGTAATCACTAACACTTGGGCATCAGAATTCTGTGGGATCCTGCCTCTAAACTTCGTAAAAAGCGTTTTGTCAATCTAAGAATGCCTGCTTACAGCCTACCTTAATTCTTTCAGGGAATTCTTTTTTTTTTTTTTTTTTTTTTTTTTTTTTTTTTTTTTTTTACCTTAATTCTTTCAGTGAATTTTGAAGAAAAATGTACACTTACATTCTTGATATAATCATTGAGTCATCTTATGTTGAACATCTTTTAGGAGATCAGAAACAAAACATTTTTATTTTCCAACTCGCAAGTCCTAGTCCCTCTGAGGTCCCTGGATCCTGCTGTACAGTGACTAATTCTTCAGCTTTTTCTCTCCTGTTTCATCTTACAGTGCTTAGCTAGTAGCAACCATTTAGGAATGCTTTTTCATCTCCAAAAGTTTCTTAGGACATTGTCTAATTTCT
This sequence comes from Arvicanthis niloticus, assembly GCF_011762505.2. NCBI lineage: Eukaryota > Metazoa > Chordata > Mammalia > Rodentia > Muridae > Arvicanthis > Arvicanthis niloticus. The sequence continues at coordinate 42,048,665 of NC_047674.1, forward strand.
TCCTAAGTTCTTATAAATAGCATATTTTATCATCCCATTAACAAGAGTTACTATTTTTCTAATCTGTAATTTCCTCATTATTTTTCTACTTCTTATAATTAACATTTAAATTGTTCATAAAGTCATTGTGTTTTAAAATTTTGTTATAGCAAGTACCAATCCTAGGTGTTGATTTGTGTATTATTTATTGCTATGGTAATATATCTGTAAACAGTTAATAACAAGTGCAGAGCTTACAAGAGCATTACATCAAACATGTATTTCTGCTCCTAAAGCTGTATTAGCTAAATAGTTCTGTTAAGCTCTCTAAGCCTGGCTACTCTTTGCTGGGTTCATTCATCAATCCAGTCAGCTGACAGCGTGGCTGACTACTAGCTGTTGTGGAATGGCCTCAACTGGGCAGACACACCTCTCCTTTACAGATTTTCATTCTACGTCTTGTTCTCACAGGGTAGGCAAGGATCCAAAGAGAAAAAGAAGCCATTCAAAGAGACCTCTTAGCACTTAGAATTGGCCAGAGGCATACAGAAGCATGAACACACACACACACACACACATAAATGTAATAACATTTTAATGCCATACATACTTTCTTTAATGGCATTTTCATGATGTGGTACATGGGTGTGTCTGCCTGCATGTAGGACACATGTGCTACAGCATGCGCACAGAGATCAGAGGGCAGCCTGCAGGGATCAGTTCTCTGTTTCCACCTGTGGTCTCCAGCTATCCGGCTCGGGCCGCCAGGCTCGGGAGCAAGCCAGCTTAAACCACTGAGTGATCACTACCACCTGCTCCTTGTTTTAAACACCTTTACCTCATGCAATTCTGTCTAGAGAATTTAAGAAAAATATCATAGAAATACAACATTCTTTTGACCGCTAGATTTAATTTTTTATTCTATTCAAAAATTAACATTCACAGGTTACATCTTATTATATGTCTGACTTTGTTTTATGGCTATGCTTGGTGATGTAATCGAAAGTCTTATATTCCAGTAGAGGTTTTAGAAGGATGTTCAAGTGGTGTTGTGTTCTTTTGGATACATTACAGAACATACAGCGTCTGGCTATTTCTTTTGTGATAAGATTAATTTCAAGTGTTATCAACCTGGTGGACCTTTATAAAGCTTTCTATAACCTAATCAGAGTGTCCTTTGAAGGTCTTTGCCCAGGGTGATTATTTTACTACAAGTTTCAGAGCAGTGGCATTTCTCTAATTGGCGGACCATTACTTCATTAGCTGTTTGGTTGCTGTGCAGTGCAGCCTGTGGAGGGCATAGGTTTTGTTCTTCTTCCTGTTCAGTTACTTTCAGGATACAGTCTTGTGTCCTGGTCCCTTTGCATTATAGTCAAGTTGTCTTCAGTGGCAGAGTGACCTCACAGATTTCTTAGCGTGTTTAATGATACTGCCTCATTTTTCTCTTTTACACTCATGGAGCACCCCTCATTTCATGTGGCTTCACATACACAGTCTATTCACATTGTTTATAGGACACACTTTGGAGTTGGCTTTTCTAACAGTATTTTACTTTATTTTTTCTTCCATATTAATCTCTACTTTTCTGGTGATAATTGTAGTTATTATGAAAAAATCCCAAATACGTAAAAACACTCAATTCATATTTGTTAACTAAGGTAGTATTTTATATAGTACTACGTTAAATGCTATTACAGTATACCATACTGCTAATTATAGGAGAGATAAACAGGGCAGGAAACTGTAGTCCTGAGCTAATCTAGACCTATCCATTGGCTCACTGCATCCAGGCTGCTTTTCCTAAGCACAGGAAAGAGTAGTCAAAACAGAATGTGTAGCCCATAGTTAAAGAGATACGTATTACCAGGCCTTGAAGTTCACTCATCTTTGATGAAGAATATTTAGGTAATGCCTCATTCTTTACAACTATCTAATAGGTTGTTTGTAATGTAGTCTAATCTGGACATTTTCATAGTTTTAGAAAAATTGTAATCATTGTATCCTATAGGATACAATGTAATATTTTGATTTAGAAGATTTTGGAGCTGTTCAAGGTAGTGAGCTTAGCCATTGCCTCATCTACTTAACTCTTTGTGGTGGTAAGAATATTTAAGATTCCTTTGAAATTTTGAAATATACAATACATTATTATATGTGGTTACTATCATATGCAATCTCATGGAGATTTAATTTTCTTTTGTAATTGAAGTTTTGTATTCCTATGTGGGGTTCACATAGGAATTTCAGTTGCTGGCTCATATGATCATGTTGTCTTAGTTTTTTGGCTAGCTACTGTATTGTTCTCCATGATGGCTGTACTAGTGTGTATTCCCACCAGCCATGGGCCTTACCACCCTGCCTTACCAACCCTGTTTCTTTTGATATTTGCCATTCTGTGATGGTGAGGGGATAGTTATGTAGTTTAGACTTGTGGGGTTTCTTTGTTTTCTAGCCAGAATATATCAAATGCTCATTTTTATGTAAACTGTCAAATACGAGATTATGGTTAGACAGTTAACTGCTTCAGTGGTTTAAAAATCACCTAGTATTTGTTTAGTCTTCATAAGCTTTTATGTCATATACTTATGCTTAAGAATTACAATACTTAATATCTAACCATGTTCTTCACATGGGAGGTTGAAGAGCTCCTTGAAAACCTTTCTCTTTGGTTTGAAGGTTTCTCCTGCTTTGGTTTTAGTTTCTCTCTGTCTGTCTCTCTGTCTCTGTCTCTGTCTCTCTCTCTCTGTCTCTGTCTCTGTCTCTGTCTCTCTCTCTGTCTCTGTCTCTCTCTCTCTCTGTCTCTCTCTCTCTCTCTCTCTCTCTCTCTCTCTCTCTCTCTCTCTCTCTCTCTCTCTCTTTGTTTTTACGAGACAGCGTTTCTCTGTGTAGCCTTGGCTGTCCTGGAACTTAGTCTGTAGACAGCGTTTCTCTGTGTAGCCTTGGCTGTCCTGGAACTCACTCTGTAGACCAGGCTGGCCTCGAACTCAGAAATCCACCTGCCTCTGCCTCCCAAGTGCTGGGATAAAGGCAACCCTCTTTGCTTGCCAACAGAGTGTATAATCTTATCAGTCCTGCTACTCTACCTCCATGGAGTTTGCTGTGTCCATTTAGGGCACTTTACACTTCTATTCGCTAGGGCTAATTCTGCCCTGTGGTGTGACCACATGCTCACTCCCATCTGCATGTCATTTACATACATAATAAATAAATCTGAAGAGCTATCAAACCCAGGAATGACTGTGTTGCTTAAGAAGGACATTCATAAGTGAACCAGGCTTTTGTTTTCTGTGGTCACTGAGGGCATGGCATGATCCATTTCAGTGTTGTTACCTTCGGTGTCCCTGCCTTTTCTTTTTTCTGTTTTTTTTTTTTTTTGGGGGGGGGGGGGGCGGGGGGAAGGAGGGGAAGGAAGGATACATCCTTGGCTGGCCTCAAACTCACAGAAATCTACCTGCTTCTCTCCGCCTCTGCATCCTGAGTGCTGGGATTGCAGTTGTGTGCCACCATACCAAGCTTATCCTTGGGTTTTAATGTTTGACTTGCTTTGAGAAATCTTGTGTTAATAGAAATTTTTTATTTTATACCTTTTATCTTATTTAAAATGATTACAGTGACTGATAAAATGTCTTAAAACAAAAAAGTAAAAATGTATTAGTTTTTAAAATTGATTTCTTTCATGCATGTGAACAGTGTGCCTCAATCAGTTCATCTCCTCCCTGACTCCTCCTCTACCTCTCCCACTACCACTTTTTCTTTCAACTCCATGTGCTGTTTGTTTTGTTTTTGTTTTTTATCCACTGATTAGTCTACTCAGTGCTCCCAATGTATTCCTAAGGCCAAGCTGTATATTTACTTCTATTCCATTAGAACAAGGGAAACCTGTCAGAGGTTCTGTCTCTGGTGGAAACTGATACTCTCCCTTTCCCCGCAAGCGTCAGTTGCCAACAACTGTTAGCGGTAGGTGAAACTCCATGAGTGCCTCACTGTTCATTCTAGGATTCTAGCTAACTCCATCTCCTACAAGTCATTTTTGATGCTTTCAGGGCTCATGGCTGGATCTGACTGTTTATTTCTCTTCTCATAATACCTATACATAGTACCTTCTAGCTTATCAGATGAAGGGTTTTTATTGTTTGTTTTTCTAAGACAGGGCCCTACAAAGCCGAGCTGCCTTCAAACTTAAACTCTTTCTGCTCCAGCTTTCTGATTTCCGCAAACTAGAATTGAAGACGTGTAAAACCAGTTTTTAAACGCTATTTTAAATTAATTTGATGTCTTTCTCAAACTCACAATCAGGAACATTTTCTTTTCTTTTTCTTTTTCTTTTTTTCTTTTTTTTTTTTTTTTACTTGTGTGTGTGTGTGTGTGTGTGTGTGTGTGTGTATGAGAGAGAGAGAGAGAGAGGCAGGCAGACAGACAGGCAGACATATGTGTGAATCAGTTCTGTCCTTCCATGAAGGTTGCAAGCATTTAACTTATGATATCAGGAGTGGCAGCAAGTTTGCCAGCCCAATTTCATTATCTTTTAAACAAAAATAAGTTACATGATGAAGTTCTTGGATAACTTTCCAATTCCATAGATTAGTATCACAGTCACTGCTATAAAGTAAAGGTACTGTGTATATTTGTTTAAGTTTCTATTGTTCACCTTTACATGTGCCAAATTTTGCTTTTGGTTTCATGCTGTGCTAATATTTCATAGGTGGATATGGGAAATGTTACAGGGAACTGGTAGAACTATAGAAACTGGTAGAATTGGGCCAGAATTTTATTTTAATAGATTCAAAATATAGAGATGGAATATATGTTTTAAAATAACTTATTTATTGTGTTTTTAGTTTTTACCAAATACGTGCATCGATGAAAATACCACCAAGAATTCCCCACAGAGTAGAAGCCAGTTTGTTATGTGCAACAGGTAAGTCAAGAAACATTTTCAAGTTAAAAATAAAAATTTGAAGTAGCAGTAGTGGTAACATTTTATAACCCTGAATTAGCAAATAGGATTGCTATGATATCCCTTTTAAGAAATCAGTAAAACGGGCTTAATTTGGCTTATTAAAAACACATGGAAAAAAATGTGTCATATAAATTGAGGTTTAAAAAGGTATGCAGTAAAGGTCCATACATACTTGACTTAAAATTTTACAATATGCTTTTAAATTCTACATTTTTGTGATTCGGCTTCTTGAATACTGGGATTTCAGCTGCATGTCACCATGCCCAGCTATAGAAATACAATAAAATTTCTGTATAAAATTATTTCCATCCTTCATGTATAAGAAAGATAAAATTTTCCCTTTAGTCTTGAGTCTTACCCCCAGTACATCATTATATACACATATAAGCTAGAAGGTACTGTGTATCTGTCTGGATAGTCCACAATCTCAAACAGATTAAAAACCTTAAGCATTTCTAATCCCAAGCATTCTGGATAAGAAATACTCAACTTGTGTGTGTGTTTATTCCATGTAGTTAGGAAGTGAGATCAGGGCTGGAGAGATGGGTCAGCTGTTAAAGCTAGGCTCACAACCAAAAATATAAGGAAGTTATCATATAAACCTGGTATTATGGTTTTCAAAGTACTGTAAAAATATAATAGCACACCAAACCTAAAGTTTGACTGAGCACAAACAGACCTTTTTTTTTTTTTTTTTTTTTTGAATTCAGAGAAATTTACTGGAAATTAGAATTGTGTAGAGTTGTGTTTTTTAAAATCACACTGTAGCTACTAACATGCTGTTCATGTTATATTTGATGAATTATATTTAATAGGAGTTTATCTTTCCAATACCATCAAAATAGTCAGGGAACCTATTAAGATCACACACATACACAAATAGTTTTAGTTGCTTAAAAAGGGAAAACAAAAAATTTTCTTCTTGCTTAGCATGTATCTCAGATATGTACCTACTATCATAATAAAGGCTTCTGTAAGTCCACCCTCGAGAAACAGAGAGGGGGCTGGAGAGATGATTCCGCTGTTAAAGACTAGACTCACAACCAAATGTCCAGAAACAGAGGTAGTAAAGCACCAGCAGTTTCAAAATAGACTTGGCACTCCTCTCTGTACTCCCTAAATCTAGCAGGTGGATGGTTTTGCCTGTTATCTCTTGAAGTTGCCAACTTCAAACTTCGGTTTATGAAATACTTTTGCAGATGTCAGTATAGTCTTTGTAAAATCAAAAAGACTAAGTTAGCTGCTTTTTAGTATTGCATTTCCTAAATAAAATTACTTTATAGTAATGAAATTTGGAGAGAATTAAAGGCACATTTTGTATTTATATTGTGTATGTGTGTTTGTGTGTGTAATATATCAATCACAATAATAATTGAAGAAGAAATTATGAAATTCAGAGGGAGTTGGGGAACACAAGACAAATTGGGGGGAGTGTATGGGATAAAAAAGATATAGATATGGTACTCATAATCTCAAAAACTAATCTAAAAAGTCAACATAATATATTAATAGATATAAATAATAATATATTAATGTATAAATATATAAGTAACATTTTATATCATTTATATTACTATATTGTTATATATAACTGTATCAATATATATCAATATAACATTTACATGTAAAAATTGTTTGTTTTTGTTTTTTTGAGACAGTGTTTCTCTGTGTAACCCTGGCTATTCTGGAAAATGCTCTGTAGACCAGGCTGGCTTCAAACTCAAGAGATCCATTGGTCTCTGCCTCCTCAGTGCTGGGGATTAAAGGTGTATGCCACCACTGCCTAACTGAAAATTGTAAATATTTTTTATAGTTTGTTTTTCTCATAAGGACTTGAGGGGGTTTTTGTTTCATTTTGTTTTAAGACTGAATTAATTTATGCTGAAGCGAACATTTTTGTTTTTAACCATTTTAATTTGGAATTAATTTAAAAAACATTGCTTTTTAGATGTTTAAGTGTAAGATCATTTAGCTAATCCAGAAAATTCTAATTGTGGGTAAGGAAAGAGATAAGAATTCTAGAAAGAGATTTGATATAATAGAAAGAGAAATGATAGAATGTATACAAAACTGGATAAGTTGTAGATTCTTAGCAAATGACTGTGTGAAAGGCCAGAATGGAATATTCTGGAAAGAACAAATTCATTATGTTTAGTTCATAGTCTTACTGTATGCAGCAGAAATAGCTTTGTTCATGTTTGGTATATGGGGGGGGAGCAATTTCATATCTAAGAGATAAAAGCTTCTATTACAATTAAAAATTTTTTACTAATTCAAAGAATTACTTTTACCTTAGTTTTCTTAGGTTCTAAATAAATAATTACCTGGGAGGACTAGAAATCGTAGTCATCTTTAGTATTACAGAATAATTCTAAGAAAGGTTACCAAGCCAGAGCTAATAGACAGTAGAGCCATTGACAAGTGGACAGCTGTTATTTGAAAGCAAACTCTTATGTATTTAGAGTGATCTAGAAGATAGAAGCCAATGTGATGCATCTGGTTGATGTGTTTTGTTGGAAATTGCATTATGATAGTTATAACTTCTCTTTCTATAAGTAATGTTGACCTAAACTTTGTAAAACATTTCTCTACTCTTACTTGCTGATGGTAAGCTGGGGACTAGGAGGAGAATGAGAAATAAATTACCATGATTAACCAGTGGCTCTTGGTCTCTTCCCTCCTCTCATGGGCTATGAGAGACTCGCTGACTGCTCCTTTATTATAGTCTGTATTATTATAGTCTGTATTTTCCTGCCAAGAGGACCCTTTGTCCCTAATCAAAAATAGTAATGGTCTCTTGGTTGACAGTAAATCAGAATTATGGATCGTGTTGGGGTCTCAGGCTGTAGTCGTTAGGAATGATGTAAACGGTGTACCATTTGACCCTTCTGGACCTTTGAGAGCAATTTATGTCCTGAGAATTGGAGCAGAAGCTGTGTTTCGTAGCAGGAAGAAAGCCAGCTCTTAACTGCTGAGCAGTCTCCTCAGCTCCTCTGATAGACATCTCATCTAAATGAAGACAAGTAACTAAAAGTTCAGTTAGTATATAGAGAATATATTCTAGGATAGATTCTTACTGCCTTTTTCAAGTGTTCTATTCCTTTTACCTTCCCACTTCTTCCTGATTCATATGACTGTAGATACATGTTCTTTTGTTTGTAATTATAGGTTGAAAACCTGTTAACAGTGTTCAATTTTTTTGTTACTGCATAAAAAACCTACAGATTTATTAAATTGAAATGAGTATCCAGCTCAAAAGAAAAAAAAGTTTAAGTTACTGCATAAAAAACCCACAAATTTATTAAATTGAAATGAGTATCCAGATCAAAAGAAAAAAAAGTTTAAGTTTCTAGAAGAAAATTAAGGCAGGTCTAGTTATTTGAGTGCTGATCTAGTTGAGTAGGTAGGTAGGTAGACACACAGACATAGATAAGGTTTAGCTGCTGATTCAACAGTGCAGAATTCATTGGTCTTGATGCGCAATTGCATGGATCAGAGACTAGATGGAATGTGAATTAATTCTTGCTGCATAAAACTTTGCCACCCAACTTACTTTTAAATACCACATTATCACAGCTTCTGTGTGTCAGGAATTTAACCCTATGCCTCTGGCTCAGAGTCTCTCACAAGTTAAAGTCAATTACTTCTGCTGTGTATGCACAAATTATACCATTACTTTTGCTTTATTCACAAACATTAATCCATTGTGGAAAGAAATTATACAAGGGTATGAACACCATAAGGATGTAAGGAGGTAAGAATCAATGGACCATCTAAAATTCTGGCAATAACAAAATAGACTGAGAGAGAAGGAGGGTATATGAATTAAATAAACATACTAAATGCCAAGAACTTGAGCTGTGTTCCAGAAAAGGAAACAGAACCAATAACTTTGTCTAGGGTTATCTGTAGGTAGATACAGTAGTGGAGCTTATAGAATTTCTCAGATGATGATGATGTGACTGTGTGATTACATAAGAACCAAAGTTATCATAGAAGGCCATGATTGGGGAGAGACAATTCACTGTGAAGTTGTCACCTAGAAATGTGAGTTACAAACACGTTCAGAAGTCAGCATGATTGACAGGCACTAAGGGCCCCCCTGCGATAAGTGGTCATGACTGTAAAGCATAGCCAGACCAAAAAGTTGTATATTGTTCCCCAGGCACATCTCGCTTGTATGGATTTGGCAGAGAGCTGGATTTAGCACGCTTGAGCTATACAAGCAATTACATCAAACAAAACTAGTAAATACTCACACACAAGCACAGACACACAAACATACAATGAACACACTATATACATACATACGTACATACATACATACATACATACATACGGATGATAGGATGTTTGGTGGTTGGTTTGTTTTCTGTGTTTTGAGATAAGAGTCTCATTGAGCTACCCACGCTAGACTGGAACTATCAGTCTTTCTGTGTCAGCCTTGAAAGACATGGGTATTCTTATCGCATGGTACTGGTCCTGGACTCTCTTAGTGGGGTGTATGAATGTAAGGGGGTGTGATTGTGATATATCAGAATTTAAGATGTGCTAAGAAGGAAAATGGAAATGTGACCGGAAATGGAGAAAGCAGAAGAGGACTAGAGCCACAGAATTAGTCCTAAATGGGCCAGCGGATTGTTAGACCTTGTTACCTGGAGAGTAAGCTGGGAAAATAGGTGTGGTTGTAACAGGAAGTCAACCTACACTGCAGAGGAGTTGCAGTCAAAAGTAAAGTAAAGATCTAGGAAATGACCATAGGAAGGAAGAGCTAAGGAGGACTATGGGGCAGGAACACACGGAGAGAAAACGCACCTCAACAGTTGGGATGCAGCCTGTTTTGCTATACATCAGCAGTAATATAGAAGTTAGTTTTGAAAGGAATAATTCTGAATTAAGAAATAAAATCTTTAAAAAATTAGGATCTTGGGGAAGGACTAGGAGGGAAAACTGCAGTTGGAATGTAAAGTAAATTAGTTAAAATTTCAAAAGGAAATTAGAATCTTGAGGAACCTGCAAGAATGAATGAGGTGGTCAGTGGGTTATGTAGCCTAATGACCCGGAAACTCAGCATTATTAATAGTGGTGATGTTAAGGGGAGATGGTATCTGAAAGCTAAGAAACAAGGATGTTCCAGCCCTGGTGGCAAGTGTAGGAAGGGCCTCACATTGAAAACTACACACCATTCGAGCATGAAGGCTTGAGTGTGGATCTCAGTATCCACAAAAAAACCGGTGGGCATGGCAGCCCTCACTGTAATCTTAGCACCAGGGAAAAAACCAAGAGAATTCCCAGGGCTCACTGGCAAGCAGTCTAGCTGAATGTGTGAGTCCTCGATCCCATCAGAGGCCCTTTTGCCTAAACATAAGGTAAAAAGCAATTGAGAAAAACACCTACGAGCAACTTGAGTTCTTGTACACACGCCTGATTCTTACCCCTGTACGCACACTGTCACAACAAATACACACATACAAAGGAACATATGGGAGGGGAAAAGAGCACATTTGAGAAAAAGAATTCATGGGATGAGCAGTAGGAAAAGCCTTTGCTTCCTGAGGAAACAAATTCTAATTAGCATTGTCTGAGGGCTTTACACAGAATCTATATTGTATTAAGGGAAATTTCTTTCCCTATCTCAGTTCTCACACATTCAGAATGGAATTTTTGAGCTATTCAGTTTTGTATATTCTGAAATATCTCAAACTTACAGAGAAGTTGTAAATATATTATAAAGACTACTTTTAATAATATGTCATTTGCAATCATGTATGTCTATGCAGTCCCTCACACACCACAGCACATGTGGACTCAGGACAACTTGCAGGAGTTAATTTTCTCCTACATTGGGCCCCAAGGATGGAACTCAAGTTATCAGGCTTGTGCAGCAAGAGCTGTGACCACTGGGCCATCTTGCCACAGCCCAAGACCATTTCTTACAAAGAAAGCATTACTGCTGTGCCAACCTACAATAGTGAGGAACTTGTCAGACTGCACACACAGTTTCTCTTGTAGAAATCTTATTCCTGTGATCCATAGTTTATTTTATCTTTGGTCATCCCTTCACATGTTCTAGGCTATACTGAGTCTGACCAAAAGGCTAAATGTGTATCCCTAACGCCTCCCACACCAGTCTTAAATCAGTGGTGGAAGAGCAGTCTAAGAATGGTTTGTCTCAGTTGGTCACTTAAGTTTAGTAGTAAAAGACTGATTATTGGTAACAATGCATTGTAAAGCCTTTAGAAAGTAGGGAGAATGGTATGAGAGAGTGTGTGTGTGTGTGTGCGCGCGCGCGCGTGTGTTTGTATTGGGGGGGGGTAGTTTTCAGTTATTGTTTTTCAAAATCAGTATTTTTTATGGAAATAACTTGACCAAGTATCTGTTACAGAATTTTGAGACTCACTAAAACAACCTTAATGAGAAAAATGTAAGAAATATGTAGGACTGAATATGTAAAGCCCTATATGTAAGCTTCCATTCTCTTCTTCCCATAAAACCAGGGTGTATTGCCATCACTCACATGTCCAACCAATCTAGATAGGAATTTGCAGTATTATAAGCCAGAGAAGCTCACCCAAAGTTCTGTGTCCAGAGTTTTATTGATGTGTTACTAGGTGCACACAAGATTGGATTATCCCCAATATAAATTCAGATCCCCAGTCTTTTCCCCTGCCTAAGTAACCTTATTTCCTGTGGTGAAAGCCAGTTCTCAAATGACATGCTTTGTCCTCATGTTGTGGTAGCCCTGTTCTAGATCCTCTTAGCTAACCTAAGAAATCTGAGGACACAAATTTAGAGTCTTCTGTCTCAGCAGCAAAGGCAAAGAGCCAGCTGCATCTCTTTGTTCTTGAGCAATGGAGATCTAAGTTGCCCCTTTTCTGAGTTAGGTAAGTTTCACTCTAAAATATCTACGCGTATTTCCTCACTTTTATTTCAAGTGAAGAAGAGTCTGTACAGGAATTTTCATGATGATTATGGTGTACTTACCTGCTTTTTTTTATCAGAAATTAGTAAGTTTTCAGAAATATTTTTAACACTTCTGTATATAATGATAATGACAGTGTAGTGATATCAAATTACAGCATTTAAAATAGTATTTCATTTCTTGTGCTGTTCATCTTTCACTCGTCAGTTGTGTTTCTCATCTGCTTTAGGCATGACGTTAGCCTTTCCAGCTTCAGTTCATGATGCTCTAGTTTGCAGCAAAACATTTCAGATCCTATATAAAAATGAAGAAGTTGTTTTAAATGATGTCATGATCTTCAAAGTTAAAATGCTGTTGGATGAAAGAAAGGTAAACATCTCTTCCTATCAATCTACTGTGAAACTTCAGTGCATATTTATAACACTTATAAATATTAAGCATCTTATAAATTTATCTTTAGATTGAAGAAACCCTTGAAGAAATAAGTTTTTTGTTATCCTTGGATCTACATTTCACAGATGGAGACTATTCGTAAGTAGGCTGGCTTGTAAACATCTGTAGCCAACTCATGGTTTACTTGTGTGAACCCCTTATGTTCTTTTGGAGGTTTGGAACCTCTTATGTTCTTTTTTATTCTAAAGTGCATCTAATTTTTCTGGGAAAGACTGTTGAGAAGGTAGGGACTACTCTTCCATGCCCATGCAGGGCAGTGAGATCAGATTAGGTGAAAAATTATAAAATAGTTTCCTAGACTCTAAAAATTGTATGGTTGCTAGAGAAACAATACCATAAAGTACTTAACTGACCTGTCTTCCATTGGTCTTTGGTGAATTTTTCATGGCATAAGTTATAGCTTCTTTAGGTGTGACTTTGAGTATTCAGAATGCTCAAGACTGATGATACTCAACAGGTGTTTCCAGTTTGTTAATTTCTGAGATCCCGTTATCCTGAGCTTGCCTCCACTCTTGCTCATAGTCACATGGGGTAGAGGCACACTGTGCTTGTATTCATTTAAAATATAAAGGAAGCAGAAGTAAGTAGGTACCTCAGTAGCTGTAGGTAGTTATGATATATGCATGGCCTTTAAGGTTATCTGGATACAATTTTAATAATCTTTTTTCAGGGTTTGTGTGTGTGTAAATGTAATGACAGACTGTATAACAATATCATTGCGAATAAGAAGTGGTTTGCTTATGAGATATTTAATAAATGTTCAAGGTGTCTAAGCAGCACTTATGAAAATTTTGTGCAGTAAAAATAATTTGATATACTTTGGAGTACTTATTTGACCTTGTAAGAAACATTATTCTCCTTCGAATAAAATTTAAGATGGATATTAATCATTGGGCTATCAAAAAGAACGCATTTTTATAGGCATGTTAAAGCAGCCCATACTGTATACTGTTAGGAAGGAATCTGGCTGTTCTCACACTGCTGCCACATCACACTGATGCTTGCAAAATCCCTCTCATTTGAAGCTGAAATAATGAAGCCTTTAAGGAATAGTTACAACTGATTTAAATATTAGCCTTTACTAAATACCTCATAATTACATGAAAATACGTTGATTTCTGTAGGGCAGATGATCTGAATGCCTTACAACTAATAAGCAGTCGGACACTGAAGCTGCACTATAGCATCTGTAGAGGCCTTCATCACCACGCGAATGTCATGTTTGATTATTTCCACCTTTCTGTGGTGTCCGTTACAGTCCACGCATCATTGGTTGCACTACACCAGCCACTAATAAGGTGAAGTCAGATTCTACTACTTATTAATGTAATGCCTTTCTGTTTTATGCTGAAAACATACTCTGACAAAAGTAACTGAAGTAGTAAAATAATTATTGATATATTTTCATTTTATGCTAACATAATAATATGACATAATTTAAGAGCAAGGGACCATTGTTATCAATGTTTTTATTATAAAAATAGGTAGTAAGGAGTGATTTTTTTTATATAATTCAGTTATGTAACTAAGTAAAAGAATGCAAGACAGAAATAATCATGCAACATTGTTTAGTCTTCAGTTTAATTTTTAATTTATTTTGGTTTGTGTGGGCATGCATGTATGTAATATACTTATTCTGTGAAAGAAGATATGAATGTATTCTTAGCTTTATTTCTTTGTCTCTTTCCTAGATCCTCTATTTCATACCGAAGTTACTGCTTTTTAAAGTTTTAAACAATTTTATAAATTTTATTAACATTTTATATTATTTCATAATACTATTTTAACTTGGAATTGTGTAATATTGGGGTTCAGAGATGGCTCAAGTGTACATAATACCCTTTCAGAGGATGCATGTTTTATTCTCAGAACCTTTACCAGGTGACTCATAACCACCTGTAGCTCCAGCTCCAGGGAGCTTTGAGCCCTCTAGGAGGATATGCACTCTTTTGCACATCCCTTTTCCTGTACCTGCACATAAGTAAAATAAGTGAAGATACATCTTTAAAAATATGTAATATGTTAGATAACAAATTTATTGGGTAATTATTTTTTCTAACTACTTCTGTGGGGAGGAAAATTATGTTTCATCAGTGTAAGACACAATCATGTTCTGTAGATTATAAAATAGAAGTCTTATGTAATGTAGGCAGTAATTGGAACTCTGAAATCAATAACTTTACATAAAAATACTCCATAGATTTGATTTCTGTGCTGTCTATAATTTCTAACACAAATCTGATTATAATAGCTGTTAGGGGGGTGATGCATAAGTACTATATTTAATTATAAAAATCTGACTTACCAGCTAAGTAGGTGAGTTGTAGAATTGCCCTCAGAATTTGCTGGTGCACTTGCCTGGTATACTCAGTGCTTGCCGGCCTGTGTAAGGTCCTTGGTTCAGTCCTCCATATCTCAGAGAGAAGCAATCTCAAATGTCTAGCCTTAATGTTCGTTGTGCTTTTTTTCATAAATTCAAAGTATTAAAAGAAAATCTAAGAATACTATAGAACTTAGAATGTTGTAAAACCTTTGCTTTTCATTTTGTAGTATTTTCTTTTGTACATATCCTACATGAAAGCAGACTGTTAAGACAGTAATGATGTGCTGACTGTTCCCCCAGCTTTCCTCGTCCTGTGAAGACTACTTGGTTAAATAGAAATGCACCAGCACAAAGTAAAGACTCAGCGATTCCTACTCTGGAAAGTGTAGTCTTTGGTATTAACTACACAAAACAGTTATCACCAGATGTAAGCATTAAATATATGTATAAACTTTTACTCATATTTTATTTTTTTCTAATTTACTGTAGGTAAAATGCCACCAAATGGCATGACATACTGATGTGTATGTGTGTCTGTGTGTGTGTGTGTGTGTGTGTGTGTGTGTGTGTGTGTGTAAGAGTCAGTGGACATGCTGGGCAGTGGTGGCGCATGCCTTTAATCCCAGCACTTGGGAGGCAGAGGCAGGTGGATTTCTGAGTTTGAGGCCAGCCTGGTCTACAGAGTGAGTTCCAGGACAGCCAGGGCTACACAGAGAAACCTTGTCTCTAAAAACAAAAACAAACAAACAAAAACAAAAACCAAAAAAAAAGAAGAATGATGGACATAAGTGTTGAGTCAGAGTGAGTAGAACAGGAAGGGAAAAATACCACTAAAGCCCGAAAGCGATGTCTCCAAAAGAACTGTAATAGGAACCTCATCTTAACAAAGCCAGAGCTTCATCGGTGTGTTTATAGCAGCCCATGGTGACTGAAATTGCTATGATCACATTGTATACATTTCAATTACTTACAGGAGGAGCAAGATACTGATGAATTTCTTACACCTTTTAGAATAACTAAATGAATGGCAATAGTTTGGTTGTGGGTTTTGGGTTTTTTTTTATTAGTTTTTCAAGGTTTCAAGTGTGACATGTTTTGATGTTTGCTTACTAACATTTTCTCTTGTAAATGTGTTCCTTTCTAGGGCTGTAAGTTCCTCATTGCAGAGTCCTTCCTACACCACGCCTATCGTTTTCATTACACACTTTGTGCTACTTTGCTGCTAGCCTTCAAGGGATTGCACAGCTACTTCATTACGGTAACAGAAGAGATTCCCTCTTGTCAGAAACTAGACCTGGGTATGTTAAAAGCGGCCAGACCCCTCCTAGTCCTTCTCTCCACGTTCTGGCTAGTGGCCAGCTTTCCTGCATTAGATGCTTCACTTCTCTCTCAATTCTGACTTTTTCTACCCTTGATAATCACATTTTGAAATTTGAAACTTTTTCTTAGAATGTGCAGAAATAATTTCTTGGTGCTAAGATTGAAATGAGTCTTAGTAGATTTTTAAAATAACAAGTCATACATTAATTTAAAAGGATACTAGAAATCAAATATGATTGTCTGCAGTCTTAGGAAGGTAAGTGAAATGCTCATAGCAGCAGCCTGCGTAGTACAGACACTTAGACACTTTTGTACATAGTTGGCTATAATTATCCCAGGGCTCTCTTTCTCAGAAATTAATTTTAAAAATAATAACAGTGTTCAGTATTTTAACATTTCAAAAATTACTTAAATCAAGCTTCAGTTTTTCTCAGATGTTTCATGGTTAGTTTATCTTCTATTTATCTAATTGTTAGTTGGTTTTTCAAAACAGGGTTTCTCTGTGTAGCTCTAGTTGTTTTGATAGACCTGCTGTAGACCAGGCTGGCTTCGAGTACACCGAAATTCACTTGCCTCTCCCTCCTGAGCGCTGGGCTTAAAGGTTTATGCCACCACCACCCAGCTTCATGGCTAGTTTATAAGCTTCAATTTTTAGATATTAGCTCATAAAACCCTCATTTAATTTTCTTGAGAGAATGAGTTGTTTTCATCATTTATTTAAATAAGTTAGGGATTTTTGACATTTTTACTTAACTACTATTCTTCATGTATTTTTTTGTACCTCAAGGAAAGTATTTTAACAATAACAATACATTCTCTAAGATGGTAACTTATTTTAAATATTTTTTGGATTTGAGACTAAGTGAAGGTTTATTTGTTTTGTTTTACTTGTGACCTTGAGGTTCTAAAACGTTGCAGAGGGGCTGGAGAGACGGCTCGCTGATTCAGAGCACTGGCTATTTCTCCTAAGGACCCAAGTTCAATTTCCAGCACCCACTTTGTGGTTCGCCATCATACCTCCAGTCACACAAGATCTGTCAACCTCCTCTGGCCTTTTCAGGCAATGCACACATGTGATGTGAATACATATGTGCAGGCAAAATGCCCATGTGCATAAAATAAAAATAAGGGAAGAAAATTTTCAAAAACATTACAAGAAATCTTAAGTCCTTGTAATTCACTTTAGTTTAGTTATGAGAGGATGCTTAGCAGTGTACTGCTTCTTAGAAGGTTGGACTTGATGAACGTCAGTTGAGTTCACTCTTCTTCACTTGACAAAAGACAGCTATCACTAAGTGAACTGTTGATTTGATTCTAGAACCTCGAGGGATAACAATCACGAGGAAAATACGCTTGCCTGCTCTCTTAGTGGGAAGATACACTGACTACACAGTCCTCCTCAAAGCAAGCATGGTAGTATGCAAAGGGAGGCTTTTGATCCTTGTTCTCTGAAATTCCCTTTTGTTCTGGCTATTTCAAGTATTTAGATGCCTCTGCCTCCCTTAGGAAGATTGTATAGGAAACTGCTGCCTCAGACAGAAATGAAGTTCTATGTTAGGAATGAAAGCATCTTTTATAGAGCTAATTTTGTTCATCTTTTAAAAAGATAAAAACAAAATTATGTCCTAAATATGTAACTTGATACTCAAAATATTTTTGCAAGGAAATTATAAATTTGATTAGGGTTATCGACTAGAACACAAAATTCTGAAACCACAGTGTTGTTGAAGGGCACTGTGTCCCACAATAGAGGATTTGTGAAAAGCAGTGACCTAAAATGTACAGGCAGCTGGGTGCATGGCCCAGTACTAAAGTGCTTGCCTGGTATGTGTGAGCCCTTGGATGTGTCCTCAGTACAGCACAAGATTAAAAATTCAACTTTGTGTGATGATGGCATTTCCATGAGAAATAATCGAATCTATGTGAAATACTGTATTAGAATTAAGAGAGGCTTTGTTTATCTTCTGTGCTTGAGTGTACATTTGAAGGTGTGTCTTTCACTTAGCTTCTATAAACGCCAGCTAGTTTGTACTCTCCAGATAAGGAAATCACTGCTGTGCATGGAGATAAAAAACTCAGGGTAAGAATACTCAAGAGTCAAAGGTGTAAAGTTGTAGCAGCAGGGACACTTCTTAGGGTAATTTCATTGGATTTTAAAGCAGCTGCAGTGTCAGGCACACCCATAGGTTGCAGGTGAAAGGACCAGTCTGAGTCTTAAATAACTCTCCTAGCAGCATTTTGCTAGGGTGGACAGGAAAGAGTCACCCAGCAACACTCGGTGACTTTTGATTTTCATAGATGACTTTGTCTCTCAGTGTGGAGTGATCTAAAGGATCAGTGTGAAGATGTCTGTCAGCATACAGTGTTCGAGTAGATTTAACATATAATATTTACAAAAGAAAAGACACACGAGCCACATTTTCAGTGAGGAGAAGCATTTCTCAAAAGCTAAGAAACATGTTTGTTGGCCAAGTGTTTAACTGGTAGCCGAACAAAAACAATTTTTTGTCAAATAGCTTAGACAGTGCTAGCACTATTTTTATTTTATTAGTCTAACTTAGCTTAATAATGTATTTAGTTATAATATTCCCAAATTTCTTATTTATGTTGTATAACTTTGGGCTTATAAGTACATTTTATTAAATTTCACATTTAAAAAGTTCTTATTTATATTTGGCAGTTAGTTATTAAAGTTATTCCAAATTACTTACTTTAAAATATTATAAAACAAAATTCTAAACTAAGCCTACACTTCAGTTTTAGAAATAAAAGTATTAGAAAATAAGATTAGAGTCTATTATTTATACTTACTGAGAATATATTTATTGAATTACTTAATTAATAAAAATAGGAAAATATGGTTTCTATTATGTTACTTGAAAAGTCTAGCCAGTCAATGTAGCTTATAATAGTTTCCTAGGGATTTTTTTTTTAAATTAAGACTCATCTTCAATAAATATTTATTAGTAATTCTGTATGTCTTTAAACTTTACTACTTATATTGTCTTTCTCTTGATTGTAGATTAGTTTACTCTTGAATACATCCTCTAGGGAATATCTAAAAATAATAAGAACTGCTTAAAGTAAAAATGTTTTGCATTCTGAGCTTATCAACATTGTTTTAGTTCTAGTAAAGTTGAATTGTGGACACTAATATACTTTCATGGTGTATAATGTGCTACTTATTTGTTAAACATTATGATCACTAGTTTTAATAAGGGGATATAAAGTAGCTCCTGATTAGAGAATATATTATATTTTCTATTATTTAATATTTTTTAATGTTTCAAATAAGCATAGAGTTAAATTTTTTAAGCACCATGCTTTGAAGAACTAATATAAACTCTTCCCTCTTTTAAAATAATACTTTACACTCCTTTCTGCTCTTTTGACCTCTTCTTCTCTCCTAGATAAATGATGTACATTGTGTTTTGAGGATGTAGCATTAAATATTGGTTGGATTAAAAGAACTCCACTCTAAAGAAGCTCATAAAACAGGAGTCAGGACTGTGGAGTCTGGGTTTTGACAGGTCACTAGCCTGTCTGAGCCTAACGCCTACCTTTGCACGAGTGGAGAGTTGAGCTGGCTGGTCTCTGAGACTCTTGCCCCCACTAAAATTTTCGATCTATGAAACTAAACAGAATATAACGGAATAAGAAATATTTATCAGCATAATATGAATATTAAAAAGAAAATAATTTAAACTTAAATGTACATCATTTGTAATTCTAATAAGCTAAGTAACCAATTGCCCTATCAATACTAAGTCTATTATTAACAAATTGGAAAATTCAAATAAGTTTTATTGTAAAAGGAGTGTAGTAACTAGTGCTGTGTGCAACCCTTATGACTAGCCAAGGCCAGCATGCAGGTCCTATATGAGCGCCTCCTCAGAAGAACACAGCCAAGAACTCAGAACGACACGTGTCTAGGTATGTTTACAAATAGGTTAATTAAATAATCTCTTTCAATTAAAGTTTGTAAACAGCAGAGTATATTCCCAGCATTTTTATTTAAGAGCTAATGTATATAATCAATTTGGTTTGCAGATAAATTTGGAGTAATTTAATTGATTTTTAATGTTGAGGTTTTTATTTAGAAGTGAAAATGATAGTATGAAGATCTCTTTGGCTTTCCACATATTTTAGCTTTTTCAAGACCATCTACTACACCACCAAAATGTGCTTATTGAATAAAAATTTCCATGAAAGTCCTTAAAGTAATTTCATCTTTGAATGGACCTAATCCTTAGTGATGTGAGGCGTAGTGACTGAAGCTGGTTTTGTGAGTTGGAGGAATAAACCCTCAGGATTGGTTTCATGGCTGTAATCAATTTGCATGTTTTTCATCATCCTAGGCTTAAGAAAATGATATTAAATATCTGCTATCTAAATGTTATTATATTAAAGGAGGAGATCTGGTTATCTGTTTTTCTTTGTACTTTTCATATTATTTATGTATAATTTTTGGATCACAGAAATCCAACTGCCTCTACTTTTCAAGTGCTGGGATTCAAGGTGTGAAGCACCATGCACGGCCTACATTTTAGCCTTGTTCTGCATAGCAATAGTACCTAGTTTACTAACTTTCTGTAAATATATTGGAAGGTTTTATGTGGTATTCTATAATGGTTACAGCTTTTAAATTTATGGCTAGCTGTTGAAATTTTCAAATGAAATACAGTTATATTTTCAGTGTGTCAGATGAGTGATTAATGAAATGAATGAAATGAAGAAGATAGTGTCAGTCAGATGAGTGCTGTCTGGGGCTTAAGATGCTTAACTGTCACTACACCTATTCCAAAAAGTCAGGCGTTTATCACGATGGAAAGAATCAAGGTTGAAATCTTAATCATAGTGTTACATTCTCATATGAAGTTACTTCAACAATTTATAGTATGAAATAATGGCCATTTGCAGCATATGTTAGCATTCTGTATAGTGTTTAAATATGCTTCAGGTTTAATTAGTGTACTGCCAGTCTTTCTGCTTAGCTTGTGAACAGTCTAGTTTTATAAAATGCTGCTTAATTAATTAAGGCTTCTCTTAAAAGGGGGGGATGGATTTTTTATTTGTTGGGGAAAGCCTTGACTAAAACTAAAGCATAAACTCGGGGAGTGAGGGGGTGGTGGCACACACCTTTAATTCCAGCCCTAAGAAGGCAGAGGCAAGCAGATCTCTGACCGTGAGGCCAGCCTGGTCTAGAAAGCAGATTCCAGGACAGCCAGTGATACACAGAGAAGCCCTGTTTCAAACAAAATAAACAAAACAAAACCCCCCTAAAACATACAAAAGTCAGTTGTAAATAACATTTGAGTGTGTAAACAGTCAGATCTAGAAAATGCCTGTTACTTGAATATATCTCTAATGTTATAGCCCAATTCTGATTACAAAAATAATATGGGCTCTTTTGTTTTTTGTGGTGAGTGGGGTTCTTTTTTGTTTTTTGTTTTTTGTTTTTTTTTTTTTTTGAAAAGAAATGTTTTAAAGAGACATGTACGTGTAAGTTTATTACATTATTTTCACCAATATTTGGCCAAAGAGTGAAATAGGGAAAATTTTTTTGTATTTACATCAAAGAAGGAAAAGTAGCTTTATTAAAAGTGCTTAAGCTGGGTGGCAGATTTCACTGAATAACTGCTTAAAAAACAACACAAAATTCATAGACTGTATAAAATAGAATTCCATTGTTATAAACCATTAACTCTAAACCTCATATATGCATGTGTTCATTATTTCAAAAACACAGAAGAATATGTTCTAGATTATAACTTGGGACAGTAGGAGAAACAGATGTCATCAAGATAATTAAATAAAATAATGGGTATAATTTTACATTTCTATTAATTGCTATGTCATAGCATTTAGAAAGAAATATAATTAAAACTAATTTTTAAGGTGAGATAAAACTCTCACCTTAAGTGATTTTGAAACCATTGTAATTAAGTTTAGCAGTTGAATTCTGCTTTCACTACTTGTTAAAGATGTTTGTGGGTAGAGGAGATGACTCAGTGGTTAAAGTGCTTGCTACAAAAGTATGAGAACCTGAGTTAGGATTCCTATCACTGAAGTCAAAGCCAGGGGCAACTGCTTGACTATATCCCAAGCAGTGTGGGTATGGGGACTGAAGAACCCCTGGGGTGTGCTGCCAAGCCAGTTACCTAAAACAGTGAGCTCTGATTCAGTGAGAGACTGTTGCAAAGAATAATGTGGCAAGCAAGATCAGGAAGACAGTCCAGCATTGACCCTTTTTTTTTTTTTACACATAAGAATGTTTCCCTGAGATGGCATCTGAAATGTAAATAAAATATAAAATAAAATTAAAAAAAAAGAATGTTTCCCTGAAGTAGCTCACGAGCTATAATAGATATTTGGACTCTCAGATAGAAACATTATAAAAGAGTGTCCAATTTTTATGTTTATCTTCTGAAATGGGATGATGGGATGAATAAATCTAATTATTTATTCTAATTTTAATGATTTTTTTCTTCTGTGGTAGGGAAAGATGATGAGCAGTCTAAAAGTAAATATTGGCATATGAAACTTATGCAGGGTTTGCTGCTGGGGTTTTGTTAACATCAGAAGCCACTGATGTTTCTGACAGTGAAATTAGTTGTGAAATCTGAGCTAATGACTTCATTGCAGCATATCATAGGATGTATCTTTCCTTTGTGTGTGAGAATGATTTTTTTTAAAGTTCATTTTAGTTATGTCTTTCTAGGTTAAAAATTAAAAATATTTAAAGGTTATATTTGAGCTGTTAATGTAATTCTCTTCATTTAAAAATAACTAATCTTTATGTTGTTAGTTTCAGTATTCCCCTGTTGATATTACCATTTTAATTATACATTTCTTAACATGTTTAGCATGTACTTAAGTAAATCATAATTATATGACCAAAAGTCACCTTACTTGTAACTAATATCCTGTTAAATTAGGGATTAACTTTTTATTGCAAAAGATTTTATCCTTCATATAATATCAAAGGTAGTTTTCAGAGCTAACATTGAAATCTTTCCTCTAATTAGTTTTTACCCCTTTCAGAGGAAATGGATGTAGAAGCTCGTCTTACTGAACTGTGTGAAGAAGTTAAGGTATTTGTAGCTTCTTTTTGTTAATACTCATTCTTTGAGTGATTTCTATTCTTAATATTTGTCTAAGAAAATCTAATTACTTATCCTTTTTTTAAAATGCAAAGATAAATTGGGTATTCATGGTAAAACCACAGATGGTCAAAAGCCTCAATATAAAGATAACTTTTGCTTTGAAAAGTTTATTTTGTACATAAAGAACAATTAGCTGATCAAATGTATACGTTTTCTTCTGTGGTTTTATTTAAGTTATTTCTGGACAGGTTTTTAAAACACTTGTGTAGTTTTGTAACATAATTTTTTCCATCTGATGACTTTTAGTTAATATGTAAAGAAGTAAGTTTCCTGTGACACTCTTAAAACACTTCTTCATTTGGCCCTCACCTGCCCCCTTTCCCACACTGCCCTATGACAGTGCTTTAAAATGACAGTTTCCTACAACAGACTAGTTATACCTCAGGCCTCTTCTCTAGCTCATTCTTACAATCACATTGGATACCTAAATGCCCTAACTGTCAGGCTCACTGTAAATCCACTCCTCACCAGCTGTGTCAGTGGGAAAACTCAAAGCCATGAGTCACATGAAACTTTACAGTAGGTTTGGAGCCTATGTCTATGTTTCAGTGAAAACTAGATTCTCTTTGAGAGTGATCTCTTTAATAATTCTAAGTGTGCACGATGTAATTTTATGTAGTATCACAAGGCTTCTTTATAATTCAGGTGACCATTTTCTTTACAAAGTTTTCAGTGTAGGGCTGAAGAGGTGGATGAGTAGTTTAGAACTGTCTGTTCCTCCCAAGGACGGAGGTTCTGTTCCCAGCACCCACAGAGCAATTTACATCGATCTGTGACTCCAGTCCTGAGGGATCTAATACCCTCTTCTGACCTCCATGGGCGCTGAACTCATGTGTACATATATGTGCAGGCAAAAACACTCGTCTACATAAAATGAAGGTTTAGATTACAAACAGATATATAACAGTTGTTCTTTAATAGTTAGCCAAAGGACAATATTCATTTTAAAACAATTATAAAAAAAAATTGCACTCAATATTAAAAAAAAAGAAATGTAGTCTTTTGGAGATTAAAGGGTTGGGTTAGTTTGGTTTCCTTAGGTCTTGGTCTTTTAGTATTTAAATCTCTTCATTCCCATTCCATCCTTTTGGCTGATTTTTATTCATATTACAGCTGCCCTTATATTTGCCTCACATTTCATTCAAGGAGAACCTCCATCTGTCTTACCTCCCCTGAGTCCCTCCTCTCAACCTCAAGCCCTAACGGGACGTGGTGCTGAACCTCCTTTTAAATCCCACTTCTCTGTAAATCTGACATGGGAGATTTTCATTGTGCTGTCACAACTGTTCCTTCTTCAGGCAGCAGAGTTAGCTCTCTTGCAGAGTCAGGATGACTAGTCTGCATCTTATGTTCCAGTATACACTGAATACGGTCCATGTCAGTCAGCTCCTGGTAGGTCTCCTTCACTCTCCCTCCACTCACTGTCCATTCCAGCTTAGCAGACTCCATTTCCATGGTGGAAAGCCCTGTGTTTTCTTTTTACAATTTTAATGTTTTGTTTTTATATATATGTTATGGGCTAGCTCACTGAAATTGTGTCACTATCTATGAGTTAAATAAGAAATCATTATTCAGCTATTCTCTCTGAGCTGTTCTCAGTACACAGTTACCTTCATGCCAGTGTTCTCAGTAGTGTTGTGATGAGACACGAGTCAGTAATTCTCGGCAAGCAGTGAAGCTCTTTGTCCTTTTCCATTTAGAAAGTAGAAAACCCCGATGAACTGGCAGAACTGATCAACATGAACCTTGCACAGCTTTGCTCCCTTCTCATGGCTTTATGGGGACAGTTTCTGGAAGCTATAACCCTGCATGAAGAATTAAGAGTGCTATTAGCACAGGAACACCATACTTTGAGGGTAAGTAAAGAAATGTGGTACTTTTAGTATTATGTATGTTTAGGAATTCCTTATATAATAATGTACATAAGTCAGAAGAGAGACTTCATTGTGTTATTG
This sequence comes from Arvicanthis niloticus, assembly GCF_011762505.2. NCBI lineage: Eukaryota > Metazoa > Chordata > Mammalia > Rodentia > Muridae > Arvicanthis > Arvicanthis niloticus. Next base: position 42,073,743 of record NC_047674.1, read on the forward strand.
TTTGATTCTAAAGCCAACTAAGAAACTCTGCTACTAAGAAAACCACCTAAAAGTAAATAAAACATGAATATATGACATGAGATAGCTCCTGGAACCCAAAAGCAGGAGGTAGAGATCAGTCATTTCTGAAGGCCTTTCTTTTATTTCCACCTTGGTTTTACATTTCCTCTTCTAGCCTTTCATAAGAATATGCATTAGGAATTTTGCAAGGTAAAGAAAATATAGATATATTTGCTATAGATCTACTATGGACCTTATTCATAAAGTTTATAAAACTATTTTATTATACAGCATATACTTGTTATTAAATTCTGTATAAATCACATCCTGTACTGTGTGTATATACTCTTGTATGCTACCTTTTTTTTAGCTACCAGTTGTTTTTCTCTTTAATATGCACCATTCATGCATATATAATTACAAAACAAAGGAGGAAGTTAAATGTCTATCAACAGAACAAATTATATATATGTACACACACATATATAATTTGTTCTGTTGATAGACATTTAACTTTCTCCTTTGTTTTGTAACTGTTACAATCCAAAAACAGTTTCCCTGAAGGGAACTTTTATCCCTTCTTCATATAGTGCAGTATGTATTTCCCAAGATTCGCAACACTTAATCCATCATAGTAACCAACTTTAGACATTTTTATACTGATATAATAATAATGTTTTGTATATGGACTGTCTTAATTAAATTTTTGTTGGTATTATAAAGTAAAAAAAAAGTATCCAGAGAGAGGTCTCATAAGAAAGAAAAGGTTTATTTTGACTTAAGGTTCCAGAGAGGGTTCAGTCTACCATGGCCAGGAAAGCATGGTATTAGGAATATGAGGCCTACCACTTACATTGCGTTAGCAGTCCGGAGGCAGAGAGAGAGAGAAGAGAGGAAAGAGAGGAGCACTAAGTAGGGCCAGACCAGAAACCGCAAGGCTTCATTTTCTAAAGGGTCCATGACCTTCCAACAGTATCACCATCTAGTGGCCATGTGTTCAAGCATATGAGCTACAGGGGACATTTCACACTCAAGCTGCAACTCGGCCCATATGTAAATTTGACCAATTGTCATGTCCTATTTGACAGCCTGACTTCTGCCCCTATTTTTAGGATCAAACTCAGATTCACGCATCACATTCAGTTTTAACGGCCCTTTAAATTTATTTAATGTGTAATTATCCTTATGTTTTTACCTTTTGTGACTGATTGTGTTTTGCAGAGTATTGGCCAGGGGTTGCATAGAGTATCCTCAGTTTGGTCTTTTCTTTCTAGTAAATAGAGTAAAATGACACAACGTAAGTAGGGATGTTGTATTTCATTTCTTTCTCATAGTTTGATAAATGATATTTTTCTAAGGAGTTTTTCTATTCTGTCTATATTTTTAAATTTTAAATTTACTATTACCAAATAACAGAATTCCCCCCTTTTTAATATCTACAAGTTCTGTAGTGTTTTCCACCATTCATGACTAATATTTTTATACTCTTATCTTTCTCAGAATTGGCCTTAAAGAGAAAGTCTCTCATTTTATTAGTATTTTTAGTGGATTATTTTTTCATGTTGTTATTTCTCTCTTTGTTGTGTTTTGTTTTCTGTCTTGCTCTTGTTACTATATTTTAGTAAGTAGGATTGTCATTCTGGAACCTTTTTAGGGGTCTTCCTTAGAAGTTCTTTAATAAAGAGTAGTCATTTCTAAAAGACTTAACATGAGATTTCACAGTGGATAAAATAGTGTAGTTGCAGTAGTCACCTTACTAATGATCTTTAACTTAGTGTAGTAATTTAAAATGAATAGCTCAATAAATGCAGCGTGTTTCTTCCAAGCAATTTTCATTAACATTTTTCACCACCAAGACCTTGAGCAGTGATGAGTTTTAGTAGAAATGCACCCAGCTCCCTGTGGTGTGGTGTGGTGTGGTGTGGTGTGGTGTGGTGTGGTGTGGTGTGTGTGGTGTGGTGTGGTGTGTGTGGTGTGGTGTGTGTGGTGTGTGGTGTGGTGTGTGTGGTGTGTGTGGTGTGGTGTGTGTGGTGTGGTGTGTGTGGTGTGGTGTGTGTGTGGTGTGGTGTGGTGTGATGTGGTGTGGTGTGGTGTGTGTGTGGTGTGTGTGGTGTGGTGTGTGTGGTGTGTGGTGTGGTGTGTGTGGTGTGTGGTGTGTGTGGTGTGGTGTGTGTGGTGTGGTATGTGTGGTGTGTGGTGTGGTGTGTGTGGTGTGTGTGGTGTGGTGTGTGTGGTGTGGTGTGTGTGGTGTGGTGTGTGTGGTGTGGTGTGTGTGTGTGTGGTGTGGTGTGTGTGGTGTGGTGTGTGTGGTGTGTGTGGTGTGGTGGGTGTGGTGTGGTGTGTGTGGTGTGGTGTGTGTGTGTGGTGTGGTGTGGTGTGATGTGGTGTGGTGTGGTGTGTGTGTGGTGTGTGGTGTGTGTGGTGTGGTGTGTGTGGTGTGTGGTGTGGTGTGTGTGGTGTGTGTGGTGTGGTGTGTGTGGTGTGGTGTGTGTGGTGTGTGGTGTGGTGTGTGTGGTGTGTGTGGTGTGGTGTGTGTGGTGTGGTGTGTGTGTGTGTGGTGTGGTGTGATGTGGTGTGGTGTGGTATGGTACTAACTCTAATGAATTAAAGCCTTTCTCCTGCTGCTCTTTGGAAATGAGGACTTGAGTGCCAGCCTTCTGCCTCAGGGATGTCACTGCATCCTTGTCATGGTTTTCTTGATAGCCATTCTGACTGGAATGTGATGAAATCACAAAGCCACCACATGTTTATTGACTTTTGAGAACTTTGTTTTCAAATAGTTCACTAGGCCGTTCACTGATTGGTTGATGTAGACTCAGAAGCTGCTACGTTTTCTTTCATGTGCAAAACATAGATTTTCAATCGTGGGAGTGGGCATAGGGAGAGCAGTGAGGGTGAGATGGAAGAGATTTTAAGGGAGTGGTGGGAAAAGTGTGGGTAGGGGAAACATAAGTGGGAGTTATCTAATGAGGGGAGGATCGGGAGATGGCATGCATGTGTGAAAGCTCTGATGACATTGCTCTGTGTGCCATCCTTAAATATTTTATTACTTAAGAGGAAAAACAACACAAAAACCCCCTGATCCTAGGCAAGGCTAAGAAGATAAGTAATTCTTAATACAAGTTGATAGGAAACAAGTCTATTTGAATGTTACTCTTTATAAAGCTCACAAATGGTTTAGCATACAGAGGATACTCTTCAAAATATATTTAAAACTTTTTAATAGAGAAAAGTTCAATCGTTTTGACAAATGGCTGTTACTACCTTCTGAGCCCTAGTATAGTTTGTGGAAAGAAAATGATAGTAAAGATTGGAAACAACTTCATAACCTACTTTGTGGAGGTCAAGCTGTCTTGAATAGAAACAAAAATATAAATATAAAAATCGGCTGGTGAACACACTTTGAGAAGGAATAAAAAAAGGGAGACAGAGATCAGATTTGTAGAAAACTAAATGCTAGGAGCTAGAGAGGTGGGTAAGAACACTTGTGCAAGCACAAGGATCTGTCTTCAAAAGCACAACACCATAGAAAATGTCAGACATGGCTATGTATGCCTGCAATCCCAGCATTGGAGGGTGTCTTAGGGTTTTACTGCTGTGAACAAACACCATGACCAAGGCAACTCTTATAAGGACATTTAATTGGGGCTGGCTTACAGGTTCAGAGGTTCAGTCCATTATCATCAAGGTGGGAGCATGGCAGCGTCCAAACAGGCATGGTGCAGGAGGAACTGAGAGTTTTACATCTTCCTCTGAAGGCAGCTAGGAGAAGACTGGCTCCCACGTGATTAGAGGAGGGTCTTAAAGCCCAGGCCCACAGTGATACACTTGTAATAACAAGGCCACACCTACTCTAAAAAGACCACACATTCTAATAGTGCCATTTCCTGGGCCAAGTATATGCAAACCACAATATAGGATGAAATCAGATGGAACTTGAAAATCTCTTGGATCAGGCAGCCTAGCTAAAATGGCAAATTTCCCATTCAGTAAGAGACCATTTTTCAAGGGAGCAATAGAGGAAGGCAGAATATCTTCTTACACTTGACATTCATTAAATGACAAAGATAACTTTGAACATTATACTCTAGCTTCCTTTTCCATGCCCTTTCTAATACCAAAATAGCCTATATTTTAACTTCTAAAGGAAAAAAAATACAATGAGAAATGCTGTAGTGCCTCGCTTTGTAGTGTATCACAAACCTGTGGCAGTTATAGCTTTGATTGACTTCTGGTTTCCATGTATTCAATTCAGCATGAACTTACTAAACTACCTTGACATTCTGAAAGGCCTATGATAACCAAAGTAGCCCAAAAGTTGTACAATATCTGTTCAGGGAAAGCCAGCATAGGAAAGGGCATGGTTTTATGATGTATTCACTAGTAACAACATTGTACTAGGTCACAGAGGTGAACTTTGATAAGGAGTCTCTTGCTCTTTCTGTGGCTTCCTTCCTTGCTCCCCTGTTCTTACACTTACTCTGGTTCTGGGTATTGAGCCCAGAGCCTTGAGTGGCAAGTGTTCTCCCACAGAGTTGCATGAACAGTTCCTAGTGACATCTCTTGTATTACAATGTTTGTATTGTAAGATGACCAGAGATTTATATTTAACCAGAGATTTATATTTAATGTTACTTATCAATTATTTAATGTTAATATTAAATATTATAGCTTATACCCAGAATATTATTAATCCAGTACTAAACAGATCACTGTGTGTAGTTTGAAGACTTGCAATGCTGAACTTTGTGCATATTCTTACTAGTGCTGACTTATTTTAGTCTCTTTGACTCATGTCAGTCTCAGTTGAACTGGACAATTCCTTTTTAGGGCTGATGGTCAAACTTTTTGACATATAAGGATGAGTTATCCCCCAACCTGTGTAAACTATTAGCTGTGTTGTGTCTGATGTTTGAAATGACATTTATGTCAATATAACATTGTCAGAATGCCTAGTTATATTTGTATTTCAAATAAATAGCATATAATAGGTCTATATCCATATAGAAATAAGCATATCCAATGTATTCCTATGTAATTGCATACTAAAGTATCAAAGAACTTATCTTTGTCTTTGTATCTTTAAATCAAGTATGTGTGCTGCAGAAAACACAATTCAGAAAACTAATTTTGAGTCCATTTACTTTATATGGAGCCTGTGGCAAACATTTGGTCTTACTGGGCTTATAATTTTGTAATTCTAACCAACAACAAAGAAACTCCAGTTTCATATGGTGTTCCATTGTTCCATAACTTAGCAGGGGGAGAGTCCTTACCTAGTGTGCACGGGCTCTGGGTTGTTTGATCGTCATTGCAGCAAAACTTTTCAAAAGGAAAGAGGAAGGGTAGAACCTGGGGCTAGAACTGGGGCAAGGATTATAATTAGACTTTAAACACCTAAACTTGTTGGAACATGTCTATAACCTCAGTACTCAGGAGGCTATGAGAAACTTAAAAACTTAGGAGCAACCTGGGCTTGGTAAGACTTTGTCTTACAAACAGATAGCAACACCGCCACCAGACTTCACGTGGATAAGAGGGAACCCTGACACTGCTGGTGGGAGAGGATTATATGTTGTTAGTTTGTTTTTATTATTTGCGACTCCTAGGTTTTTTCTGAATACACAAAATCATTAGTGTATACATGACAGGAAAGAAGAAGTAAAGCTGTCTAGAGGACGGACAAGAGGGAGAAGGGAGGTCTGAGAGGAAGTGTGCTCAATGAAGTATGTTCCCGTAGAATAAACTATAGTCCAGGGCACCGTAGCAAACCTTGCATTCTGATTCTTGCCTGCTGTGCCATTTGTGTGTTGCACATAAGGTGACATATAATCTCAGTTATATTTTCTGTGATCACCATGGCAATAAAAGATATGGATTTGAATTTTCAGTTGTTTGAATATGAACTGATAAGAACATACTTCATTTGCATGTATTTAATGGAATTGATGACTTAAAGTATTAAACATCCCACTGATAGCCTAATGGCTAGGAAATCAAAATATGTATTGATAAGACTTCTACAGTCAGTGCAATAGGTAACAGGTAGCTGTTTCCCAAAACTTTTTTCTTTCTTTTTTTTTGTGATTAGAAAAACATATATAACAAGTTAAAGATATATACATACATATATACATACATACATATATACATATATATATACATATATACATACATACATACATACATACATACATACATATATATATATGTAGCATTTGTTGTACTTACAGTGTTATGCAGTTGTCACCTTTACCTTCATCCAGGACCTTTACCCAGAGGGGAACCTGCCGTTCTTCCCTTCCCTCCCTCCCTCTTCTGTGGTCACTGGTCTCACTTACAGTTTATATCGGTGGGCACAACCCTAGCTATTGTGCTTGCCTCCTTTCAGTACACTGTTCTGAGTTCATCCTGTTACTGCATATGTTAGTACTTCATCTTACGGCCAAATTCCATTGGATAGATAAACCACTAGTATGCTGTAAGTGGGAATTACTCATCATAGACTCCTGTATTCGGGAACCCATGGTGACACCCTTGTAGAGGGTTATGCAACATTTGAGACTGGCCTATTTGGCAAAAGGTGGTCATGCCTTCAGAGTCTATCTTGTGGTTCTGAACCAAGGCAACAGCAAGCATGCTGTGCCTGCCATTTTGGACAGTCCCCTCTGAGATTGTGAGTTAAAGTAAGCATCTCTCCTTACAATACTTCTGTCACATTGACAAAACGTAATGGAATTCTTTTGCCTCTGACTACCATGAGTAGTGATGCTATGAAATTTGTCTGAAAATATTTGCATGACTACCTGTTGTCGTTTCTGTTGACAATATATCCAGGAATAGAATTAGTGCGTCATACAGTAATTCTCTGTTTAGTTTTCTGGGAACCACTGTGTAAACTTTTTTACACGGCATTTGTACAATTTTACATTCCTACTAGCAATGCAGAAGGATTCTGTGACTTCTGCAAATCTGTGCCGGCACTTATTATCTGTAGTCTGTTGGGTATGTATGTGTGTATATAGTACGCATGTATTCTCTGTAGTCTGTTGGGTATGTATGTGCGTATATAGTATGCATGGACATGGGGGTGCCCATAGCTCCTCTTATTTGTATTATATTAAATTTGTTTTGGAAATAATTTTACTGTTTTTGGAAGTGATGTTTTCCCATCACTTTCCCATCTAAATTACCCCATGTCAGTTGTCATTGTGTTTCAGTGGAAGCTGATTCATTTGTTTGCTTGCCTGTTTGACCAGGGATGGAACCAGGACCTGGTATTTGAGGGTGTTTGTTTGCTTATTGGCTTCTTTTCATAAAGCTAAACTTTCTCTAAAAGGTTTTAAAAAGAGAACCGCTACTTACATAACATTTATGTTATCTTGAAGTCATCTTTAAGAACTGCATTTACTTCCTAACTGTGCCTTACATCCTCCTGCTTCTTTGAATGTTAATGCATTCTTCTTCAGTTCTTGATACTGGTTTTTGATGTATTGTCCAGTTTTATAGCTTATTTTAATTATATGATGGGTCAATTCTTGCTACTGTTCTTTGATGTGTTTTGTCGAGTTTTGTATTTATTTTAATTATATCCTGGGTTCTAAATCAGTTATTCAGTAATGAAATTAAAGTAGAAATTAAAATAGAAATTTTCAAGCCTGGCTAAGGAACATTTAAAAATAAATAAATAAATAATGATTGAGGTCCAGAGTGAGGTACATGTTTTTACGTTCGCCAAGTTATTATCTACTGTTGCCTGAATGAACACCATTCTTACAGGAAGAGTGGGAGATGGACGTTGGCATGTCCTCCTTTGAATACAGTTCTGACTGTGGGGAAAGCACAGATTTACCTTGGCACTTAAGACTACCAAATTGACTAACCCTCATTCTGACGTGTAGATACTGCTTTCCAGTAAGCACAGTGGGCCAGGGAACTATGAAAAGCTTTAACCAAGATTTAAGATTTAAAAAAAAAAGAAAGAAAAGAAAACGTTGGCTGCTTGATGTTACAACTCAGTGGTAAATCACTTGCCTAGCTTGTACAAGGCTCTGAGTTTGACCCAAGACACCAAAAATAAATGAATAAATGTGAATAAGTGAATGAATCAGTAAATAAATGAATATTTTCAGCAGTGTGGGTACACTGTATATTCTAGGAGGAGTTTGAAATAGCCACGTTTCCATTTTTACCTCTTTACAGTGATGTAAAAAGTTTTCATTGCATTTTTAAAGCTATATTCATCTATTTAATCTAATATTCTTTTAAAACAACTGTGAATATGAATGCTAAGATATTAAGGAATATTTTCTAGATAAAGAGGTTTTTTTATTTTTACAAGGTTTGAACAGACTTTTATCTTTACTGTCATTATAAATAACTTTTATATGTAAGCATTCAAAAACATATAGAGCATTTTCCTAAATATATCTATCCAAAGTAAACTTTAATTGCTAATAATGTACTTTCTAAGGCATTTTTTTCTTTTAAACTATTTTAATTTTTACTTGGAAAATTTATGATTCATGGTTTTTCACTTTCTTTAGTAGAGTGTAATACCTGTAATTTACCCTTTTCCTAATGATGGAATTATTATAAAGTTTACATAATATTCTCAACTTGAATATACTGGCATCCTATTCTACCAAAATCATTGGAATATTAGATCCTATGTTAAAAGGTTCCAAGTTGTATTTTTTATTATTATTAATTTTTTATTCTTTATTTACAAAGATTTTTGGAAGAGGGTTATTATTTTATTTTCTTTACCAAAAGGTTTCTCTTCTTTTTTTTTTGTTTTTTTTTTTTTTGTTTTTAACTTTTTGCTCCTTGAGATTTTCTTTCTTTTCTTTTCTTTTTATTGGATATTTTATTTACATTTCAGATGTTATTCCTTTCCCCATTTCGCCCCCCCCACCCAGAAACTGCCTATCCCATACTCCCTCCTCTTGATTCTATGAGGATTTGCACCCATCCATCCAGCTCCCCGCCCTCGAATTTCCCCACACTGGGGTATCCAGCCTTCAAGGGACCAAGAACCTCCTCTCCCACCTATCCCCGACAAGGCCATCCTCTCCTACATATACAGCTGGAGCCATGGGTCCGTCCGCATGAGTTCCCCGGCTGGTAGTTTAGACCCTGGGAGCTCTAGTTGGTTGGTATTATTGTTCTCCCCATGGGACCTCAAACCCTTTCAGCTTCTTCAGTCTTCTCTCTAACTCCTCCATTGGGAACCCCATGATTAGTTCAATGGTTAGCTGTGAGCGTCTCCATCTGAATATGTCAGGCTCTGGCAGACCTCTAAGGAGACAGCTATATCAGGCTCCTGTCAGCATGCACTTCCTGGCATCCACATCAGCATCTGCCTTTGGTGACTGCACATGGGATGGATACCCTGGTGGAGCAGTCTCCGGATGGCCCCTCCTTCAGTTTCTGTCCTACACTTTGTCTCTTCATTTGCTCCCATGAGGATTTTGTTACTCCAAGAAGGACCAGAGCACCCACACTTTGGTCTTCCTTCTTCATGAGCTTCACATGGTCTGTGAGTTGTATCTTGGGTATTGGGAGCTTTTGGGCTAATATCCACTTATCAATGAGTGCATACCATGTGTGCTCTTTTGTGATTGAGTTACCTCACTCAGGATGATATTTTCTAGTTCCATACATTTCTAAGAATTTCTCGATTTCATTGTTTTTTATAGCTGAGTAGTAAGTACTCCATTGTATAAATGTACCACTTTTTTTTGTATCCATTCCTTTGTTGAAGGACATCTGGGTTCTTTCCAGCTTCTGGCTATTATAAATAAGGCTACTATGAACATAGTGGTGCATATGTCCTTGTTATATGTTGGAGCATCTTCTGGGTATATGCCCAGGAGTGGTATAGCTGGATCGTCAGGTAATACTATGTCCAGTTTTCTGAGGAACCGCCAGACTGATTTCCGGAGTGGTTGCATCAGCTTGCAATCCCACCAGCAATGGAGGAGTGTTCCTCTTTCTCCGCATCCTCGCCAGCATCTACTATCACCTGAGATTTTGATCTTAGTCATTCTGACTGGTGTGAGGTGGAATCTCAGGGTTGTTTTGATTTGCATTTCCCTGATGACTAAGAATGTTGAACATTTCTTTAGGTGTTTCTCGGCCATTTGAGTTTCTTCAATTGAGAAGGATTATTTTTTTTAAGTGGTTAGCTAGTTAGTTAGCAGGTTAGGTTAGTCAGGTTTTTTGTTTGTTTTTGGGTTTTGGGTTTTGTTTTTTGTTTTGAGACAGAGTCTTACTATGCTGCTCTAACTGTCCTGGAACTCAGCATGTAGACCATGCTGGCCTTGTACTCACAGAGATCCACTTCTGCCTTTCAAGTACTGATAGTAAAGGCATGTGCTACCATGCCCACGGTGGATTTTTCCATATCAGGTTATTATAGCTGGGCATGGTAGTTCATGTGTGTAATCCCTGTGCGTGAATAACAGAGTCAGGATTGCCATGAGCTTCTGATCAACATGAACTACATAGCGAGGACAAGGCTACAGAGTAAGACCTTGTCTCAAAAAAGAAAAGAGAAGAGAAAGCAAGCAAGCAATGGTTCTCACAGTGTCATCTGACTAGTTATGTGCAGTTCTCTGTGCAAATCGTCATGTTTTCTCTGACGAATATATTCATGTCATTAGTACAATGATGCTTTCATGTCAGAATTCATCAAATTGCACTTTAATGTGTAATACCATAACTCAGATGTCCCTCCATAGAACCAGAAAATGCTGAGCTACAGATACAGTTTTCTGGGCAGGCACTGCCTCACATGTGTGCTGGGTTCAGATCCCAGCACCAGGAAGAGCAGAAAGGCTTAAAATAAAATGGCCTGTCATATGGACAAAAATAAAAGTTTTCTTTTTTAATTTACTCTTTTGGAAGAGATGTGGATAGAGAAATTAATTCATTTAAATAAGTTAGAATTGTATCTAATATTAAATGTGAAATAGTTTGTATAATGGTATTCTTTTATATAATAAAAGATATACCATTTTTTATTTTGTAAAAATAATTTATTTTTATTTTGTAAAAATATAGAAATATATTTTGTATAATAGTTTGTATTATGGTATTCTATAACACAAAGAGCAAAGGACATGCAATCAAATAAACATTTGTAAAGCGCCTTTATTTTTCAGGTTAATGTAAACATTATAATCTATGACATGGAGACCCTGCACACTTAGTGTTAGGCTTATAAACTTAGCATAAAAAAATAACCTTAACAGTTTGAACAAAATAGTAGAGTGAAACCAGAAAAAGAACATTTAGCTCTTTAAAGCCAAAGTTCAGCTTTTTTTATTTGTTCAAGTTTGAATAGTTGTGATATTGCCAAGCAAATTATTTATAAATTAGAGTATAAAACCAAACTCACTTTTTTTTAAGCAGGTATAACAAAGCAATAATATGGGGGGAGGGGGTGTTGTCTTCCTTAAATTTAAATTAGCAAATCTAACAAATTTTAGTATTATGTGTTGCCATCAGGTGGCAGTCATATCACAGTTATCATCACACAATAGACTCATTCATTGCATATTTTTATCTCAGTGTGCTAATAACTCAGAGAATTTGGGGAAGGAGCTTCATTTGAGTACTTAAGGCAAGGCAGTATTTCTGTAACAAAGCCTTGGTGTAGAAAGACAAAAAGATAAGACCTTTTAGATCACAGATTTGGAGTTTCCCAATGGGTACTTTAAAGGCCAAGCCTCTCACTTCCTTTGCTCTTTTTGCAGTAGCTTCCTCACTTACTAACAAAGATATCTCCATAGTGACAGGCTTGCTGTAGGAATCAGGGCAGCTAAGGAGAAAGAGGAAGCAGCTCACTGACCCTAGAAATGCAGTGGAGGCTAAAGGAAAGGAAGGCTGCGTGAAATGAAAACGGAGTCCTCTGAGGAACAGCCAAAGGAGGAAGAAAGGAGTTCAGGAAAAGTGTATAGTATTAAAGAAATATAACAAAACTTCTGTCTTCATTCACTTAATGTAATAAAAATACACAATTATACTTTATACTTTTTATATTTTTTATACCAAGTAAACGTGTACACACACACCAAAAAAATCTTTAGCATAGTATTACTTGAGCATGTGACTATTTCTCCTCCCTCTATATACCCGAGCAAGACATCTTTCCCTCTCTCAGTTGCCTTCCTAGTACTCTAGTACCAAAAAATCAAAACAAAAACCCTCCCTTTTTATAACTAAAAATAAATGTCAAAATACAAATGCAATGGAGGAAATAGCAAATTCAATATATATTTACCAAGTACATTCCTCTATAGCATGCCAAAATACATGAGCAGGCACAAAAGTTATCAAAACACAGCTTCTTCAGCCATCATGGCGAACACCTTTGATCCTGGCATTGGGGAAGCAGAGGTAAGTAGATCTCAGTGAGTTCAAGGCCAGCCTGGTCTACATTGCAAGATCCAGACTAAACAGACCTAAACAGTTAGACCCGATCTTAAAAAGCAAAATACAAAACCTAGTTCCTGTTCTGAAGAAGACCTTATTACTAGAAAGGGCTGTGATTTGTGCATAGTTATGTTAAGGCAGGATGCAGTGAGCGAGCATTAGAACAGCAGCTCAAAAGCCTGTGTTTGTATAGACTGTCCACATTGAAACTCCTGTGGCACATATTCTTCATTCTTCACAATGCCATGTGCACAAGTATTGATTATTATTTGAAAGTGCATCTCCTGAAGTTCAGAGGTCAAATGCCCAAAGTCACAGTGTTAATAGGTCAGTCAGTTCATGGTCATGTACATTAATGTCTGTCATAGGGGGCATCATCCCCCAAGTGTCAGGAAGTGTTTCAGAAACTCTAGACGAAGCAAATAAGGCAAGTACCATCTTCACCTTTAAGGAGGAGACGTGAGAGAGAAAATGTAAACTCTTCTCACTGAGTTCTTTTGTTTCTTTAGTCCACACAACCTAGAAATGCAGTGATGTAGCAGCACGAAAGGAAGACGTTGAGTTCTGACAGGCCTGGCTTTGGGTGCCTGGTGGAGTCGGCATCTCTGCCCGTATTCTCTGTTAGACTGACTCGAGCTGCCACGTGATCAAGGCTCCTTTTTTAACTTCTTTAGGTTCGCAGATTTTCGGAGGCATTCTTCTGTTTTGAACATCCAAGAGAAGCTGCCATTGCCTACCAAGAACTCCAGTAAGTAGCACAAATTCAAAATGCAGATAATTCTATTTTATATCGTTTTACATATGATATCTTAAACATAATGACTGACTTCATTGTGTTTAAAGCAGAAGAAAATGAAGCAATTTCAGAGTTAGAGCTCGAATCACATTAGGTTTAATTCTAGGAATTTTCTCTTGAAAGTCCCTCTCTGATCAAATAAAAGCATAATGGACTTGCACTGTGTCCCTTGAGGCAAGCTTTGCCACACCTTTGATAGTGCCATAGACCTGTGCTTTTCCCAGTGCCGCTGTCGTGTGCTTTTCCTCTCTCGGGTCAGAACAGCTCACATTCGTCATTTTCTTGTAGCACCTTCGCAGTCTGAATGTGAGTGGCACTGCCCTCCATGACATAAGTGATACAGTTAAAATAACCAAAATAGCTGGACAGTGGTGGCACACATTTTAGTCCCAGCAGTGAGGAGTCAGAGGCAGGTGCATCTCTGTGTTTGAGGCCACCCTAGTCTACATAGGATTTCCAGAACAGCCAGGGCTACACAGAGGAACCATGTCTTGAAAAACAAAACAAAAATCCAAAAAAAATGCCTTTCATCTTTTTTACTGAATATTTGTTAGGTCTCATTTTCTTTGTCTTAAAAGAGTTGTTTGAGGTAATTTTACTTGAAAAAAAGTAAAACACACACAAAGTAATGAATTATGTATAATTTTATATATATGAACTTTTGAACAAGCAAAACTTTAAGGTGAGGAAAGTCCAAACAGTGGTCCTCTTGGGGTTGACTTGGGCGGGAAAATAGGGAAATGGGGGTGGTGGAGTGACACTGAGTAGATGGAAATACTCTGTGTTGCATATGTGTTTGTCAAATCTTAGGATATATTTTAGTCTTACCTCCTCAAAGCACCTATAACAATAACGGCATCAAGGGTAGTCAGTAGTACATTATAAAACTAGGGCAAGTGTTAGTTGTGCGGACTGGGCAATAATTAAATGGAGTTTTTATTATACACTTTTGACTTTTTGAATTTTTTTATTAAAATTTTTTGGATTTTCCATGTGTCTGATATTTTTTCCTGAATGTGTGTATATGTTCACCATGTGTGTGCCTGGTGCTATTGGTGATCAGAAAAGGAATTCAGATCTCCTGGAACCATAGTTACAGATGGTTGTGAGCCACCATGTGAGTGCTGGGATTCAAACGGGGCCTTTTGCTAGAACAGTGAGTGCTTTTAATCACTGCGTCATCCATCTTCTAGTCCCCTAGAACATTTTTCTGATCATTATCTTGTTTTAGAAATTTATATATCTTCTTTTAAATAGCTGTTCAATGTACTTGTCAGTATGTATTAATAAAGCAGCCATGTGGAGAACACATTTTTCCTGTGTTTTCTTTATATAATTAGTAAGCATTGAACTTTTGGTACTACTTCTATGTGCTATTTACAGCAAATTTGACCCTTCAACCAGTATGCATTGACATTCACCTTGAAATAATATAGGAAATGATACAATACATTAAGAATTAGTTTGTCAACAAACTATAATTTTATGACAATAATTTAGTATCAGTAAACCTTAATTTTCATTTTACCTGTTTTTATCTCTGACAAAGAAAATGTTCCCAAGGATATAGTATCTTGAAAGAAACTAGAACTGGCGGGGGAAGAGAACAGGATAGAGTTTAAAGTGGAGGTGGGTGTAATGATTTTTCACTACCATCTGACTTCAGGATATTTTTCAGTGCTCAGAGTCATCTACAGATGTGCACCGCTATCAAAAACACTTCCTTCTGCAGCTCTCTTCCACCCCTACCTATTGAATGTAGTGAATTAGATGGAGATCTCAATTCATTACCTATAATCTTTGAAGATAGGTATTTAGATTCAGTTATTGAAGGTAAGTATAATCTAACTAAAATACATAAGCTCTGTATTTCAATTTCGGTATATTCTTCCAAATATACATGAAATCATCCCCTAATAGTAAATCATTTTCCCCTCTAGTTTCATTTGCTTTTGAGGAAAGTAGAAAAGTTATAGTTAGAAAAAGTAGTTTTGATCCTTTGAGTTCTCAGACTTGTAAACTTGAATCTTTTTTCTTTGAATAAAAGACTTAGATGCGCCCTGGATGGGAATTCAAAGTCTTCAGATATCAGAGGCCAGTAAAATGGATAAACATGAGACTGAAGAAAGCTCTGTAGCAGGACTTTCTAGCCCAGAGTTGAAGGTCAGACCTGCTGTTGCCTCCAGTAATTGCTATACAGAAGGTGAAAAGCAGCTAACAAAATCTCTGAAAGGAAAGAATGAAGAATCAAATAAATCCAAGGTTAAGGTCACTAAGCTCATGAAAACAATGAAACCAGAAAACACAAAAAAGTTAATAAAACAGAACTCTAAAGATTCTGTGGTTTTAGTAAGCTACAAATGTTTGAAAACTACAGCATCAAGTGATCTCACTAAATGCTTTGAAGGCAATCCTTCACATAGTCAGAAGGAAAGTCTGGATCCCACAATGTGTAGAGATAATTTTGACCCAAAGAGCTACATCAGACAGCCAAGTCAAAAGGAAGCTAGCTCTTTGTCAGCTAATACAGACAGAACTGAACACAAGTCTCCAGATACTGAAAATATGCAACCAGACCAGTTTGATCTCTTGAACTCTGGCAGCCTAAATCTTTGTGCAAATTTGTCCATTTCAGGTAAACTTGCTATTTCCCATGACGATAGTGATATCCCAGATACGGAACAAAATCTGGCATCTAGAAGTCCATCAGATGATTGCCATGACTATCAGACAACCCCGTCGTCAGGAGTTAGAGCACTTGAAGTCAAGTCCAGCAGTAAAGAGTCTTTCAGTAGAGAGAAAATAAATGTTGAAATAGGACCTTGGACAGAGCTTCGAGAAGATGAACTATTTGTGGATAATTTACTGCCCAGTTTTGAGGCCTTAGACTCTAATGATAAATCCAAGTCTATAGATATACCACTTGAAAAGGATGCTTTACAGGAAGCAAAATGTCATTCTACTGAAGAATCATTAACTACATTCAAAAGTAATCTACCTGCTCCTTCTACAAAAGAATATCATGTTGTAGTAAGTAGCGACACAATTAAATTACCAGATACTAATGCCATGTATGCCTCCTCTAGATTTTCAGATTCAGGTGTTGAAAGTGAACCAAGTTCTTTTGCAACACACCCAAATCCAGAAATAGCCTTTGAAACGCTCCAAGGACCAGGTCCTTGCAATAATGAAAGATTATTTCCTCAGCTTTTGATGAAGCCTGATCACAATGTAAAATTTTCATTAGGAAGTCATTGCACTGAGAGCACAAGTGCATTAAGTGAAATACAGTCATCTTTGACGTCAATAAACTCCCTGCCTTCTGATGATGAACTGTCACCTGATGATAACTGTAAGAAACCTGCTGTACCTGACTGTCATCTAAGTGATAGTAAAACTGTATTCAATCTAGGAACAATGGACCTGCCAAAGTACGACGATACTAAAAAGTCAAGTATTATTTTGCAACAACAATGTGTTGTTTTTTCAGGGCATTTGGACGATGATACATCAGCAGTGCATTCCTTAGATTTAAGCAGTGAGAACCCTTTGCAGCTTGTTTTATCGGGTGAAGATGCTTCCAGTGGTGTGAG
This sequence comes from Arvicanthis niloticus, assembly GCF_011762505.2. Lineage (NCBI taxonomy): Eukaryota > Metazoa > Chordata > Mammalia > Rodentia > Muridae > Arvicanthis > Arvicanthis niloticus. The sequence goes on from NC_047674.1 coordinate 42,090,573, forward strand.
AAATAACTGGGGCTCCAAGCCTCATTTGGACACCGTCTTGACAGGCTCCCAGAGCCATGGTTCCTCTAGTAACAGCCCCACGGACACAGTGCCAACACTAAATCCAAAACTGATTTGCTTAGGTTCTTCTTGTGTGGTTTCAGGTTCTGTTTGCTCTGATGCAGAGCTCAGTGAGGATAGAGCTGTGGAAGGAAAAAGCAGTGAGCCATTAAGTTACAAACAGATGTGTTCAGAAGCCCCTGTTGTTGGCAGTGACCCTCTGAGTACAGGTGACTCTCTTTCCAGTAGTACTGACGTGGTAAAACAAGGGCTGGTGGAAAATTACTTTGGATCTCAGAGCAGTACAGATGTTTCTGATGTATGTGCTGTTACCTCCCACAGCCCAGTTCGCTCTCAGGAAACCTGTGACAAAGGGACTAGTGATCTTCATCAGGGTCAGGGCAAAGAGGAGGAGGAGGATCAAGAAATGGTTCAAAATGGGTATCATGAAGAAACAGAGTTTTCAGTTATGGATGGAACAGTAAATGTTCACTGTCTAAGTGGAGATGAGCTAGGAGAAGAAAGACATGAACAGTCTGAAAAACTAAGCAGTGGCTATCTGAGGGCTGGTGTAACTGTTCCTGCTGTTTGTACGTCTGGTTGTTTGTCCTTCCCATCTGCTCCGCGAGAGTCTCCTTGTGTTAAATATTCTTCTAGAAGTAAAGTTGATGCCATTACAAAGCAGCCAAGCAGCATTTCTTACAGCTTCACCTCTTCAACCTCCTGGTATGAAAATTCACCAAAACCTCAAATACACGCGTAAGTAACGGCACTCAATATTCTGTGCTAAGCGCGTATCTGCAACATCAGTATAGTGCCACAAGGTGGACTCCTTTGTTGTTTCCTCTAACAGAATATGTTTCCTTGATTGTAAAATGGTGAAATGGGCACAGTATACCTTTGAAAGTCTGCTCACAAATGGTCCTGTCGTAGGTTAGATCTGCTTTTCAGCAGTTTTATGTTAGAAGTGTACAGTAGCTAAGATTAAAACTCTGCTTTTGTCAGTACATCAGTTCTCCCTCATAACCTCAGGGAAGAGCTGGGCTGTGATGAGTACAGGTGAGACATATGGGTAATAGTAAGGAAATGAATGACACATCTGTAGGGCCTCCTTAAACCTACTGGACCATTGTCAGTCCCTTGCTTAAGTAAGTTGTTTCCAGTAGCAGATTGATCTGTGTGCACGGGTTCCTAAGATTGTCTATTTCAACCTAGATCAAACTATGATCTGTGAGGTGAGGAGTTGGACATGTGTACAGTAGATTTTTAAAGTAACAGATTACTCTGGATTCTATATAAAACCTAAAGCAATAATGTGGTAACAGTCATTGGTTTGAAAACTTACATACTAGCTTGACGTAATAGCATATGTTTTTAATCCCACACTCAGGAGTGAGTCAGGCAGATCTTTATGAGCTTAAGGCCAGCCTGCCCTCCCAGGGACAACCATGGCCACATAGACCCTGTCTCAGGAACAAACAAAAACTGGTGGCACCTTTGGGTTCTTCTCAGTCTCTCTGAGGCATCAGAAGGCAAAGTCTCTGTGTCGTCACCCAGTGTGTACTCCAGAGGCTGCTCTTCGTCCACGCCTTCCTTTCCACTTGGTTTCAGCCAAATGGGTGTCATGTTAAATAGCAGTTGTGTTCATAGTCTTCAGATTAGATGTATTATCACACCAGTACTGTATGCTGCCTGTTAGAGTCGTGCACCTCTCGTGGTGCTGCTCCTTAGTGGTCTAGTAGAGAAAAATTCGAATAACCCACCCTGCTTGAATACCATGCTCACAACTGTGCTTTACATGATAGCTTCTTTCTTTCTTGTTTTTTAAAAATTGTATGAGAACAAAGAAGAAAGAGTTTGACTACATGATAAATATCAGTTGCCATTTTCCCAGTACTTTTAGTTATTCTATGCATGTAATAGTAAATTTTAGAGAAAGCATAAACCATTCCTAACATTTTCTTAGTTTCAAGTTTAAAAGACTATTTAAAGTTACTTCAGGCTTAAAGTGTTCATTGTATTTAATTAAAATATGTACTAAAAGAACCAAAACAGTTATCCTTTGATAAAATAATTTAGACGACCCGTGTAGTTTCCTGATCTTTACAAACATTGCTGCTGTTCTTTTCCTGCACTTCTCCAAATTCATTATGTTCTCTTTTTGTTTCTAAAAACAAAATCAACCGATCTTTAGTAAAGACTGTTTTCTATAATACTTCACTTCAGCTTCCTCCAGGCAAAAGAAGAGTTGAAGCAGCTTAAACTGCCTGGCTTCATGTACAGTGACGTTCCTCTGCTGGCGTCCTCAGCCCCATACTTCAGCATGGAAGAAGAGGATGGTTCTGAGGATGGCGTGCATCTCATCGTCTGTGTCCATGGTCTAGATGGTATGTGGCAGCCATTGATGCCCACCATGGCAACTCAGTATCTTTTCCTAATAGAACATTCAGTTTTCTGTAATCTAAATTAATTAAATATTACATTTTGAAACAGAAATGTGCTTTACTTTACTAAATGTAATATTAGATTTTGATTTTTGTTCTTTTTTAAGTAAATTTGCCAATGATATATATATATATGTATATGTATATATATATATACATATATATATGTATATATATATATATGAATGATGATCTGACACTTGTGTAAATGTTTTAATTTTGATGGTTTTATCAACTGTAACCTATAACCTCAGGACTGTCCCTTAATAGTTTTCTATTCCCTTTTACCTTGCTTCTTACACCTTACAGGTTAGAGGAAAAAGTGGTATCCTTACTAATTTTAGGCATCACTAAAATCATGCTATAGCTTCACAGCAGCCATGGTTACTCAGCAGATTTTCCTTTCTAGTTTGAGAAGCTAATAGAAAAGAACAACTATTTCTAGATTAATATGGCATATTACTATAATTCTACAACAAACTATATTGTGGGATATAAAAAATATTAAAGATCTTTTTAAAAGATTCTTTAAGAAGTAAAACATCCTCAATATCAATCTTTTAACCCTATTTTCAAATAATGTCATGTCAAAGAATTATCTGCAAAACAAGATTTTTTGACAGAATTTTTTGGCAGATTTCCTTTATTGAAAATTTCACAACACAGACTGTCCTTATGTCACATAAATTGGTTCAGAATAATAGAAAAAAGATGGAGTGCAGCCCATTCTTTGGTTATTCCAACTATGGCACCAAATCTGCTAACAGCATCATACCAACAATCCCCTAAACAGATTAAAGTACAGTACATAAGTAAATTACTATGCATAATTGATGAGATACAAGGACCATTCCCAGTGACTGTGAGCTGTGAAGCAGACATTAGGCTGTAGGTGGAACTACTCTCTAGCCCATAGTTGTGATGACTTGGATGTTTCTAAGCCATGTAGGACTTACACTTAATAGTGAAAGTTAGAGGTGTTCATTTTAAAATTAGAAATAAAAAATCATAACATGCCTACACATTGATTATGAAATACCAAGCAGTAAATATTAGAAGGGTAAAGTAAAATTGAACACCTGATAATAATGTGTACGTATTCCTAGCAAACCAAAGGAATCAGAAAAATCTACTAGTTTTAAAGATGTTCCATATTTTATATCTGTATATTTTATCTCTCTTTTTAACTATACCTACTGATGTGTGTTTATTTAATGATTATTAAACTGTAGCCACCAAAGGAAAGTCAACAGACTAAATCTAAATCTAAATTGCATTCAAGATTTGTTACACAGTCACCTAGGGCAGTGATAGAGAGAGAGCAAGTCATTCGTTGACTGCTGTGGTTTCCAGTCAGTCTCTAATGGGCTGTGCTGCTTGGTAGATAGTGAACCAAACTTCTTAAGAACTCAACTGCTAAAGAATATCCGCTGGAAACTCTTTTACACAACATATTGTCTATCAGCAAGTATATTAAGACATGAACTTTCTGTTTCCAAAAATCATGAAAATGCATAATAGTGTATGTGACACCTTTTCCTCCTCGTCGACTTTAAACATCACTCTTCATTTTCTAGGAAACAGTGCAGATCTCCGACTAGTAAAAACATACATTGAACTTGGACTGCCTGGGGGAAGAGTTGATTTTCTTATGTCTGAGAGAAACCAGGTACAATAAGGCAGTATTTTCAGTGGCATCAAAGATTCTTGTGCCATTTCCTACATTTTGCTTTCTACAGAATGCCTGTGGTCCTGCAAACACTTCTGACTTCTGTGAAATTTACCATTAGTTCATATACAAAGGACATACATTCTGACTTAAGAGTTCTCTTCGTGCTTAAAACATTTTAGAGTTTACATTTCTGTACAAAAATTTTGTTAATTAAGCCATTATATGAGGCCTAAGACCTAGCTAAGCAAAGCAATGCTTTTATAGATACTGAGACTCCTTTCCCTAGAAATATCAATGTTCATTTTAATATAATGAATGCTACCATCATGAACTTGCCTAAAAATGAACTCAATTATATTGATAATACCTGAATTTTAAAAATATATGATTGTATTCAGTTTTTCATGTTGTGGTACATATATTTGTATATAATATATTTTCCTCTTGTTTAGAATGATACTTTTGCTGATTTTGACTGCATGACTGACCGCCTTTTGGATGAGATCATACAGTATATTCAGATATATAGTTTAACAGTCTCAAAAATAAGGTAACTTATATTACTACAATGTCTATTTTTGTTTTTGTGACTTAAAGAACAAAACAATCTGTAGTACTATTAACCTAATCTGTAGTCTAGGAACTGGGTCTTGAAAGGTAACTGAGCTGATAACAAGGCCTACAGCCAAGTGGTACAGTGGAGAGAGCCGACATCCATGCGTTTTCCTCTGACTTCCACATTCACAGCTGCGGCACACACGTATGTACATACACACACACACACACACACACACACACACAAAATAATTTATGTTAGTGTAGTCAAATGTAAAAATATATAACTATATTTTAGAGCTAGGAAGATTGTCTCAGTTAGTAAATTGCTTTGTTTCTTGCTATGCAAAAAATGAGGATCTAAGTTCAGATCCCCAACACCATGTAAAAGCCAGGCATGGTGGTGCACAGCTGTCAGTCTAGTGCTGGTGACCAGAGACAAGTAAGTGGATCCTGGAACTCACTGGCCAGTCTATCTAGTCAGTTTGTGAGCTCTGGGTTCATTGAGAGACCCTGTCTCAAGAAACAAAATGGAAAACAATAAGATAATTGATGTCAATCCCTGACTTTAACACGTGCATGCATATATATGTACCTGTATGTATATGCACAGAAACATACACACAGCCACTCAACATTGAGGAAAGGTTATATTATTTTATTGTATAAAGTGTTCAGAATAAACTTTAGGGACAGAAACTAGCTCAGTAGTAGCAGATATTATCCCTGTGCCTTGAAAACAGTCTAATTTCATAGACAATAACCAGGAGAGCTAGAAGCTTCCAACAGATTGAAATGATGGTTGTTTGAGGAGATGCAAATGCTGACTACCCTGACTTGGTGATGATACATTACATACATGTTTTGAACCAATACATTGTAACCTTCAGATACATAGTAATACATGTCGGTTAACATTTTAAATTGTTTTTCCTTAAAGTTTTGGGGGTATATATGTGCATGCACATGTATGTATATTCACACACACATGGAGACCAGAAGACAGACATGGGTGTCAATCCTCAGGCACTGTCTACCTGTGTTTTAGACAGGCTTTTTCCCTATCTGTAACCTCACCAAGTAGACCAGAGTGGTTAGCTGGCAGACACCAGTAGTCCACCTGTCCCTACCTCTCCAGCACTGGGATTGCAAGGAAGCACCCAAACGCATATCTTTTTCTTTTCTTTCTTTCTTTTTTTTTTAATAAAATGTATTTACTCTGTGGAGTTTTTTTGGGGGGAGGGAAGGATATATGGTGACTGCAGGACAATTAGCCAGGTTCAGTTTTCCCTTTCCATCATGTGGCTTCCAAGGGATTATATTCCTAGCATTGTTTTTAGATGTGCGTTTGCTGGTTGGACTCCAGTCCTCACGCTTCCTAGGCAAGCATTTCGGCAACTACACTGTCTCTCCATTCCATTACTTTTAAACTGGCAACAGCATAAGAGCAGCAAATAGATAATTTCTTAAAAGTTGTCTTTTACATGTACAATTTCTTTTTTTTTTTTAGCACATATTCTTTTTTTTTTTTTTTTTTTTTTTTAGTTTTTTGAGACAGAGTTTCTCTGTGTAACCTTGGCTGTCCTGGAACTCACTCAGTAGACCAGGCTGGCCTCGAACTCAGAAATCCGCCTGTCTCTGCCTCCCAAGTGCTGGGATTAAAGGCATGCGCCACCACTGCCCGGCTACATGTACAATTTCATTGTTAGATTTGAGGCTTAACAAGTAAATAATTTGGATGTGTACCTAAAGAGGAAAAATTATGACCTAGTTATTATATGACTTTTTTAAAGATTTACATCATGTATACAAATGTTTTATCTTCATGAATGCATGTATGTCTTATGTATGCCTATAGCCATGAAGGCTGGAGGAGAGTATCAGATCTCCAAAAACTGGAGTTACAAATACTTGCAAGCTCTAGAACAATTGCTAGGATCTGAACCAGGGTCCTCTGCAAGAGCAACAAGTATTTTTAACTGCTGAGCCATCTATGATCTATCTAGTTCTTCCAAATATTTTTAAATATACTGATTTCTACACAGTTACTAATTATGATAGGTGTTATAAAATTCTATTTCTTATAATAATTGAGATCCAATTCTTACATTTTTTTCTTTATAAGCTAAAGTATTTCAAGTATTAAACTATAATTTAAAAACAAAATCTCAATTCTTAATATTTCAAAATAATGTCTTGTGTATCAGGCTCAAGGGTTTTTATGGGGTTTTTGTTGGTTTGTCTCTTGCTTTAAAATGAATATTGTGTGGTAAATAGACTTTTCTGTTTCTTTCTTACAGCTTTATTGGACATTCATTAGGCAATTTAATAATCCGTTCAGTGCTTACAAGGCCAAGGTTTAAGTATTACCTCAGCAAACTTCATACCTTCCTCTCTCTTTCTGGACCTCACCTCGGTACACTCTACAACAGCAGTGCTCTCGTCAATACAGGTAGAAAGGTTTGTTGTTCTGTATAAAAAATGTGACATAGGCAGATAATTTTAAGATTTTTTGCTATTTATATTTAGAGGCAATTTGTCACGTACCTGAAGTCTTATAAAATATAAAATAAAGCTCATTTTTTATCTTGTTGTGTATATGAAGTAATTTAATAAAAATATTGTTATAGTAGTTCCTTACGGATCTTCCCTACTAGCTAGCTGGCCACTTTTCTGAGCTTTACCTATAAAAGCATAACAGAGGGACTGGAGAGATGGCTCGGCACTTCAGGGTACTTGTTGCTCTTGCAGAGAATCCAAGTTTGAATCTCAACACCCACGTGGTTTCTCACTCCGGGTCTAGGGACTTCTAACACACATGTATGGGGTGCACATACCTATATGCAGGTAAACGTTCATACTCAGAAAACTAAAGAAATGTAAACAATTAAAGAAGCATAACTTTAGGATTAAAGGTTATGTGGCATAATGCCAAACCAATATAAATTGTTTATTAAGATATGACAGGTCCTTACTTTGCCTATAGGTTGAGTTAATTTTTTCCTTGGATTTTTCTAATATGATAGCTTAGTCAGATTCCCACTGTAAAAATACATTTAAATTTTCATTGGTGAATCATTTCAGTTTCTTTTGTACCCATTTCCAACCAGTGATTTCAGATTATCACTAGAAGAAAATGTTGATAAGTCATTCATTCCAAGTGCTGTTTAAATTAGTCTTCTGTTTGTTCTTTAATGTCCTTTACCCTGAAAGTTCAGTGCATAAACATTTGGACCTGCTGTGGTTAAAGTTTTGTTCTCTCTGTTTTATACTTTTTTTTTTCTTTTTTTCGAGGCAGGGTTTCTCTGTATAGCCTTGGCTGTCCTGGAACTCACTCTGTAGACCAGGCTGGCCTCAAACTCAGAAATCCACCTGCCTCTGCCTCCCAAGTGTTGGGATTAAAGGCGTGTGCCACCACCGCCCAGCTCTGTTTTATAGTTTTAAGTAGGATGTCTAAAGATACAATCATTCCAAAGTTGCTGTTTGTATACCATTACATATTTTGTTACTACAGAAACCTCCATGAGCCACCATTAAACTATACATGTAAATATGTTTATCAGGGAGTAGAAGTTCTTGGCAAATAAGTTTTTATTAACCAACAGAATGTTAATTATTAAATGTTATTTTTAAAGAGTATATATTAACATTAATAATCTTAGTATGTATTTCTAGCTTCCCATATGTGCTCACATATCATATTCAACTTTCTAGGTCTCTGGTTTATGCAGAAATGGAAAAAATCAGGTTCTCTTTTACAGCTGACATGTCGAGATCATTCAGATCCTCGCCAAACATTTTTGTATAAGCTTAGTAATAAAGCAGGTGAGTATGTAGCAACAGTTCAGAAGATAGGCTTGTGGGCTAACAGATTGTCAGGTGTCTTTCTGATGATGGAACTCTGGCATAATTTTAGAAAGAAATAGCAGAATCTAATGCTAAGCTATTAAAGTAGTTCTTAATTTTGTGATATGATTGTTTGTTTACAAGCTGTATTAAATTGTGTGTGTGTGTGTGTGTGTGTGTGTGTGTGTGTGTGTGTGTGTGTGTGTGTGTGTGTGTGTGTGTGGTGGACACATGCATGCCACAACACACATTTGAAAGTCAGAGGACAACATGGTGGAATTGTGTCCTTCCACCTCCATATGGGTTTGGAGGTTGAATTCCCGTTCTCTGCCTGGATCAGCTAGCACTTTTACCTGACCTATTAGTCTGTCTATTAGTACTGTCTCTATTAGTCAGTATTTTCTAGCACGATCTCTGTCCATCTCTGTGTTCTTCTAGCTGTCCCCCACCACAGCCTTCAGCCCTGTTGATAAACTTCCAAATACTTTACTTTCTTGTTTCTTGGCTCTCAAACATGTTTTTAAAATGTCAAGAATTGCACTTTCTTTGGGGATAGTGCTATAATATTTCATCTTTCTTCTTTTTTTAAAGTCATGTTTTTTTCTCCTCCAACTCCTCCCAGATGCTTCCCGTCTCCCTACTCACTCAACTGTGTGTTCTTTTCCCTCTTTCTTTCAAAACACAAAAACCCAGCAGAAACACAGAAGTGAAAATCAGAATAAGCAAGAGACAGTAAAACCCCACAAAACCCAAAATATAAATACAAAAAAAATTACGATTGTTTTGTTTTGGCCAACTACTCCTGGGCCCAAGACTTGCCCTGAACTGTGGTTAATACATCTAGTGGGTCTCCACTGAAGAAAAAAATTTTCCTGTTGTCAGCAGGTATCAATTACAAATAGCCTCTAGATTAGAGGCAAGAGCCTGTGTCCACTGTGTCCTCTCAGGAATGGGTCTCTGCACAGGCCTTGTGCGTGCTGCCACTGTCTCTCTGATTTCTTATGTGCATCAGTCCTGTCTTACAAATACTGTTTGCTTGAAGTCATCCATTACTTTTGACTTACAGAATCATTCTCTTCCACATAGATCCCTGAGCCAATATTGAGGGATGGGGTTTGATGTAGACATCTTATTTATGACTTAGTGCTCCAAAGTTTTTCACTTTGCACATTGTCCAGTTGTGGGTCTCTGTGTTAATTCCTTGCAAGAAGAAAAGTTAATTCTACTGCAAGAAGATTTTTGATATGGTTTGAGTGAGGTACCAGTCTATGCATATAGCAAAATGTCTGCAGAATAATAGTGTCGGGTTTCTCAGAGTCTCATGACCTATATAATCTCAGGATCTCAGCCACTTTAGCAGTGGGAGGTATAGGTTCTAACAAGGAGTGAGCCTTAAATTCAAACAGAAAGTGGTGGTTACTCCCTTAACATTTGTTTGCACAAGTGTATTATTGCACAAGTGTATCTTGTAGCAAGTTGCTGTTGTGGGTTGCAGACTTTGTAGCTGGGAGGCATTGATGCTTTTCTTTCTCTGGTAGCATACAGAATACCTTAAAATACCACGAATGCTAGTCAGTAGAGGTGAAGCTTCTAGGTTGGCACCAGGTTAAATTCTCTGTTTGATAACATACATAAGTGTTGTCTTAATAATAGAGCTTTACCATCAGGTTATGGAGGGCATCCAAAAGCTCTGGCAATAGCCTGTGATGTGTAGGAGTTGGTCAGTGACTTAACCCATTTCTGATGTTGGAAGTTTTACTTGGTAGCAAAAGATACACAGTTGGGGTATTGCTCAGTGACTCAGTCCAGATTGTTTATATGTTTATATACTTAAGTCTCCATTTGGTTTTTAAATGGTCTTCAGTGTGTGCTGGTCCTCCCCATATTCCAGCCTTTGCTCTTCTCTTGCATCCCCTTCCTCCTCAGCCCTGCATTCTAGTTTCTCCTTTATCTTCATGACACTGCATTGTATTGACCCTTCCTTGGAGGATCTTCTCTTACCTGATACCTTACTAAGTACCTGGCCTCTGTGTTTATATGGATTACAGCACACATTGAAGCGTAAAAGCTAATGTTCACATGGAAGAGAAAACATACAATGCTTGTCTTTTACGTTCTGGGTTACTTCACTCAGGATGATTTTTTTTTAAATATATATAGCTACATTTATTTACCTGTGAATTTCATTTTTCTTAGGAACTGAATAATATTTCATTGTGTAAATGTTTTATTTATCCATTCATCCACTGATGGATATCTGGTCTTTATATAATTCTGGCTTTTATGAAGAGACCAGCAATAATCATGGTTAAGCAAATGACTCTTTGGTAGGATGAAGCATCCTTGGATGTATATTCAAGAATGGTACAGCTAGATCTTGATGTGTATCTATTCCCAGCTTCCTGAATACTGCCTGCACTGATTTCCATAGGGGCTGCACACATTTTCACTCTCAAAAGCAATGGATAAGTGTTGTGATTTCCCACCTCCTCACCGCCATGTGCTGTCATTTGTTTCATTGCTCTTGGCCATTCTCGGTGGGGTGAGACGGAATCTCAGGAGTTGCGCTTTGCCTCTCCCTGCTGACTGGTGTTGAACATTTCTATTTCTCAGCTATCTGTGTGTCCTCTTTTCAGAACTCTCTCTTTAGTTCTGAACCCCATTTTCAATTAAGTTACTTTTCTTGATGTTCTTCTCTTAGTTCCTTATACACTTTAGATATTAGCATGCTATAGATGTGTAGTTGATAAAAATCTTTTTCCTGTTCTATAGCCTGTTGCTTTGTCCAGATCATGTTCTTTGCCATATGGCAGCTTTTCAGTTTCATGAGATCCTGTTGATTAACTGTTGGTCTTAGTGCCTGTGATGTTGGTGTTCTGTTCAAAATATCCTTTCCGGTGCCAGTGGGTTCAAGCCTAATCGCCACTTCCTCTTCTGGTCGATTCAGGGTATCTGCTCTTATACTGAGGTCTCAGATAATTCACTGTTGAGTTTTTCTCAAAATGATAGATAGGGATCCGTTTGCATTCGTTTAGGTGTAGCCATCCAATTTGGTCAGCACTATTTGAAGATACTGGCTACTGGCCTCTCCAGTGTCTATTTCTGACTTCTGTCTCACAGATCAGGTTTCCGTAAGTGTGTGGACTATGTCTGGATCTTTAATTCAATCCCAATTGATCAATGCGTCTGTTTTTATGCTGATATCATACTTAGTAAACTGTTACTATAGCTCTGCAGTACAGCTTAAATCAGGGGTTATGGTACTTCCAGCATGATGCTGTTGTTTTTATCATTATTGTTGTTGTTGTTGTTGTTGTTGTTGTTGTTGTTGTTGTTGTTGTTGTTGTTGTTTTAGCTATTCTAAGCTTTTTGTGAAGCTTAAATTTTTCTTTTCAATTTCTCTAAAAGAATTCTGTTGGAATCTTTATGGGGACTGCATTTGATCTGTGGATTGCATTTGATCTGTGGATTGCATTTGATCTGTGGATTGCATTTGATCTGTGGATTGCATTTGATCTGTGGATTGCATTTGATCTGTGGATTGCATTTGATCTGTGGACTGCATTTGATCTGTGGATTGCATTTGATCTGTGGATTGCATTTGATCTGTGGATTGCATTTGATCTGTGGATTGCATTTGATCTGTGGATTGCATTTGATCTGTGGGTTGCATTTGATCTGTGGGTTGCTTTCAGTAGAATGGCCATCTTTACTACATTAATCCTACTGATCCATGAACATGGGAAATCTTTCCATCTTCTGGTGTTTTCCTCAAAATTTTTTTAGTGTCTTAAAGTTTTTAATTATAAAATTCTTTTATTTGTTTAGTTAATGATCCCAATAGTTTATTTTTTATGCTATTATGAAAAGTACTGTTTGCTTGATTTCTTTGTGGGTCGTTTGTATATTAGAAGGCTACTTATTTCTGTTTCCCTTTTGGCTAAAGATGTTGAACATTCATGTAAAAGTGATGAAATGCCTTGTCCTTATAGAGTAGGAAAAGACGATGAGGGGGCTGGAAAGATGCCTCCCGGGTTAAGGGTTCTTACTGATCCAGGTTCTATTCCTCGAACCAGCACAGCCGCTCACAGACATTTGTGACTCTAGTTCCAGAGAATCTTATACTCTCCTCTGGCCCCTGGGGGCCTCATCAGGCACAAGTTTATACATATATACATGTGGGCAAAATAGTTACACGGAGAAAATAAAATGGATAAATTCTTTTGTTTAAGTGGGAATAAACAAATCATCGTTAGAAAATGTTGAAATATAAGTGCCCATGGTGCTCTGCATGCCTCTGTGCCCAGAGAGACTGGGTTATCCAAGGAGTGACTAGTCAGTGTGCAGGCCTGGGCATGGATTGGGACCTGCCCTATCATGTGTGCCCAGGGGAGAACAGATAGGATTTATCAAATGTGACTGTGAAGAAGGCAATCATTTATTCTTGATATTTTTATGGAATATTTGTGTTTATGTATGTGTGCAGATGATTAATTCCTTTATAGATATTCGATTGTTTCTATTACTGCTTGAGAATCGTGGTTTTCAGCTTGTCATTCAGAACAGTTGTTAGCTTTTCATGAGGAAAAGTGTAGAGTGGCTTTATTTTCTGCATATGTGGCTACGAGTCTTTACTGGTCTTTCTGTAGGTTCAGCCTTTTAAGAATCACTCTCCTTGAGTTACAAAAGAAAAAAGATGACTCCAAAGTCCTTCATTCAGAATCAACAGTCATCCCCACAGTTAACTTATCCTAAGATTCTGACTCAAGCATAAAATAACAAAATTTTACTGTGGAACATTCTAGAACAAAACACCATGTCTACATACTTCAGTTCTAATTGATTGCCATTATCTTACTTAATAATCCCAAGAATTTTTATTTATTAATCAAGGCGAACATCAAATTTTAATGTTGATGATGCTAAAAGGTTAAGTACTACATGGGTTAGTTCAGTCGTCAGGTAACTCCTGTCCATAATCTGAACTCACCTCTATAGAAAAAAAAAGGGTGTGTGTATGCTGACAAAAGTGTGACTAGGTCACAGAATCCATTACTATTGCCACTAAGAAAATCTAAGGATGTGTCCTTAGTCAAATAAGCAGAATATGTGAGTGATGATAGACAGGTGTTATGAGGGAAAACAGAAGAAAAAGCTTTAAATACTTTTAAGTGGAATGGTATGCTTTTATGAAGAATGTGACTTTGTGTCTTTGGGAGTATCCATAAATGTTAGGAAGTATGTTCTGGGAGGTAAGAATGCCATCATATATTCCTACAGAACCCTAGAGGCCCACATCTGAGTCCTCAAGTCTGCCATGTCGGAGTCCTTGTGCTGTCAGTGTAAACGTGGATTTGTCCTAGATCGCAGATTGCATACATTGAAACAGGCTTTTTCTAAAGAGTATGTAAAAATTTGAAGAGTAGATTCATAATTATTTTAAAAGTCAAAAACTAAATACTGGTGAGGAAATTTAATTTTTATGATATTAGTAAGTTTTAAATCTGGTTAAGTTTTGCATTGTGATTCATTATTTTCTACCTGTAGGGCTTCATTATTTCAAGAACGTTGTGCTGGTCGGATCTCTGCAGGATCGCTATGTTCCTTATCATTCTGCCCGCATCGAAATGTGTAAAACAGCTTTAAAGGACAAGCAGTCAGGTAATGAAGTAGATCAGAACCACCACCAGCTTTGTCTGTGAATGAACTGCTCCCAATACGCCTTGAAGTCACTTCTTTCCCTTCCCTCCCCTCCCCTCCTGTGACAAAAGCTGTTCTCCATGTCAGTTTCCCTTCCTGATATGTGAGCTGTCTTTTGTGTAAGTAATGCATCTGCATTCCGCTCTCTGGAAAGGAATCTGATCTTTGGCTTCCCTCCATTGTTGGGCTTTGGTTGTTACGTAGTGTTTGTGCTTCACACTTTCTGTACACGCTTAGGTGGAGAAGGCAGCAAGGACTGCACCCTGTATAATGCCCTGAGCGCTCCTGCTTCCTTTGCTGCTTGGTAACATTTAACTCATAGCTAGTTGAAGCTTCGAGGGAACCTGAGTCTTAGTTGCTCATTTAGTCACTAAAGCTCAAAGATACTGACAAATACAGGACTAAGTCAAGGATCCAGGTCTTCTCCCTTTAGTGCTGTCTCTGTTCCCTTTTTAAACACTTGATCCTTTTCTCAGTGCATAACATGACAGCAAACAGCTCCTTACAGCAGGGGCTTTTAATACATGTGTGCATTGGCAGAGCCTAGTGTGGTACTTGGTTCGTCTCACATTTGTTGTGACATCCAAATAACTAGAGCCTACATAGGGGAAGTACAAAAGATGTTCATGGGCAGACAAAAGAAAATGAATGTCTTTTAACAGTGAGATTCCGAGCTGCAGGACTGCTTCCTGTATTACCTAACAGTAACAACAAAAAGTGTTCCTTTTTAAACATACTTTTAGGAATACCGTGGACTTACAAAGCCAGTTTGACTCCCATTGAAAACTGAGGAAGGAAGAGAATGAAAAGGGCTGTTGTAGCTGTTTTGGTTGGCTGGTTGGTTGGCTGGTTGGTTGGTTGGCTGGCTGGCTGGTTGATTGGTTGGTTGGTTGGTTGGTTGGTTGGTTGGTTGGTTGGTTGGTTGTGGGTTTTATTGTTTTGGATTGGGGGCGATTAACTTATGTGTTGTTAGTCTCCTTCTAATGCTTGTCTCTTTGACTTTATTTTTCTATATACTCCATTCTTGTCATTCCTCAGGACTGCATCCTGCTTCTAATCTCTCATGCTTACACTGGCTCCTCCCTTGGAAACATTAGCTACTTATCCATCGATGATAAGTAGTATATACACACTATAAACAATGTGTTAGCACCTTAGAGCCATACTTATTACACACAAACATGCTGTATCTAATCTTTATCTCTTTTACTTAACATGACTTGCTAAACCCCTTGTATGAATTAACTTAAAAAGGAGCAGGGAGCAGGAGTACAACTTTAAATTCAAGCAGATTCGGGGGTTTGTCTGTGTTGTCTACAGAGAAAAGGGATCTGTTGTGATGTTGTCTTTCCCATGTTCCCTCTCTCACCCTTCCTCGCCCTTCCTGATCCCCTTCCTCTTCTGTTCTGCTTCTATGAAGTACATATTTTATTATTCTTGTTTCTTTCCTTCTTTTCTGACCTCTGAAAGTGTGGTGCATATTCAGTTATAAAAGAGAACGAAATCATGGCATCCATGTGAAATGGATAAATCTGATATCACCATGTTAAATGAAATAAGCCTGGCTCAAAAAGAAAAACGCCGTGCTTTCCTTTAATGATGGGTGAAAGAATCAAACTTCAAATTAAACTTCAAACTTAAATACATGGTGGAGAGCATGAAAAGTGCTAAAACCTCTCAGACCACAAAAGCCAACTCTGCAAGCCAGCTCGTACTCTGACCGGTCAGAGGAAGGTGCTGTGCTTTGTCAAAAAGTCCTCAGTAGGCTATAAAGTATTTTATCTAATGAAAACATTATCATGGTCAGCTTATTTTCCTTGTTTAGCAAATTATAATTGACTACATTCAAAGAAACTGTTTCACATGCTTTGTTCTGAGTTTAAAAATTGACAAAAATAGTGTATAATAAATTTGAACTGGCCAGGTAAGGTATTATTATTATTAATATTTCTGTAAATATTCCTTGTTAAACATTCTCAAAATAATAGCTGAAGTACAAATTTGATACTTTTCTGCTTTATGTGGGAATAATATAAATTGTATAAATTAGAGAAAAGTTGACATAGACTTTTTTTAAGTTTTGCAAATAATTTTTCGTTTTGTCTGTTTCATAGGACAAATCTATTCCGAGATGATCCACAATTTGCTTCGCCCAGTTCTACAAAGCAAAGGCTGTAATTTGGTTCGATACAATGTCATTAATGCACTGCCCAACACGGCCGATTCGCTCATTGGGAGAGCTGCACACATAGCTGTTCTTGATTCTGAGATATTTTTAGAGAAGTTTTTCCTGGTTGCTGCCCTCAAATATTTTCAATAGGACTGAAGCATCATTAGAGACTTACCAATTACCTCATTCAGCAATGATTTAAATAATGTATTATAGTTGTGTAGATGCTAAGTTTATCACATATTTATACCTTTTTATATGGAAGATAATTTATATCATCCATGTGTAGAGCCTTTTAAACATCAACTTTACTTTCTAGGTAATGTGGCTGTGCAATATTTTTTTAATTTTATCTTTTTACTTTTCTATTTTTCATATATTTTGCTACCTAAGTGTTTCAGTGACCCTTGTGCCGGTGTGTGTCTGATCATTTATTATTGGCTTCCACGATCCTTATTCAGACTGTATCACATTAATGGCTGCCATTGCTAGAATAGAATAGTATTTTAAATTCTCTAATGTGGGGCTTTTAGTAGACAATAAATTTTTCTTTTAACACTTAATTCTGTTTTAACTGGAAGTAAAATAATGGCTGCTAGAATGTATTTTTGAAATCAACTTGTTTAATCCTAAGATATTAAATTTACATTTGATCAAACCAGGTGGTTCATACATGCCAATGTTTTAAAGGTTTTCTATAAAATCATATTGTTGCTATTAAACATGTGTCATGCTTATTAAAATATATTTTTACTGGTAATTTCAACATTATTTCTCATATTGACTTTTATTACTGGAACTTTTCTTGTTCATTACGAGCTTATACAGATTTTTGAATGCCCGCTGCCTTGATTTGGTTGGAATTTTGTTAAACTTAGTAATGTTGCTTGAACTTTCTCACAGCAGCTCTGTAACCCATTTCATAGAGTTCCTTGTATATAATAATTAAATGTTGAAATTTATGAAGTACTTTTATGAATTTAGATAATTTTTAGATACTATTAAAATTTATCAGGCTAAAAAATCATGTAAATCGAATATTCAGTATAAAATTGAGAGATGATTAACTTTATGTGTTTGGTAGTACAGATGCAGATGTTTTTGATATATGGAGATATTGAGTCTTTACAAAAGGTGCTTATTAGCATTAAATTCACTATTTTTCCTCCTGTTTTACTTGTGAAAACAGTAATGCACTGCGGGTGGGTGGGAAGGTCTGTTTCCACTCACCGGTTGTTGTGGGCAAAGAGTTGTTGAGTCTGTGTCATGTACAATTGGTGCATGTTTATTTTTAGTATCGTGTTAATTGCCTCTGGTGTTAATAAATGAGCAAATGCCTTTCTGGAGGGATAGCAATGACATTTGTAATGCTTGCTTGCTCCTGGAATGCCGTGGCCTGAATACCATTCTGTCCGTGATGGATCAGTCTACAGTGGCATAGCCATCTTGCCTCAGGGAGTCATGGACTAGTGTGTTGTAAGTGTGTGAGCACATCCTGATGCTGCCCAGCACCCAGATCTCTTCTTAGAATGTGCTCTCATCATTAAGTGAAAAAATGGCTGCCTATGACTTCATCCATAACTAGATATTGTAATATATTCCAAGTTTTTAAAGAGTTTCATTGATGATTTTTTTATAATTGTTTACTTTTTAAAGATTATTCAAGATTTTTATGAACTGAACTAAGCAATAAATTTACCAAATTGTAGCTGGAAAACATCAATGCATTCATTATCAACCATATAGTTTTGCTACCTATTTTTTATGTTTGGATAGGTTGGATAGTTGATCTTTTACATTTAAACATCTTCTGACTTGACAGGCCTCTTAATATAAGCCATTCCTAAGGAAAGCTCTTAGGATCGTAGTTAACTGGGTCTTGTTCATTCCGATATTGTTTTAAGTGATTGTGGTTTAAAATCTAATGCTTAATTTCTGATTTATTAGAAAAATCATCATATATCAATTACCTCCATAAAGTGACATTCTGAAAGAGAGGGAATATGATTATCTTACATGGTACAATTGCTCTTAGAATGAACCCCATCAGTATATACTAGTAACAATTCTTGGTTGGAAACAGTGAATAGTTATGATTAACTTATGCAGAATAAAAGAATGTATTGGAAGACTAGCAGGTCTGTCAAGGAATGGATGAAAAGCTAGAGAACAGGATTGGAGGACAACAGCCAAAGGAAAATGCTATTCCGATGTCATCTGACCATGAGAAGAGTGAAGGAAGATGCATGTACTTGCTGGCAGAGAACCTGTGGAGACTGGCTTTCAAATACTCCCTCAGATTTCAGAGTCTGGTGGTAATGCCCAGCTGACCAGGGTGATGTTTTGTAGTCACATGCTAGGGTCATGGAAGACATCAAATGTATCTGACCCTGGGTTTCCAAAGTAGGAAATGGGCAAATCTAAAAAGAATCATGCTGCTCGTCCCACTTTTTAACGCCTAGAAGTTCCATAGGTACTGCTTGAGTGGTTTAGTCCAGGGAGGGTGTTTAAACTTTCAAAACAGGTTGATCCTGAGTTCTAGCATAAACTGACCTCTCTGTAGATGTAGGATCTTGGACAAATTCTTTGATTTAAAACAGTCATTTAGACCTCATCTCTAAGAAAAGACAGAATGATACCAATTGTGTACCAAACCCAAACCAGTTAAGCATGTAAAGTGTGTCCTCCCTTGATCTCTGCCATTCACTATGGGTAGCGTTTGCTTCTTTAGTGATTAGTCTAACAATTAGGATCAGAACCATCTCTTCTGTATACAATAACAGTTTCTTAGTTACTCTTCTTTTGCTTTGACAAGACACCATGGCCAAAGCATTACTTAAAAAGAAAGCATTTACTTGGGAACTTAACAGTTTTAAAGGGTTAGCTAGTCTGTGATTATCACGGCAGGATGCAGACAGGCATGGTACTGAATCTGGCATGAGCTTTTGAATCAGAGCCCACCCCCAGTAACACCTCCTTGGGCAAGAACACACATTGCAATCCTTCCCAAAACAGCTCTACCACCTAGGGACTAGACATTCGGATGTACGAGCCTGTGGATGGGGCCATTCTCATTCAAATCACCATGGTTCACTCGCTGACCCCTGTAGGCTTATAGCCATATAATGAAAAAAGTATTCTGCCCAATTTTAAGTCTCCATAGTCTTTCCGTTTCAATACTGTTTCAAAATCAATTTCTCTTGAGTCTCAAGGAAATCTCTTAACCGCCATATAAAAGCAAATCATACTCCAGCATACAGTGGCACACAATATACATTCCCATTCTACAGGGGGCAAGACAGACAGTAAGGAGGCAGAGCACACTCCATAGCCTGTGTCCTATGGCAAAGGACTTAGATGACTCTTGTTCCCCTCTATCCTTGCTGACTGCAGTATATTTTCTTGGGCTGATTCTATAGCTTTCTTGACAGGTAGTCCACAGCTCTGGGATCTCCAAGGCAGGCGATCCAGGTTCCCCTTCACAGCTTCCCAAAATGGCTGGTCTCTGGTTTCTCCATACCCAGACTCCCCTGCTACAAGCATAGCCTTTTAATTGTGGAGGAAGATACAATAATCCTTTTTCTGTATCCTCTGGATGCCAATTCCAGAACCACAGGACCCAAATTGCCAAGTTCTGCTTTTTGTTGCTGGAACCTGGCCCCTCCTTGAATTATATTTGCATAAACTTTTCATTGATGATTTTCTTTGTTGCTTAAACTTCGCTTTTGTTCCTTTTCAAGAGTTGGGAGCTTACTGAGTGGGATACAAAGGTGTTTGTTTTATTCCATTTTGAATTAGGGCTTTTAGGGTTTTATCTGCATGAGTACAGGGCTTGGCTCCCACATGGCATTTCCAGGTGCTTTATCGCTTCTCAAACTCAAAAAGAACATTTATTTATTTTTACATCCTGATCCATAGACAGAGAGTGGCACTGAGCCTGGCATTGGCTTTTGAAATCTCAAAGGCCACTCCCAGTGACAGCCTCCTTCAAAAAAGCTACACCTCCTAATCACTCCCAAAACAGTCCACTAACTAACACTACTGGTTCCAAAACCCAGCCTGTAG
Source organism: Arvicanthis niloticus (assembly GCF_011762505.2). NCBI lineage: Eukaryota > Metazoa > Chordata > Mammalia > Rodentia > Muridae > Arvicanthis > Arvicanthis niloticus. Next base: position 42,111,064 of record NC_047674.1, read on the forward strand.
AACTGTCCATCATCCTGTAAGGCCAGTGTCAGGAAGATGGAATAATTGATAAGATCTGTGCATCCTCTCGATAGCAGTCCCCTGACTTACATCTACAGGAAAAAGTTCTTTTGATAAACAGTGTTGTGTGGGACACTTTATATAGTACAAAGTGTCCATTAAGGCCACAGATGAACTGTATGAAATGAAAGATAAATCAAGAAAACAGTTTGTTATGAAATATAATGCAGTAAAGGCATACCTGGTGGGCACATGCTAAGGTGTGCACCTGAGAATTTATACCTTACAACAGATCTCCTATAAAGTGGGTTTATTTAGGGTAGAGGAGGGGAGTGAGGACCTGGTAGAGGCAGAAGAATAGATGTGTAGACAGGCAGACAGACTAGGAGCAGAGCCATGAGGGCAGAAAAGAAGATGGGGCTCAGAGAAGGACAGAAAGTGGAAAGAGACCAGCGGATAACGTGGGAACAGAGAGCTGGGAACCTGGTAGCAGCAGGTGAAGACAAGTTGTTGCTAGGTCCCTGGGAGGAGTCTAGTGGAATCTCCTGTAAACTAACACAGCTTAAACATAATTATTTAAAAGCAAATTGCTGCCTTCTTCATAATTGGATAATCGAATTGATTCTCTTGAAGTCAGACCTGTCTCCCAGGCTGCTTAAGACTATAGTGCAGATTGGGGGCTGGTGAGACGGCTCAGCAGTTAGGAGCACTGGCTGCTCTTCCAGGGGACCTGAGTTCAGTTCCTAGTAACCACATGGTGGCTCAGGACTGTCTATAAAGGGATTGGATGCTCTCTTCTGGCATGCAGGTGTACATGTAGACAGCACTCCTACATAATAAAAAAAAAAAAAAAAAAAAAAAAACCAACCACCAAAACAAACAAAAAAAGACAAAAAAGCAAATAAAGGCACAGGTCAAGTTAGTCATTAGAATTGCTAAGTAGTGGTGCTAGCCAGTCAGTCAGTCCTAGGAGGAGAAAGACAGTTAAATGTCATAGGTGTCTTTCTTCTTACCACTATGGCTGTTGTATTAGTGGATCCACTGAGGAACACAGCTGTGCTAAGAGGAAGGTGTGGTGATCAAGCTGTTCTTGGTGGTCAGCACTTTTGACTGCAAGATGAGGATTTAATAGATTACTCAACCAGCTATGGGTTTGTTTTGTTTTCTAGTAATGGGGGAAGTTTTTGTCATATTTAAAAGGTTTTAAGCTCAATATTTTTAAAAGATTTATTTTTGCCGGACAGTGGTGTCGCACGCCTTTAATCCCAGCACTTGGGAGGCAGAGGCAGGTGGATTTCTGAGTTCAAAGACAGCCAGAACTACACAGAGAAACCCTGTCTCGAAAAAAAACAAAAACAAAAAAACTTAAAAAAAAAAAAAAAAAAAGATTTATTTGTATTTTGTTTGAGTGTTTTGCTGGCATGGCATATGTATGTTTGCAACGTTTGTATGTTTGTATGCTTGCTTGCTTGTTCGCATGTCATATGCATGCCTACTGCCAACAAAATTCAGAAGAATGTGTCAGACATTCAGGAACTGGAGTTAGAAACTTAGTAGTTGCCATGTGGGTGCTAGGAATAAAACACAGGTCCTCTGAAAGAGAAGCCATCTCTCCAGCCCCTCAGTGTTTTCAATTCATTTCTAACAGAGATCCCTGTCATGGAAAAGTCTCAACAATCAATTCACATGACTGAATATTTTGAAATTGCTAAAAATTTGTTTTCAAAATCTGGGAATCTTCAATGTAATTAAATGTTTTATATTTGGTATTTTAACTAAAGGTTTATGGAGCAATTCTTTGGCACGCCTATGAAATGTGCCAAAATTTTAACGATCACTAGTATTTAGTAAACACACACACACACACACACACACACGGTATTAATACATGTCCGTAATGATCAAATTAGGGTGATTCAAAGTTTTCATCTCTGTGTTGGACTTTGAACTTCCCTCCTTTAATCCTCCAGACACCATACAGTAGGGTGGTGTGAACGCTAGAGTTTATTACTTTCGTGCAGGCTTTCGGGTTTGTCTTTTAAGTCCATCTGAATGGCTAAGAGCGTTCCCCAGGTTGAGGAGTGGCCATTGCAGGATTACCCAAGGCAGTTGAACTGTTGACCAGGGTAGCCAGGGACACAGCGAAGCTCCGCCCTACTCTGCCCTCGTTGACGCTTGCTCAGACGGCGCGGGTGCGCTGTGTGGAGCGGCGCTAGCCCCGCCCACCTGGGTGCGCGTGCGCGGACGCTGTGGGAGCCGCCGCTATGGTCTCTACGGCTCTTTCCGCGTCACGGATGGCTCTCGTATGGAGAGTAACAAGTAAGGCAATCTGCCCGGGGTCCGGAGAGTGGGGAGCCCGCGGGGGAAACCGAGTTCCGAAATGCGAGAGCGCAGGCGCGGAGACCCGGCCGCCATGGCTGCAGAAGCATTCACGGGGCTTGGCGGGTGGTTTTCAAGAAGCACCTCGCTCTTAGATGCGGCTAGAAAAGTATGGGAAAGATTGGTGTCATTAATTTACTTGTTTGTTTACATCAAGAATAATTTGTACCAGGGCAGGGGGCGCATGCCTATAGACCCAGCACTAGGCTGGCAGAGGCATGAGGATCCCTGAGTTCAAGGTCAGCCTGGTCCAAATGTTCGGGAAGTGCAAACGTAGTGCGAAGAACATAAAATGAAAATTGCACAAAGCCAAGAACTGTTAGAAGAGATGCCCTCGTCTTTCTGTAGAAACTGACGTTTTCAAAACTATTGCATTTTTTCCCTCAATATATCCCTCAATTATCATCCCAAAGAGCACGCAGAATGCGAGTTTAATTGATAACCCTGAGAAGTTATGTAAACTGAAGACAGAATTACTGCTTTCGTAACAAGTGACCTGATTTTTATTTTACTTTTTAGTGAATTCCCCTTCAAATACTCATTACCTGTTGTCTGTTAAAATCTTAAGTAATCTGTGGGAATTATAGAAACCGAAAGGCTCGCTCCAAAACCTTATTACTGCTTATCCAGCATTCCACTGTTTTTAAACAAAAGAAACATTAATGAACCCGTTTTCCAATGTGATAGGCCATTTCCATGAAGTGCCTGTATGCTGTTTTCTTCATGGTAATGATTTGATACTGTTTGTATTCATTGCTTTTTCTAACCACTCATAGTTCAAGATCACCCCACACTGAAATGTGAGGCCTTACCTTTCACCCGTATGTGATACATTCTCATCCTCCTTGTGGATACTTGGACAATTCTAGAAACACCAGCAGAGGCTGCTACACCTGCTGGTGTGTTTCTCCATGCCACAGCACAAGATGTGAGTCCCTAATGGCTGCTGTTTTATGGATTCTGGTGTCAGGGTTGGGGCAAACCTGGTGTTTCCTTAATCAAGGAGTTGAAAGAAAATCCCACACTAATTATAAAGTAAAGAGGACACTTATTTAAATCCTTGCACTACAGGAAATTAGTAGGCCACAATGAAGAAGGCCTAAATTCGTTGCCTCGGGTCTTTTATGAAGTCTACAGGAAGAGAAGGATGGTCAGTAAGGTGCATAGCTTGGGTGGTTCTCGTTTTGATGGATATTTTAGGCAGCATTATTATTTTCTGTGTATGTTCCTTCTCATAATGCATCTGACTTCAATCATACACCTGCCAAAATAGGCATAAGATGGTAAATAAAAGAGTTTCCTTTAAAAAAATACACTTTTTATCTTAATTTACATTACTGAGTAAGCACCCAAACCCAGTGTAGACCAGATGTGCCTTTCTGGCTCTGTATTAGAACATGAGGAGAGTGCAACTAAATAGAGTCTGTCTACGTTTGTTGTTATTGAGAAAGGAGAAAAATCCAATTGTTTGAAGAGGGATGAACATGCATCCTGGTGTTTTGGGGTGTCTTATGTCACTAAGAGGTTAGGTGCATCTCTTGGAGAGAGGTGTGTGTGCAAGTATATACAAGTAAGGAAACTAAGTTGCCAAGCGCATTATTAGAAGACCCTGTGATTATTCCAAAACAGGTGGAGTCCGAGGTTACTAAACTATCCCCTATGCTTGCCTGTCTCGTTGCTTTATAGCTCTTCTTGTAAACTTGTAACATTGGTTATCTCCAAGGAAGGGAAACATCCTATCCATGTAGAATGTAGGGGTGCAGAGAAGAGCTTTCACTGTATGCCTTTGTCCTTTCTCCATTAGGATCATCTCTTCTGAATCATTCGTTGAGGAAGATGAGTTATCAAGAAGGAAAGCCTGAGCCTGCGAAGCAAGCCCTCAAGAAGTCAAAGTTGCCAGTCGGTCGTTTTGACTCACCAGAGGACTCGTCTGAGGAGAGAGACCCACTGCAGAGTGAGTAGTGGTTAGTAAACTGCTGTCAGTGCTTAACTTGGCAAGGTCAATGTTCATTACTGGAAAAGGGAAAAGAAGCAAAATATGCTCATAATTGTTATTAACAGATGTAAAGGATATTTAGTGAGTAAAAATACCATACGGACTATCCATATGGATGGTTGTTACTTCTTTAAAAAAACATTTTGGATTGGTGAGATGCCACAGTGCATGAAGTACTTACAGAACATGCATGAGAGCCAGAGTTCAGATCCCATCACCCTTGTGCTGGGGGCTATGACAACCCACTGTAATTTCATACTCCGAAGATATAGAGGATTCCTGTGGCAGGTTGGCTACCTAGACTAGCTAAATTGACCATCTCTTGGCTCAAATGAGAGACCTTGCTTCAATGTCTAAGGTCGAGAACAGTGAAGGGAAACACCTGAAGTCAGTCTCTGATTTCAGCATGCACATGCATACAAGCACATGGGTGTACACACACAAGAGCACACACACATCAAACATCCATACACATGTACATACACATGTACATATATAACCTCCCAAAAATCGTCTTTCTAGAGCTAGAAATGGTGGCGCATGTCTGCAATACCAGCGCTCAGGAAGCAGATGCCAGAGAATCAGGAATGTGAGGCCAGCCCTGAGACAGCATTGACTGTCTCAAAGAAAGGGCTTCTAAGTTTTTTGTACTGACTTGGTTTTGGGTGGAGGAGGGGTTGCTTATTTTATTTATTTATCTTTACTATGCTTTTATTATTCAAAAGGTAAAGCATATAAGATGATCTCTTCTTTGATACAAATAACAAATCTACATTTGTTGAGAAAACTGTCAGCTGTTAAGAAAACGAATCAGCAGCAGTAGGATCATCATTACTGTACAGGGTAAAGCCGAGGCATTAGGGTACAGTTCAGAAGCTGGGCCTCAGAAAACGACAGGGAACTGCATATTCAAGGGAAGACATCTCTCATTGTCTTAACTCTAATAACCTTCCTTCATACCCAGTCATCTGTCCGCTGGAAAGAAAGGAGCATTTCTTAGCTACTGTCATTCCAGAACAGCCACACTGGGGCTCCGCCTCTCACTTCTGATTCTAAGCTCCCTGTCCCCAGGAGAAAGCCTTTAAGCAAGCTCAGCTCAGATATCCACAGCTGAATCCTTCAGAGTGACCATTTAGATGGGAAACACCTGAACAGGATTGATCTCATTGTGACATTGTAGCTAAGGACAGAGGCAGGGTAGTTTTAAGAATAAATAGTTTTGCAAAGGAGAGTTCATGCACACCTTTAATCCCAGCACTCAGGAGGCAGCACTCAGGGTGAATCTCTTAAATTCAAGGCTAGCCTGGTCTACACAGCAAGTTACAGGCCAGGCAGGGCTACACTGTCTCAAACAAAACAAAACAAACAAAAACAACAAAATAAAGAGCTTTTTTAAGTGTAATACTAGACTAAACATAATTTGTCATTGTTTTTCTTTTTTTAAATTTTATGACTTTAATTATGCATATATGTACATGCACATCTCTTTCTGTCTGGGTATGTGCATGTAGCCAGAACCATGGATTCCCTGGAGCTGGAGTCAAAATAGTCGTGGGTCACCTAGAAAGCAAACTGTGGTTCTCCCAGCCATCGCTCCAGCCCTGTTGTTCTTTGATTGTGTTGGGAGGCTTCTCATGGGGAGACATTTTAAGAACTCAGTCCACCTCAATAGACCAATAGATCAATGAAATGCTTCTGTGTAATTGACTTGTCAATGAATGGTTTGGGATTGGCGGGAGAAGCATGGGACAGGAGTGTAGTGGTTGCTTTCTCTTATCACTAGAAAGGAATTCTTGACAAAAGCCACTAAAGGAAGTAAGGGTGTGTTTAGGCTCACACCTAAGAGAGGGTGCAGCCTGTTGTGATGGAAGACGTGCTGGCAGGAGCGTGAGTTGACAGTCACACTGCGTCTGTTGTCAGGAAACAGAGAGGCAGATGCCAGTGCTCAGCTTTTTCGCTCCTCAGGATCTCGGCCATGGTATGGGGTGGAAATCTGGGGTCGATCTCTCCAGTAGAAACACCCATCGATGTGTCCCCTGGGCCACTTTACATCTTGTCATTTTGACAGTTGAGATTAAATGTCCCATGAGGCTGCTTACAGAAATATGAGCAAATGAAAAGCAGGAAAGAAGTTCGTTTTTGGCTTACAGTCTGGAGCTGAGATGTGAAAAGCCGAGTGCTGGCATCCAGGCATCAAGTTTTACGCGTCAGAAAGGGGTCAGGAGATAGGACTGCCCGTGCAAACACGAGGCAGTATGTGTCCATATATGCACATCTTCATTCATTAGTGCCTGGTGAACCCATTCAAACCACCATTCCTTAGAAAATGGCGAACACTCAGTGCCAGTAGACAACCTTTCAGCCTTCCTTGAACAGTCAACAACCTTAAGCAGTGCCACCCACTGCTTCTGGAAATTTCTAGTTCAGTTTCTCATCTTCTCCACTGCTGCTGCTGTTTCTTCTGGGGCTGTTTGCAAACTCATTTGTATCAAGCCAACACCTGGATGTGGGTTTTGCAAGGCCTCCATCCACATCTGCCCTAAGCGTTTCTCAGAAGACCCCGTGTTTTCCTCAGACGACTTTAAATATCTCCTGTGTGCTTCTCAGTTGTCCTGTCTGATGTGTGCGTGTTCCAAACATCTCAAAATGACTGCTTCTAAAATTAAACGTACCCTGTGCCCGTGCTTTCACCCTGCCTTTATTCCTCCACCAGCCTGTTTCCTTCTGCTCTCTCTGCAGTAGACTCCGTCTTCCAGTTTGTTGGGGGCCAATTTTTAGCAGAAAGCGGCTATCAGCTTTGCAGCCATCTTGAGCCATATACCCTGATATGAGACTTGGATTACAATAGCCTACAAGAGCTGAGCACACTCCGATAATCTTGGTTTAGATACCTTGAGATTAAAGGTGCGTGAGATTAAAGGTGTGTGATTTAAGAGTATGACTTAGAAGTGTAGAGATCAGATTTAGAGACAAGACCTAAGGGCATGATTAAAGGTGTAACTTAGAGGCGTGGCTTAGAAGTAAGACATATAAAAAGCAGAGGCAGACAGTAGACACTTCAGACATTAGGGAGACACAGAGGAGAAACCAGACACAGCAGAGAGAAGACAGGTAGCAGGCACTTGGAAGAGAACTTGGAAGAAGCAACTTGGAACTTGGAGGGACTAGGAGCTAGGGACTAGGCACTAGGAACTCAAGACTTAGGACTTAGACTGAAGAATAAACGGGATTGAATTACACTCTGTCTGGTCTGCATTCTTCGAGTCCGTCCTCACTCTCGATCTTGCTGAACCCCGACCCGCTGACCGGAGCGGCAGCTTGGGCCGGGATACAGTGGCCGCCCAAACGTGGGTCTTCAACATTTTGCTTGGGCCGCGACATTTTTTGGCGCCCGAACAGGGACTAGTGCGGTTCTCAACACCAGTTCATAGAAACCTAATGTCCAGGGTCAGTCATTAGTGCCCCCGCTGTTTCCTATAGCCAGTAATAAGCCAAATCTCTTTGATTCTCCCTTGACTCTCCTCAGACTCCTTCCCAGTAGAGCCCCAAGGCAAGCTATATCTAACTTAGTTCCTTCAAGTTTTGGTTTCCTACTAAGGCAAATTTTTAGTCTGTCCTGTTGCAGAGCATATGTGTGTGTCACTACTGGGACGATAAAGAGCCAGGCATGATGGCTTACACACGGAATCAGGCACCCAGAAGGCTGCCAGTGTGGTATAGGGATTGTTGGGTCAACATAGGACACATCACCAGACTCTGTCTCATGATAATAAATAAATAAATAAATAAATAAATAAATAAAGTAAATAGAAGATGAGATTTTAGCTATTTATGAACATCTGGTGGTAATTAGCATGGCCGACTTAATAGATCAGAAAAGGGTGGGGCGGTGAAATTTAAAGGAAAAATAAAACCTTGACAAATAGATGAGCTGGAAGGTGCTTGAGAGAGAGGAAGGCATGGCCATGCACAGAGACCACAGAACATGGCACACGCCAGACATGGCTAATTGACCTATTTGGCTTCAGCATACAGTATAAGCAGCGCTAGATCAATAGAATGTCAGGCCTTTTCATGTCAAATCTGAGGGGAGGGGCCGGCAAGATATCTCAGTGGATAAAGATACTTACATCCTACCAAGCCTGGAAAATTCAGTCCCAGGGACTCCACTGTAGAAGGAGAGAACCAGTTCCTGAGTATCATCCTCTGACCTCCACACTCACACTATAGCATGCGTGCACGCATACCCACAAAACACAACACACATATACACAAGCATAGGCAATCAATGTAATTAAAGCACTTTAAATCTGGGCGTGGTCGGAGAGGAAAGTGCTAAGGCTTTGGAGGTGGGGGTAAGTCATTGGGAGAGGCCCGGCCTCCTTCCAAGCACATGCATGACATCACGGCACAGGCCTCTGATGCAAACAGAAGGAAGATGGAAACAGAGTCGCAAGTCGAAGGCATGTAGTCTGAGCTACATGACATCCTGCCTCAGGGAGGAAAGAACGACTTCTTGGTGAATTGTTTGTTTATTTTGGTTAGAGTCTCCCTGGCTAGCTGACCTGAAGCTCCCTGTGTAGCCCAGGCTGGCCTCCAGCTCACAGGGATCTTCCTGACTCTGCCTCCTGTGTTCGGGATTAAAGGCGTGCGCCACCACATGTGGTGGTGACATTTTTAAAAATACAGTGGGCTGGGGATTAGTTAACCATTTTTATTAAAGTGAGATTTATGTATGCAGGTCCATGAGTTTTCCCAGATGTTTGCAGTCATCTATGTAGCATGTAGATGTAGTATGTAGATGTAGCATGAGGCTAACATGACAGGGTGATCTTTTGTGTCTTTTTAATCAACTTTATCCCTGCCTCTTCCTATACCAGACCCATTGATCTGTCCCCAACCCCTGTCACTTTGCTCTTTGTAGGATTAGATAAATGAGAGAATATATAGTCTTTTGTGTCTGGCGCCTTTCACTCAGTCTACTGTGCAAGAGCGCCGCCTGCTTTAGAAAGATACTTTAGCTTCTGTGCCTGTGTGCTGGAGATAGCAGAGGTAGAAAACAGGTGGATTAGCAAATTACGACAGCAGGCAGGTGGTAGTAGAAGGAAAATTCAGGAAACTTCTGGGTATAACAAGCACAGAAATTAAACAATTGCAGAGATGAGAAAAGGGAAAAGTGTGCTCATAGAGGAGAAAACTAAAGTGCAGGAGATTCAAAGAAGAAACATTCGGGGGATAAGAAAGTCCAGTGGCAGTCAAAGTGACGTGACCCTCCATTGCCTTAGTGTGTGATGGTCCCTGGTGTGGATGTTGATGAAGAGTGGGGCTGCCGGGCGGTGGTGGCGCACGCCTTTAATCCCAGCACTTGGGAGGCAGAGGCAGGCAGATTTCTGAGTTCGAGGCCAGCCTGGTCTACAGAGTGAGTTACAGGACAGCCCAGACTATACAGAGAAACCCTGTCTCAAACAAACAAACAAACAAAACAAACAAACAAACAAACAAAAAGGAGTGGGGCTGTGGGAGCGGTGGATGAAGGCATAGTCCTGATATTCATCTTTAGAGCAAAGATAGAAAAGTCTGAGTTGCTCCACACTAAAGGCAAGCATTGGGCAGACACGTGGTGTGAGATCCAGCAGAAGAGAAGCTGTCAAGGTTTGGTGGTAGAGGTCAGCAATGAGAAGGGGTATCACAATTCCTCTGTGTCTGTGTGTGTGTGTGTGTGTGTGTGTGTGTGTGTGTGTGTGTGCGCGCGTGCGTGTGTGTGTGTGTGTGTGTGTGTGTGTGTGTGTGTGTGGTAAGGGTCTCAGTCTAGACTAACCTGGTATTACTAGGCTCAAGAATTTCCCGTCTTCATTTCCTGAATAGCTGGGCTGCAAGCACACACTAAACCCACCTCAGCTTAGTCTTTTTTTTTTTTTCTCTCCCAGCGCTGTTAAAGCCCTGACCCCCAAATGTGAGGGCATTTGGAGATAATTAGGTTCAGATCATATGGGTGAGGACCTTGTGGTGAGGCCAGGACCCTTCTGAGAGACACTGGGAACCTCACTGTCTCCCTCCTTCCCTGGGATGACCCAGAAAGAAGGGACAATCCACAGGTCAGGAAGAGGCCTCTCACAGGCTGTGTATTTTGCCTCAGCATTCCCAGCTATCATACTCAGAGAGCCCCAGAAATGGGGGACACAGACAAGCTTCCACTACAGGGATTCACGGGGACATCACAGATGATTTCCAAAGAATAGAATAATGCCAAGGGCAGGGAAAGTTAGTCGTGGTGCAGCAAAAATGGACAAAACCTTTGGAAAGTTTCAAGGTGAGATTCGGTATTTTCTTTGGTTTGTCTGCAGAGGGGCTGCATAATTTAGGGGGAGTGATCTTTTAGTTTTCTAAAAATATACCACTTAAGATCGGAGGCTGGTTTTTCATCTGTTCTTTCTGCACACAAAACAATATGGCGTGTGGGTTGCCTTCAGGCTGGGTCTCAGCATTCAGTCACTGTGTGACACTGAACGACTTTGTACACCTGTGCCATGGGGACAGTATTGTTTCCTGTCTTGTGTGGTTATTCTGTGGAGTGAGTGAGTTACTGTGTCTAAAAAGCTGAGAACTGAAAGCCCAGAATCAGGTTGTAACAGAAGGAATTGTTTGACCCCAACATTTAACACTAACCTGGGCAGTATTAATGACTTCTAACGCCAGACAGTAATAATACCAAATTGACTGATTAATCAAACGTTAAAATCCTTGCCTGGGTTTGGTGGCAAATCCCAGCACTTGTGAGGCAGAGGCAGGCAGAGCTCTGTGAGTTAAAAGCCAGCCCAGTCTGTGGAGTGAGTTCCAGAACACCTAGGTCCACACAGAGAAACCCTGTCTCAAAAAAGAAAAAAAAAAAAATGTTTCTTAGGTTCCCATTCCAGAATTGAACGCTGATTCTGGGAGGGCTTCCAGGTTCCTCCTCTTCTGGCTCCCTCAAACTCAAAGACTCCTCCCACCGCCACTGCTCCAAGGCTGCGGTTGGGGGCGTGAGGGAGTGGGGTGCGGAGAGCCCCCTCTGGGAGTCCATGGGGCCCGCTTTCTGCAGACTGCCCATGCCGGGTATGGGATCCCATATCATTCATACTCTGTCTTCCTGCTCCGACCCTATTTTTTTTTTAAAAAAGAAAAGAAAGAAAAAGAAAAAAATTAAAATTCTCAGAATTTGGCTGGACTTACATTGAGGACTTCCATCAGGAACATGCAGTGCATGCCTGTGTCTGTGCACGCATACATGCATGTGTGAAAACAAGCATTCCATTACTGAGCTGTGTCCCCGCTCCATGAACACACAGTGTTAGGACCAATGACCGTACCTGATATTTCTAAAACCATCTGCTGAAGCCAACATCCGGTTAAACAGCAGGGATGCTCACAAATAGAATCTGTCAGTACCAGTACACACCTGTCACTAGGCTAGACCCTTTACATGCATGCCTTGTTCTGTTCCTATCACTAGGCTAGACCCTTTACATGCATGCCTTGTTCTGTTCAACACTATAAGGCAAGTGAGGTCCTCCCCCCCCCCCCCCCCCCCCCCCATTCCCCAGCACACACATCTTATTGGAAAGAAAATGGAGATGCTGATCTGGTTTCTAAACCTTCCAAGGCCGGTGAAGCTGCAGTCCGTTCTCGCTCCTTCCCTCCTGTTGGGTCCAGCACCACTTAGGAAGCTCCTGTCTAGTAGTTTCTAGACTTGAAAGCATGCCAAGAGTTGGGAGTCGTTAGTGTTAGTAGTAAAGCTGATTGAATGTGAAAAACCCGTTACTCAAGTTCTGGGGGCAGAAAGGGTGGAGCCACGTTACAGTTCCCTGGGAGACTGATAACCCAGGCGCTCACACTTACCTTACGCAGTCCTGTCCTCAAAACTGACCACGTCGTTTCCTTCCAGCTCTGCTGACTGCCTTCTTCATATCTCTGTCTTCCGTAGAGTTTCCAGATGATGTTAATCCAGTCACCAAGGAAAAAGGTGGACCCAGGGGCCCAGAGCCTACCCGCTACGGAGACTGGGAACGGAAAGGACGCTGTATTGACTTTTAAGTCTCGCAGTCTCACGACTGCAGAGTCACTTCCCGAATCATTTACTTCATGTTGTTTTCTTTTTCTGTGTCCTTTAAGTGTGTAATTTCCATCTTATGTTTTAAAATGCATGTGATAGCTTTGAGGGGTAAATACTGCTGTAGACAGAACGTGGAAACACTTTTCCATTAGTGTGTTAACTTCAGCTTAAGTGTGTCAGGGCAGAGAGCCTGTGACGAGGGCTACAAGCCTTTGCTATGATTTTTTTAAAATTTATTTAATCAGTTGCTTATAAAATATACATGTAAATAAATACCTTTTTAAGATTTTCTTTAGAGTCATTATTTTATTTTTATAAGCATGAGTTTTTTTTTTTTTTTTTTTTTTTTTTCTGTATGTAAGTATGTGATTGGAGCCCATGAAAGCCAGAAGAGGGCATCACACCCTCCCCCACTGGAGTTGTGGATGGTTGTGAGCCACCATCTGGTTGCCAGGACTTCTGCAAGAGCAACAAGTGCACCAAACCTCTGTGCCATCTCTCCCTCCCCTAAGAGCTGGTATTGTTACTTTTAACTATGTTTACATACGTATGTCTGTATATGCACACATGTGACTGCAGTTGCCCTCACAAGCCAGAAAAGGGTGTTAGATTTTTCTGGGGCTGGATTTACAGGCTGGTGTGAGTCTCCTTCCTGCACTGGGTTGCCAGGAGCCAAGCTCAGGTCCTCTGTAAAGCCATTCTCTCTCTTCTCAGCCCCAGTCAAGTGGCTTTTACACAATTGTTGCTATGACTAGGTGTGCTGGTAAGTTTGGGTCAACTTTACGTAAGCTAGAGGCATCTTAGAAGAAGGAACCCCAGTTAATAAAATGCTTCTATCAGACTGGCCTGTAGGTAAGTCTGTGGAGCACTTTCTTGATGAATGACTGAGGTGCGAGGGCCCAGCTTACTGTGGGCAGTGCCACCATTGGGCAGGTGGTCCTGGATTATATACAAAAGCAAGCTGAATTAGCCTTAGGGAGCACTAAACGGCTTTCCTCTGCTTCAGTTCCTGCCTCCAGGAACTGCCTTTACTTCCGCCTTGATTTTTTTCCCTTTGTGACAGACTTTTACATCTGTGTAATCCATGAGACGGAATAAACCCTTTCCTCCCCAAATGGCTTCTAGTAAGTGTTTTATTAAAGCAACAGGAGCCAAATTAGGACACTAGAATAGTAGCTTTTATGAATTGTGTATGCACATGCGTGCATGCATGTATGCAAGAAAGAAAGCGAGTATGTGAGCATATGTATGGAGGTCAGAGGGCAACTGAGGAGGTTAGTTCCCCTCCTGGCCTAGGTTCCAGGAATGAAGAGCTGAGGTCATCAAGTTTGTGCAGTGAGCCTTTTGCCCAGTAAGCCACCTCCCAGGCCTGATAGTGACTTTTAAAATGTAGGTTAAATAATACAGTAGAGTTCATGCAGGCCACCATAATGATACAGAATACATAATTTGGAGCTAAATGAGCTAAATCCAGTCCTGGCCCCACTCCTTAATGTCTATGTAATCCTGAACATGTTATTAAATGTCCTTGTACATCTGTATCCTTTTGTGTAAATGGGCGATGATAGTGGTGGACAGGACAGTTGAGTAAATTAAATAAATGAATCCATGCATATTAGAGTTCCTGAGAGAAACGAAACCATGGGGAGGAGGGGAGGGGCTGTTTGCATGTGCGTACATACGTGTGTGTGTGTGTGTGTGTGTGTGTGTGTGTGTGTGTGTGTGTGTGTGTGTAGGGGTGATATTTCGAAAATGGCGCCCAGTCCAGCTTGTTCCCAGGCAGCCACCATGTTTCTGCTGCTCTTCCTCTCTGACCAGGGCTCCGGCTAGCTAAATGAGCAGGCCCTGGCACCCATGAGACACCAATGTGGTGGATGGCTCTGCCAACCCACCACGCTGCATCCACAAAGCTCGGCTGAACCCCAGACAATATCTGCCATCCTCACAGTACCCGGTAGAAATGAGACTCTTAAAGCTTAATGATTATCTAAAGGATTTCTATATTTAGAAATGCTCAATCAACAAGATGCCCACACAATTAGAGTTGTTACCCAATATCTAACCTTGTGATAGAAGTTGCTACTCAGGACAGCTTTTGACCCATCCATGGTTCTCCTTCTTCTCCTCCCCTTCCTCTCTTTCTCTCCCAGCTCCACTTCCTTTTCTTCTGCCTAACCAGGGAACACCACTGCAAGTACAACGTAGCAGAAGAAGTATCCTGCTATGTGTGTGTGCGCGCACATGCACATGGACAGGTTATGAAGAACAAATACAGGAATAGGTCCTTTCTCCACCATGTAGATTCCGGGGATGGAACTTAGGTCGTCGTGCTTTTAGCAACAAGTGCCTTTAGCCGCTGAGCCATCTCACTAACCTTGAGATAGAATCTGAAAAAGAGCCAGGACAACATAGTAAGAACCTACTCCCTTTCAAGCAAACAAACGAAAAACTGAACAAAAACAGCAAAAAAGCAAGAATTCCTTTCTGAGGCACTCGTAGATGGATGTCCACAGGCAGTCGCAGTGTACGTGTGTGCCATTCACAGCAGAGCAGGAGACATGGCTTTCCTTGTGTTCACTATTCTGAACCCTGAATGGATTTTTCCAGATCTCTAGGCCTTCTGTGGGAATGATCAGGAAAAGCAAAATTTGAACTATTTGCATTAAAATACTTTGATATATTCACATGAAAGAATCATTAGTTGAAAGCAGCGATCATTTGGGTGGGTGGAATGAAATATGTATTAGAAGACATCAGACTAGAAAAGTGGGGGGTAGAAGTTTTGTTCAGTTCATCTTGATAACAGCTCCTATCCCATGGGATAGCTGGGTCAGGTGCACTGCACACCTCAAGCATCTTTTCTCTGTGTCCTCTGGTGCTGAGGCTGGGCCTTCAGACCCCTGGCTATGTTAATTGCTTAGAAAAAAATGGGTGTGCAGAGTTGATAAACACTGCAGACAGACAGACAGTGAGTGGGCTGATCATTAAATGATGTGAATTGTAAGTGCAATTTGATATGAGTATAGCTGAAACCATTGAAGAGGGTAAACTTTTTAAAGTTTTTAGATGTATTTATTTTTATTTTATTTTATTTTATTTTATTTTATTTTATTTTATTTTATTTTATGTGTGTGAGTATTTTGCCTGCATGTATATATGCCTGGTGCCTGAAGAGGTCAGAAAAAGGCACTGGATTCCCTGAAACTGGAGTTATAGATGATTTTGAGCTGCCATGTGGGTGCCAAGAATCAAACCTGGGTCCTCTGCAAGATCAACAGTTGCTCTTAACTTCTGAGCCAACTCTCCGGCCGATGGATGAACATTCTTAACTGTAACCAGAAGCTAATTTGCATGTTAATTAAACTAAATTTGCCTTTGTCACCTATGAGTCAATATAAGTTCCTTTCTTAAAAAAGATATTTTTATTTTATGTATATCACCATTACCTGCATGTGTCCAGGGGCACTATGTGTGTGCAGTGGCCTTGGAGAACAGAATAGGGTGGCAGAGCTCCAGGAACTGGAGTTACAAATGTTTGTGAGCCATGAACAACATTTGTTCTTATTCTTGTCATTTCTGGTAAGTAAAAATATTTTGAAAATATTCTGTAATTTAGTCCACCAAATTAGTGAACATTTACTAAATTAACATTTTGAAAAATACTATGTTAAATTATTTTTGAATTGTTAGTAAAAGACCATAAGAAATCCAAACTGTGCTGGTCTATACTAATTATCACAATATGTGATAAAGAGTTTATATACTTCAAAAATACAATAAGTGAGGGTCATTCCATTTATCCCAGCTTATGCGAGGCAGAGGCCGTTGTGTTTCTGTGAATTCGAGGCTGGCCTTGTATATATTATAAGTTCCAGGACAACTAGGGCTATGTGGAGAGATCCTGTCTTAGGAAAACAAACACAGATGCTCTTGTGCACACTCACACATGCAGTAAGCAAAATATAAGATAATGAAAACCTTTGCTAATAATACCATATTTTAGGACAGTGAGATGGCTCAGCAGGTAAAGACACTTGTCACCAAGCCTAATGACCCTAGTTCAATTCCCTGGACCCACATGGTGAAAGGAGAGAACCGACTCCCTCAGATTGTGTGTCCTCTGACCTCCATAGGGACACACAAGAAAAATGAATATAAAAGTTCTTTTTAAACTAATATATCTTATGTCAGTTATCGGGTAATATTAATGGCATGGCAATGCTTGTATTCACACCCATCAAACATTAATGAGAAAACTTAAAGACTATCAGTTCGATGTGAAAATAACTGCGCTCAGTACCCAACCGGAAGTGGAGTTGACTTGGCTCCCCCTCTTCCGCTCCTCGTGATCCGCCATTGCCTTCCTGCTTTCCAGCCATAGATGAATATGGCAGGATGATGTTATGTGGATGATCATCCTGACAGGATCTGGATCACCTAGGAAACATGCTCTCAGGCACACCTGTGTGGGATCACTTAGATTAAGTCAACTGAGATAGAAGACCCGCCCTGAAGGAGGGCAGCCCCATCACTATGCTTGGGTCCTGACTGCCTAAAAAGGAAACTTGTTGAACATGGGTGTCTTAGTTAGGTTTACTGATGCTGTGACGAAACAACCTGAGCAAAAAACTTGGGGCTCAAAGTATCTATTCAACTTCTGTTTCCACACCACAGTCCATCTTCAAAGGAAGTCAGGACAAGAACTCAGGCAGGGCAGAAACCTGGAGGCAGGAGCTGATGCAGAAGCCATGGAGGGGTGCTGCTTACTGGCATGCTCCCCATGGCTTGCTTATGGGAGCACCCATGTTAGAACCCAGGATCACCAGCCCAGGGATGACGCCACTCACCATAGACTGGATGCCATCCATCACTAATTAAGAAAATATCCAGCAGGGTTGCCTACAGCCCAGTATCATGGAGGCATTTTCGCAGCTGAGGCTTCCTCCTTTCAGACGGTTCTAGCTTACATGCAGTTGACAAACCTAGCCAATACAACGGGCATTCATCCTTTTAAGTCTCCTGCCTCCCGACTGGATTCAGTGTGACCGGCTGCCCCGTGCTTCTGTTGCTGTGATTTCTACCACAATGGACTATGAAATTATGAGCCTAAATATTTTCTCCCTGACGTTGCTTTTATCAGTATCTTACCACCTCACTGGGAAAAGTGGCGAATACACGGGGCTATTCATGTAGCCTTCTCTTCTACCCTCTAACAGAAGCCTTGTTAGGCTATACCATTGACTGCCCGGAAGTTTGTACTGTGCTCCTGTCTGAGGCCCTGTGTATCCAATCTTCTGTGCCTTTACTTCTGTTTCACTGAAGTCAGGCCACACCTGGTATGGGAGAAATGAAGGTCCTTGTGCTCACAGATAAGCACCAGAGAACTATGGGAACGTTAGCACACAGGCTTGTCCCTTCAAGGGAAGGAATTCTATACCTGTCATCCACCCAGAGGGCTGGGAGTGGACAAGCATTCTACCCTAGTGACATTTGTGCCATGTGGCTCTGGAAACCTCACTGAAACCCAGAACCTTATCATAAGCTTGTTTTTTTCCTCAGTCAATCTATAGAACCCATATTTATGGGAGCTGTCAGATGTCGTCCATCTGTAGACCCTATCTTTAAGCAGCCACATGTACTCTACAAAGCGTTTCCCTGTCGTCATGTCTGATTCTTATTTAGCTTGCTTTGTTCCTCAGAGAGCTTTACGTATGCTTTATTGGGCACATGGGATTGAATTCATTATCACTAGAAAAATTCATCAAAATTTGCTGGGCTCAAATATGCCTCAAATAAACCACTCAAGGTCAGAGTCAGAAGTTTGAATCAACACCAGCCACTGAATATGATGGACTGAACTGCCTTCACCCTCCCATGGCTCAGTCATCGCTTGCTGACTGGAAATTACAGAGACCCCTACAACTTGTCTCCCCCCACCCCCATCTTGATAGTTCACAGATGTTTCCCCCAATAAAACTCTTTCAGTTTTGATCCTGTCTTGCTATCTGTTTCTTAGAGAACCCAAATTAACATGAGTAAATTACAAAGAAAAATTTATAATAGTCAGTCAAAAAATGTAGCACAAAGCGTGTGGCCACTTGTAGCATAATCATAATTTAAGTAATTTCAGATTTCTTGCAAGATCTCTATACAGTCGTAAGCCAGTATTTTAGGTTTAAGGCATGAACCTGGGTATCTTCATATTTACTACTTCTACTGAACTGAATTTTGCCCAGTGTTTTTGTTTATTTTGAAATCTGTTGCTAGGCTGACCAGGGGCCAGAATATAATAGTGCCTATTATCGAACTTGTAACGACAAATCTCAAACCATGTTCTCTTAGTAAAAGGTAAATGTTTGTCAGATGAAAAGGTTGGTGTAGGGCTGGTGAGATGGCTTAAGAAGTAAAAGCATGTAAATGTGACGACCAGAGTGCAAACCTCAGAATCCATGTGAAAGAAGAAAGAATTGACTCCACAAAGTTGTCCTCTGACCTTTAGTGCATCATGGGATACATGTGCAGGCACACACACTACAACTAAAGACTGACTGCGCTACGCTACACTATATTGTACTGCTAACGAGGGTTTTTTTTTTTTTTTTTTTTTTTTTTTTAATGACTAGTTTACAGGGAGAGAAAACTTTGTGATAGCAATTACTAATAGTTTGCCAGCATCTGAAGGATAGATAACTTTATAGTAGGACTGGAATTTTGCAAGTACAGGACAAGAGTGACACCAGCCATTTAACCATTCTGATTGGTCAAGTAGTAGGAAAATAAACTACAGGTTTCTAATGACTGTCTCTCCTCTCCCTTTCCTCAACTTGCAGAGTCCATGTTATAGCAAGGTTAAAAGTCAAAGAATGCTGCACATGAGAGGCAAAAGCAGGCAGATCTAAGATTTGAGACCAGTCTGGTCTATAGAGTGAGTTCTAGGACAGACAGAGCTACACAGAGAAACCCTGTCTCTAGAAAAAAAAAAAAACAAAAACAAAAACAAAAAAAAAACTAAAGAATCCTTTTCTGTAAGCACATTGTAAGGTGGATTTATGGGGGTGTGGGTGCCAGAAAGTCGAAGTTCTTTTTTTTTCCCCTTGGATATTTTATTTATTTACATTTCAAGTGTTATCCTCTTTCCTGATTTCCCCTCTGGAAACCCCCTATCCCATCTCTCCCTCCCCCTGCTTCTATGAGGGTGTTCTCCTACCCACCCACCTCATCACCCTGGCATTCCTCTACAATAGGGCATCGAACCTTCACAGGATGAAGGGCCGATCCTCCCATTGATGCCCAACAAGGCCATCCTCTGCTACATATGCAGATGGAGCCATGGGTCCCTCCATGTGTACACTTTGGTTGGTGGTTTAGTCCCTGGGAGCTCTGGAGGTCTGGTTGGTTGATATTGTTGTTCTTCCTATGGGATTGAAAATCCCTTCAGCTCCTTCAGTCCTTTCTTTAACTCCTCCATTGGGGACCCCATGCTCAGTCCCATGGTTGGTTGCAAGCATCTGCCTCTGTATTTGTCAGGCTCTGGCAGAGCCTCTCAGGAGACAGCTATATCAGGCTCCTGTCAACAAGCACTTCTTGGCATCTGCAATAGTGTCTGGGTTTGGTGTCTGTATATGGGATGGATCCCCAGGTGGGGCAGTCTCTGGATAGCCTTTTCTTCAGGCTTTGCTCCACACTTTGTCCCTGTATTTCCTTTAGACAGGAGAAATTCTGGGTTAAAAATTTGGAGATGAGTGGGTGGCCCCATCTCCCAACCAGGGGGCCCTTCCCTAACCTCTGGAAGGAGGTTCTCCCTAACTGTCTTTACAGGTTCTCCCTCCCCTTTGTTGGGCATTTTGGCTAATCTTATCCTCATTGGGTCCTGGGAGCCTCTTGGGACTGCTGGTGGCTATCCCCAGTTACCCATCCCCCACTGCTATACATCTCTGTTCAAATTCATGACCATCTGTATATCATCCCTGTCTCCTCTACCTGATCCTGCCGCCCTTTTCCCCTCCCCCTCCTCTCTTCCTCCCAAGTCCCTCCCACCCTCTACTGCCTGTGAGTATTGTGTTTCCCCTTCTAAGAAGGATTGAAGCATCCACATGAAGTTCTACACCATTTGGGCCCTAAGAAGTGCAGTTTTCTTACTGTCCTTGACCAGATGTCTTCTGGGAACATACTCTCTCCACAGGCAACTCTGGCTTAATCAGTGGAGCCTTGAATTCCCAGCATCGTCAGCAGGACCAGTGGTTGGTCTTCTTTCTCATGCTCTCCCCTTCACGCATGCTCCTGTCTCTCTGTCCTTCCACGATATGACCTTTTTCTTTCACAGATGTTTTCTTGGACACTCACAAACAACACTAAGATTCTGTGTATACTAAAAACATCTTAACCCCCTGCCCCATACCTGTGTCCTAGGGTGTTTTTACCTTGTGAGCTGCAATTCTAGTCACACAGGACCCTCCTGTGATCTCATTCTGCTTCCTTCCAACACCTTCAACATGCAGCTTCAGAAGCTACCCAAACCTCAGTAATGGCAACAGTCAAGACCCTTAACTGTGACTGCTTCTCTTCCCAAGCATCTTTCTTTCTTTTAACGCTGGCGCTTATAAAAGCATCTTTAATAAACTTCAACTCTACTCCGTACTGGTTGGTCTTAAAATTATTTTGTGTGGCAAAGTGATTAATCTTGATTTATCTGGGTTCAGACCCCTGAAGGATGATAGGAACTCCTTGGGGTGCTGCCAGTGACAGGTTGGAGATGTACCTCCCTCCGTCCCTGCTATCGATGCCAACCCGTATCAGGTTGTAAAGGATTTTAAGCCTCAGATAAGGTCACAGCCCATCCACCACTTTGATTTCAGCCATGTGAGGCCTGGAGAAGCAGCCTAGTTCCATTTTGCTTGTGGAAATAATAATTTATATTGCTTTCTGCTAATAGTTCCTCGTGCAACATTGAAAACTAATTCAAGTTGCTATCACTGGAGCCATGACCTTGAGTCTCTAGATAAATATCTGTGTTAGTTTTCAACTGCTTGTGTTCCACCCAGCATCCACTACAGTTTTCTTGTAACCTGAGTGTGTGTGTGTGTGTGTGTGCATGCTCACACACGTGCATGCGTGCATGCGTGCATGCGCTTATGCATGTGTTTATGTATACACAAAACTCTCTCTGAAATATGGCCAGGCTCATGGCATCCTGAGTTAAAATAAATGGAGTCCTACTACCTATTGCTTCAGAGTGGATTCCTTCCCTGTGTAGCCTCCCATGCCTGTGAACCAATGCCTGTTTATTTACCATTATGGTTTTGTACCAAGTGGTAAGTCTACTGGGCTGAATTTTTTTCATCTCCCCACAGCCTGAGTCTCCATCACCACCTAGAAGGTAGGTTTGTTTCCTTTCCCTACAGTGATCCCCAGGAACTTTCACCCACCCTCGATATCCTACACCTGAGCTTGGTATCTGAGAGCTGAGCCACTGAACCTGTCAGTAATACCAGACAACCCTGTCACTCAAAGAACAGTTTGTCAGCATGCATCTTGCCACTTGCTTTGATTTAGAAATATTAGTAGTTTAGAACTTTTTAATTGCCCTACACATGTGTCGTCTTTTTGCAAATTTACTAATGAGATTATTTTTGTCTAATAAGTGTTTTTCAAAATATGGTTAAGACTCAGAAGCTTTTTAGAATTATTAGTCTATTTCTGGGAGGGGGGATGTGAAAAGGTATTCATATCATGAGATGTATGTGGAGGTCAGAGGACAACTTGCAGGGATAGTCTCTCCCCTCCCACCAGTCAGGTAGCCTGGCTTACCTGCAATGTCTTTAACCACAGAGCTGTCTCATTGGCCTGGAAATCTGTTGGGCCTTGGACGAGGTAACTCCATTTAACCTGTTACTTTCAGTCACGTAGGACAGGTAGAGGGTGTGACTAACAAGTCTCCACCTCCAGAGATTTAAATATTAATGAATTATCAAAAGGCCAGGGGCGTAGCTAATTAAGTTATTCCCTCCCCTTTCTCCCTTCCCTATAAGATTGGTCTCCCCTGGCTTTTGGGGGGAGGGGAGGGGGAAGCGCTTACCACTTGCATCTATTCACCATGCCATGAACAATAAAAGCTTTGGAAAACCGGACTCCACGTGTCCATGGTCTCTCCGCCTGATTCCCAGCTTTTGGAACCCTGGAACCTTGCCGATGCAGCTGCTGGCCTGCCCACCGACAGCTGCGTGAATGTGGGATCCTCCGCT
Source organism: Arvicanthis niloticus (assembly GCF_011762505.2). Classification (NCBI taxonomy): domain Eukaryota; kingdom Metazoa; phylum Chordata; class Mammalia; order Rodentia; family Muridae; genus Arvicanthis; species Arvicanthis niloticus. The sequence continues at coordinate 42,133,769 of NC_047674.1, forward strand.
GGCTCCGCGGGAAGCCCGCCTGGGACCCTGATGCCGGACCGCCTTGGGACCCTGCCGCCGGACTTCCCCCCCCACCCCCCCACCCCCGCCTGCGAGATTTTTTTCCCCACAGAAATCTCCTGAGATTTTTTTAACACCAATATGAAAAAGTAAGTACTACCTGGAGGCAGGTTGCCAGATGTGTATCTGTAGTCTCAGCTGCTCAGGAGACAGAGAACACAGGAGCGGTTGAGCCTTTGGGTATGAGGATAGCCTGGATGACGTCCTACGGGTCTGTCTCAAATGAACCAACAAATACACAGATATAGGCAATGGTTTAGGAAAATGAGGGTGGGCCAGGTCTGGTAAATGCCCTGTATGAGAGAAGTAAAAAGCTCTGGAGGAGACAGGGAGGTAACTCTAACTGGACTAACTGGACTCTACATTGCTCTAAGTACATAAATTGTCACAAAACATGTACCTACATTTTCTATACGTAAGCGAGAATCTCAGACTATCTGCAGCTGACCCCACTTACTTAAGGTACTATTTTATGTATGTGTTTGTCTGCATGTATGTATGTATGTATGTATGTATGTATGTATGTATGTGTTGCACTTTTGTACCTAGTACCCACAAAGGCCAGAAGAGGGCATCAGATCTCCTAAAAATGGAGTGACAGACAGTTTCGAGCTGGGTAAGTTGGGTGCTGAGAACTAAACCCAGGGCCTCTGGAAGAACCACAAGTACTATTAACTGCTGAGCAATTATTCTGGCCCTGAGTGCTGGGGGCACTTTTGATCAACAAAGGTTGGTGGTTTCATTCACATGCTCCTGGCCATTTCTGTCTCCAGCCGTTGCTTACAGGCTGCCTTCTCTTTGCAGTGCCTCACTCTTAATTATTTATAAAAGCTGCTATTGTTTTGCAATCAATTTCTTTTATTTTCTGTGTTTAAGTACTTCTAAAACAGATGTGTGTGGGCAAAAAAAAAAAAAAAAAAAAAAAAAGTAAGGTCTTTACAGTCAAAAGTGCCACTTACTCTAGTCAGAAGGCTACTTAAGAAAATGCAGTTGTAAGTTTTTATAAATACATCCTGTATATTTTTTCCTATTTTTATATGTGTGATGTGTATGTGTATATGCACATTTTTGCTTGTACCTGGGAGTGTGTGCATATGGAAGCCCAAAATTGTTGCCCAGAATACCTTCAAATGACTCTCTTTTTCACTGATGAAGTGGAAGTCATGTCATGTGATGCAGACTCACATAGTGATGAGGCAAGACGTGTAGGAGGACACGTGATGTTTGGAGAAAGTATAAATAGGACTCAATAGACAATGATAGGGCGCTTGTATAGCTATGCGACTCTTCCTTGGTCTAGCATCTTTGCTGATCTTCACTTCAGTGAGAGAGGCATGGCAGAGAACGTCTCCTAGCATCCCAGCTGGTCCTGGTCGCTCCCACTCCCACTCACTCAAGCAGATTCTGCAGAGGCCTGGCAGTTTCTGCTGGATTGTTGTCTCCCCCCACCCCCCCAGTTGCTGATTCATATTTGGTGACAATTTTGAACTGGACTGTTGGTATTCTGACAGGGATTGGAATTGCCAGAAGGAATTAGTTCCAAACAGGTCCACATCCCCTTGTCCTGTTCACCATCTTTTCTCCCCTACCTTTGGATAATGGGCTAGAATAGGGCATAGAAGCATTTGAGAACCCTTATTAAAGTAGGTTTTTAAAAAAAATCAAAGCCTACACCCTGAGGCAGGGTGTGCCAGTCAAACCCAGAACTCATGGAGATGGCTAGTCTTGATAGCTCAGCTTGCCCTGGGAGTTCCGTGTGTCTGCCTTTAGGAACTAGACTAATACGTAGGTTACCACGCCTACCTAACATATATGTGGGTTTCTTGGGATCTGAACTCCGGTTCTCATGACTGTACCACAAGTGCATTCTTAACCACTGAGCCATCTTCCCAGCCCCCTCCCCTGGTTATAGTTTTTGGAAAGAAATCATTCCCTTACTAGTCTGCATAGGCAGTAAGGAAGGGCTAGAAAAACACTCTCTGTGAGTCCTTAAGGGGCTACAGCCAGGGAAAACTGGGTATTTTTTTCTTCTCCGTTGTGCAAAAAACAATCTTTTTAAAATGCTCCATTTCTGCTCAAATTCACTTGATATCACCACTCTGATTTTCCTCAGTTTTAAAGCTAAAATCTGTCTACAATTTTTAAGTTCCATAAATAGCAACCTCCCACTTAAATCCCAAATGGAAACCTGTGTATACCGCTCTGTCATCAAGCCATCTTGACACAGACGCACAGAGGAAAAAGTCCAAGAAATAAGAAAAAATAGGCGAACTATATCTATAAGTGTTATACATTTTGATGTTATAACTAACTATCAATAAAATATTGTCAAACCACTTTTATTTTAGTTTTTTTTTAAAGAAACAAGAATGAGGCTGTAGGATGGTGACCTTTGTAGCCACCTCAAATACAAAGCCATTAATCAGTCTCAGCAATTGTGCTGGGTAGTTTTATCAAGCTAGAGTCATCAGAGAGGAGGGGACCTCAATTGAAACAGTACCTTCCTAATATCGGGCTGCAGGTAAGCCTGTAGGGCATTTTCTTAATTAGTGATTGATGGGAAGGGCCCAGCACATTGTGGGCAGTGCCACCCCTGGGCTGTAGCCCTGACTTCTATAAGAAAGCAGGATGAGCAAGCCACGGGAAGCAAGCCAGTGAGCAGCAACCTCCAAGGCCTCTGCATTAGTTTTTGCCTTTAGGTTCTAGCCCTGTTTGAGTTCCTGTCTTGGCTTCCTTCAGTGGACTGTGACTCAGGCTATATAATCTAAAAAAGGAGCTTATCCTCCACAAGCTGCCTTCGGTCATTGTGTTCCTTCACAGCAATAATGGTAGCCCCAAGACAGCAATATTGTGTGTGTGTGTGGTGTATTCCTCAGGCACTGAGTGATCTAGTATTTGGAAATATTCATAAGAAGTCCAAAAATAACTGTGGTTCACTGACTCATTTACCTCAAGCATATCAACCATAACCTATTAACACGTGTTAATAGATGGACCACAGTGTCAAGTTTTAAAGACAGAACTTGCACAGACGTGATTCATGAATCAGAAAGCACACAACCTCAGTGGTTCAGGGGTCCATGAAGGTTGCACAAAGAGAAAACTCTTATCACATATTCACCAGAGTGATGAAGCTCCAGCCGGAGGTTTCTGACTGGTTGAGCTAAAGCGTTGTTGTCTTAGGTTATCACCATTCACTCAGAGTAGAGGTTGGTATTCTTAGTTGCAGCTCAACATCTGGAGTTACCTCAATCCAGTGAATTCCCAGCTAAGTATGTCATCACAGGGAAGGGTAAAGGGAGGGATGTGGAGGCCCAAGGGTGGCATCTGGGTTCTGTTATTGAAGAATGAAGAGAAGCACCTGGAGTCCACTCTCCTAGGATAGGACAAGCTCGTTTCCTGAGTGATGAGGCAGATGATGGAAAGGTGCAGGTTCGTGGCATTTATTTAGTAATGACTGCAACTGTATCACTAGGGATCATTGTTTATCTGATCTTGCTTTAACTAGTGAAATAGTTGCAGTCACTAAAAATCTCTCAATCAAAAGGAAAAAAGAAATCCTAGTGCCAGATAGTTTTAACACAGAATTCTACCAGATTTTCAAAGAAGAGTTAATGCCAATACTCCTCAAAATACTCACGAAAGAAAAATAGAAGGAACATTGCCGAATTCATTTTATGAGACCACAGTTACCCTGATGCCCAAACCACATAAAGACTCAACAAAGAGAATTATAGACTAATTTTTCTTATGTGCATAGATGCAAAAATAATCAATAAAATATTTGCAAATCAAATCTAAGAACACACCAAATACATCCTTCACCATGATCAAGTAGGCTTCAGCTCAGAGATATAGGGATGGTCAAATATTCAAAAATCAGTAAATGTAATCCACCATATAAACAAATTGAAAGATTAAAAAAAGCATTTGATCATTTCATAGATGCAGAAAAGTCCTTTGAAAATCCAAAATACCTTTATGGTAGAAGTCTTGGAGAGATTAAGGATACAAGGGATATACCTAAACATAATAAAGACAATTTGCAGCAAGCCTATAGCAAAAATCAAATTAAATGGAGAGAAACTCAAAGCAACTACTTTAAAATCAGAAATAAGAAAAGAAGGCTACCCACTCTCTCCTTATCTGTTCAACATAGTACTTGAAGTTTTAGCTACAGCAATAAGACAACTACAAAAGATCAAGGGGATACAAATTGGAAAGAAATAAATCAAAGTATACTTATTTACAGGAGATATAATAATATACACAAGTGACCCTAAAAATTCCACCAGGAAACTCCTAAAGCTCAGAAACACTTTCAGTAAAGTGGTTGGATACAAGATTAACTCAAAAAAAAAAAAAAAAAATCAGTCGTTCTCCTATGTACAAATGACAAACAGACTGAGAAAGAGATCAGAGAAACAACATCTTTCACAATAGCCTCAAATAATATAAAATATCTTGGGATAACTCTAAGCAAGCAAATGAAGGTCTTGTATGATAAAGACTTCAATTTGCTGAAGAAAGAAATTGAAGAAGATATCAGAAGATGAAATGATATCCCTTGTTCATGGATTGCTAGAATCAACATAGTAAAAATGGACATTCTACCAAACGCAATCTACAGGTTCACTGCAATACCCATGACAACTCCAACACAGTTTTTTACAGACCTGGAAAGGACAGTTCTCAACTTCATAAGAAAAAACAAAAACGAAAAGGGAACATTCAGGATAACTAAATTGATCCTGAACAATAAAAGAATAATAAAAGAACTCATAAATAAATAAACGAACAATAAAAGCCTTTTTTTTAACCAATTCCATATCCAATAGATCCAATCCCCTTAATCTCCTTTAGTTGTCTTCTTGCTCTAGCTAGAACTTCAAGTACTGTATTGAATAGTTATGGAAAGAGTCTCATTCCTAATATCCAAAATATATAAAGAACTCAGGAAACTAGATATCAATAATAATAATAATAATAATAATAATAATAATAATAATCCAGTTAAGAAAATGGGTACAAATCTAAACAGAATTCTCAGTAGACGAATCTCAAAGAGCTGAGAAACATTTAAAGAAATGTTCAATGTCCTCAGCCTTCAGGGAAATGCAAATCAAAACAACTTTGAGATCCATCTTACTCCTGTCAGAATGGCTAAGATCAATAAAACAAGTGACAGTTTATGCTGGTGAAAATGTTACACAAGGAGATCACTCTTCTATTGCTGGTGGAAGTGCAAACTTGTACAGTCAGTATGGAAATCAATATGAGGTTTCCTCAGAAAATTAGGAATCAATCGACTTCAAGACCCAGGTATACCACTCTTGAGCATATACCCAAAGGATACTTCCTACCATAAGGGCACTTGCTCAACCATGTTCACTGTGGCTTTTTTTTTTTTAATCTAGGAAACAACCTAGATGTTCCTCAATAGAAGAATGGATTAAGAATATGTAGTACATTTACACAACACATTGTTACTCAGCTGTTTAAAAACTGAAATCATGAAGTTACAGGCAAACGGATGGAACTAGAAAAAAAAAATTATACCAAGTTAGGTAATTCAAACTCAGAAAGACAAAATATGGTATGTATTAACTTATAAGTGGATATTAGCCATTAAGTAAATAATATATATAGACTCAGAAAGATTAGATAAATAGGGGTCTATGGGGAGGATGCATAGATCTTTCTGCAAAGGGGAAATAGAATAGATTTTAGGGGTGGGCTAGGGTAGGTGGGGAGGGGAGCATAAAGGATCAAGTGGAGGGGTGGGTAGAGGTGGGAAAGAGGGAGACAACCTAGGGAGAAAGAGTGAGAATTAGGGAACATTTGGAGGGTGGTACAGTGGAGATCCTAAAATCTAGGAAAATGATCCTAGTGAAGACTCCTAGTAAAAGAAGATGCAGAGTCTCAACTGGCCAGCTCTTGTAGCCAAGTAAGACTTCCAGTGGTGGATCTGGGTTGCATTCAATTAGTTGTTGGTCAAAGGGTGCCCGTGGAAATCCCCAGACAACTCAGGCTGATGCTAAAACAAAGGGTTGCTTTCTGCATAGACCCCTATGCTCTAGTGTCTTTGGTATGGAGATTTACTCTGCAGGTTCCTGAAAAAGAAATGTGGACATAACCCAGCCACAAATCCTTTGACCTACAATCTGTCCTGTATGCAAAATATGCCAGGGCAAAGGCAGCTGGTGTCACAGAACTTGTGGGACTAGCCAACCAATGTCTGATTTAAGACGCACTCCATGAGAAGGAACCCATAACTGGCACGGCTTGGGAAACCAAGAACCAGAAACGAGATAGCCTACAGTCCTAGGGTAACACCACACTGGTCAAAAAATAGATAGGTAGAAGATGGATAAATAGACAGACAGACAGACAGACAGACAGACAGACAGACAAGCAACTAACTAAAAGATAAGACAAACCTAAAAGGTGTAGATGTATGTGGTGGTCATCTCTGCTTCAAATAATTTTATTTTTTAAGTTGTTAATTTAGAAGTTATTTCTTATTTTCATTTCTTTTAATTGTTTTTTCTTTTCTTTTGCCCCTGAGACACCATGAAGAGTAAGTGACTAGTGAGAAATAAACCCTTTAACTTGTAAAGAGATTTTATTTACAGATGGAGCCTGAGGGTCTCTTTGGAGCACTGATTGCTTTTCCTGTGAGAAGGTTGGTCCCTAGTTCCATCTTAGAGTTACATAGCCATGTCTACAGTGGTATTAATTAGCTGAAATTTGTTTTGGGATTTTGAATCCCCCCTCCCCCCAACAAAAGAATAAAGAAACAAGAACACCTTCAGTTAAAAAGGAAACAGACATAAGTCCCACAGGTAGAGCTGCCCCAGAACATCAAGGTATTGTTAGTGTCCTGGAGAAAAACCTTTCTAAGAAGTGAGAGAAAAACAGAGTCCATTTTCCCTGAAACTTTAACCAGTGCCTGTGGTGGTTTGAGTGAAAATGGCCCCCATAGACTCATAGGGAGTGGCTCTTTTAGGAGGTGTGGCCTTGTTGTGTCATTATGTTGTGTCATTTAGGAGGTGTGTCATTAGAATGAGTGGGCTTTTGAGCCTGAGAACCTAAAGCTAGGCCCAGTGTCACTCTCTCTTCCTGATGCCTGCAGGAATGTAGACCTCTCAGCTCCCCCAGAACCATGTCTGCCTGTGTGCTACTGAAGAATGAAAAATTATAAAAATCATTTTTATAGAATATATACATATATAGATGCTTTTTAAGTTCTTGAGGAAGGGTCTCCCGAGTATGGGGGTCTTCACTACCATGCTTGACACCATGACAATTACGGACTCAACGTCTGTACTGTAAGCCAGCCCCTAATTTAATGTTTTCCCTTTATAAGAGTTGTCATAGTCATGATGTCTCTTCATAGCAATGGAAACCAGTAGGAAAAAATATGACTGGGGAACCCAGGGTTCCTCCCGCCATGCAGTGGGCAGTCGGCGGGGAATGCTTTGGGTTCCTCCAGCTGGAATTTGGGCCCGGCTGCTTATTAACTAAAAGCCTCTCCATGGTTCCTCACAGCTCCTCATGAAGGCCCCAACACACGAGGAAGTCCTTGGGTTTCCAAAACCGGTTTATTGACATGGCGGATGGTGGATGGATCTGGATGCATACCCCATAAAACCTAGGGCAGACCTGAGTTAAATAGGGAGGGGAGGAGGGGGGAGGGGCTGGGGAGAAATGTTTAATCAGCTCCACCCTCTGGCCTTCAGGTACCTTATTAGTATGTAAATCTCTCTAGGGTCTGGATCACTCCCTCCTGTGTACATGACTGAAAGGTGAAGGTGGAATGGAGATTAGACCTTGTGTTAGGCCCGACAGAAACCCTAACTAAGACAGTGCCTAATATCTGTGCTAAGCGAGAAACCTTGAAGGAGAGTGAAATAATTTGTTGTAGAAACTAGACCCTTTTAGGGTTTAAAGAAGTTCCTTTTGTGTCAATTTGATGGGTCCATGTGTCAAATATTAGAGATTACAAATACAGCAGAGGCTATGCAACTTTTAGTCATGAACTAGTATGACGTGGTTTCCCAATGGCTGGTTTGTTTCATATACCCACCGAAGCAAAGAAGAGGCTACACTGAGGTGACATGTTTGCCCCCATAGAGCTCCTACAAATAATATTCCTAAAGCAATGACTAGTAAAGATGACCATGACCCGAGGTAATAAGGCCCAGTAAAGATAATAACCAGATAATAACCAGAATTGACTCACACTTACTTCAACTGTCTAACAGTCAGACATAGATTATGAACAACTATGATTAACATGCTAATAGTTTAAAAACTGACCCTATCTAAAAAAGATAAGCAAAATAGAAATTGCCATGGCATAGATGCATAGCAATGAGAATATAGTATATAAAAACAACAACCAAAGAATGCAGCAGCTGAAGTTAATCTGTTCCGGTTTCAGTGAGGACTCTGAGGACCTGTGGTTGGAGGAAGTTGGGAGTGAAGATGCTAGCAGAAGGAGTGGCTATATTTGGGGAGACTTTGGAGCTTCGTGCCATGAGGAAGGGAAGTGATAACCAGAGCTTCTGGAGCCACAGACCGCAGAGGCACCAGCTCCTCCCTTCTGACAGATGGGAGCATCACCATCAGATTCTTACTCAGGAGGCTCCAGGCTTCTCTGGGAAGGAAGGAAAAGCAACAGGAGGAAAAAGTCTCATCCTCTCTGTAACTTGTTCTGAGGTCAGAATGGGGCTCTGCTCCTGCTTTGTAAGTTCTAGGTCTATCCAGAGTGGAAGAATATTAGTGCTTACCTCTGCTCAGGAATAACGGCTTTGCAGGCTCTTGAGAATCAGCTGGAACTAGTGCACTATTTATGACTTCTCTGCTCAATTCCTACACACCAGGAACTCAGGTATACCATACCATGTCAGCAGGGAAGACTTCTGACTAAGGTGCAAGAGCTTACCTAAGATGCCAAGTAGTGGTGGAATACAACTTTAGTCCCTTTGGTGATGATGTCCCAAAGGCTTATCCATCAGTTGCAGTTCAACACTTCATCACTCTTTGATCTGGAGGACAGATTTTCTTCATTCCAGAAGGGCAACTCTCTGGCAATACTGTCCTTCAGAATCCCTGCGGTGGGTGCAGACCCTGAGAGAGCTCTTTGTCTCTGCAGTCCTTACGGATGATGTGGTAGGGAGATGCTTGGGCTCCATTGGAGGTGGTGGGATGTCATTGGAAAATCTTGAGAGCTTTGTCACACCTGGGTCCAATTGGACCCTTTGAGTGCAGCTTATTGAGGTGCATGTCCTCCTTGATGGCAGCTGCACCTGGTGAGTGGCATTCAGCACTGTCCAGAAGGGCTAGTGCCAAGGGCTATCCTGGCATTCTGGAAGGCATCAAAAAGGGTGTTTTGGAGTCGATGGTGATTGCATGGCCAGAAGCTGCTTACTTTTGGCAATTTAACTCTTATTTAACTCTTAGCTATTTTGTGGCCAAAAGCTGCTGGCTTCTGGCAATTTAACTCCTGCTTATAGCAGCAGGGGATTAAGAAAAAAGGCTGAGTTATCTGGGCTCTTTTCTTTCTGGCTCAAGGGCCCCTCACTGGCCAGGAGAGAGGCTCAGGATTCCTTAACTCTTTTTAAGCCAGAGAGGAGAGAGAAGGAAGAAAAAGAAGAGAGTCAGGCAGACACACACACACACACACACACACACACACAATTAAAAACAAAATAACTCTTAAAGAGTAGAAATAAATAAATACAATACTTAAATATTATTTTATTTATTATTATTTATGAGTACACTGTAGCTGTCTACAGACACACCAGAAGTATGCATCAGATCCCATTACAGATGATTGTGAGCCATCATGTGGTTGTTGGGAATTGAACTCAGGACCTCTGGAAGAGCAGTCAGTGCTCTTAACTGATGGGCCATCTCTCCAGCCCAATACAATACTTATAAGTGGTAATAAACATCTGACAGTAAGGCTTGGAGAGTAGCAATCTATATGAAGTTTCAGTGATGGCTCTCTCTCTCTCTCTCTCTCTCTCTCTCTCTCTCTCTCTCTCTCTTTCTCTCTCTCTCTCTGCAACTCCAACCCACCTTCTTCATTAAAAAAAAAAACAACTACAGACAGTAACTATTTAAATAGTGTAATGAGTTCATGTGCATCTTGCCATGGCAAATAGAATGAATACTTGTCTGAAATGCTCCTAGAAGCTATTGTGTAAAAGTAAATATTTTATAAAATAGTGTAGAAACTGGGATTATTATGTGTGGTCAACCATGTTAAGTTTTATTTGACTAGGGGATTATATCCTTTTATTAGTTTGAAAATCAATAATTTCCACAAATTCTACACTCTTTTCTTCAGGGATGTATCCACTTGTTAATGTTGAAAAAAAAAAAAGTGTCTTGCAGGTGGGATTCCAGGTGTGGGCATCTTCTTTGTTTCTTTTCTAACCATCCTTCTTGCTGGAAGCACAGAGGTCTTTGTGCTCACAGATAAACACTAGGTGTTGCTTTTAACAAAATCTCAAACATTTGATTTTATCAATAAAGATGGGGGAGCCAGATGCTGGGGTAAAAGCCTGCTAGCTCAAAGAGGCAGAGGAAGCATTCAGCTGACCTTCCTCTTCAGAAGATCTCCCCAAAGAAAGCTTTCTTTCTCTACACTGTCTCAAAATCCACTCAAAATGAATGCCCCTCTTTCTATTTCCTGTGCATCTCTCTGTCTGTCCTCCTGACTTCTCCTCACTCTCCATTTTTTTTTTCTTATGATCACTTCCTGTGAAGTGGTTGCTTGCTCCATCTCTTGACCAATGGTTGACTTTATTTAATCCCGTTTACTATAAACAGAAAACTCTTGGATTAATGGTGTGTGCTGAGCCACAACACAACTAGAAACAGTTTTTCCTCCAGTAAATAACACAATCTTGGGGTTCACAGTGTGATAAAATATCCTGCAACAACTAGGAAAACCAAGACTGCTAAATATACAAGGCTGCCTTTTCGATGGAAAAGATGTATAAACAGTGTTCCACCCAGAAGACTGGGAATGGAGGTGGCTAACAGTCTAGGTGACCCCTGAACTATCTGTAGAACCAGGCCATACCTACTTCCTCCAAGTTTCCACAGTTGGACCAGAGATGGCCAGTAGTCTGGATGACTTCTGTACTATCTTCAGGGCCACAGGTTCCCCCAGGATCCCATAAGAAGGACCAGAGATAAATAATAGCCTACGTGACCTCTGTGCTATCTGTATGATCCATACCAGATCCTCACCTAGGCCCCTAAGATAACACATGTAGCCTACCTTTAGAATCCATCTTCATTGAAGAAGTGGCACGTGATTCAGAGCATTTTCATGTAATTATTCATCCTTGTGTGTATGGGATCATGTTACACTAGGAAACTTTTTTTCCAAATTGTACTGTACTTAAATATGCCTCAAATAAACTGTCCAGTATTAGACTCTAAAACTTTGAACCAACACCAGCTACTGAGTCCTGTTGAACTGGATTTCTTTCTTGCCTCATGTGGATCTAATTATCCCACTGACCAGGGTATTTGTAGAGACCCTGGATTCAGTCCTCTCACCCAGGGTTTAGGGCCCTAACTGAGAGAGTAGAAGTCATCATGGGTTCTAATTAGTCCTCTGAGACAAAGCGTTTATACAATTACTGAGATATCTGTTGAGATCCAAGGGCGCAAAATAATCAGAGCAATAGGTCTGCAACTTTATACAAGTGACTGTAAAATGTAATCTTTAGTTTCCTGAACAAGGACCATCATAGATGTTAATCACTGGAAATGCATAGGAACTAATGTAAACAGAGCCCGTGATAAGGAGGAGAATAAAATCCTTGTCAAGCTGAGTACATTCAAGTATTGCTTGGACCTTCTCAGAAAAGAAAGGTGCCAGGGAGTGGTGGAGAGAATGAATGTTATGCTGAACTCCGCAGGGTGACCCAGTGGACTTCATGGCCAGTCTGGCTTCTCTCCACCCCAAACCAGGCATAGAGTGGCAAAACAGCTGAGTTCCAGGGGATGGGGAATGAGGAGCAGTTGCCAACTCTCTCTCTCTCTGTGTGTGTGTGTGTGTGTGTGTGTGTGTGTGTGTGTGTGTTACATCAGGAATGTAATCAATGTAGTTTGATCAATGGTCCCTTCATGGGGAAAAAAACTAAACCAGGCCCAAATTCTAATACAATTGCAGCTAGGGCAGAAAGCACCTAAGCCAGTGTTGCTTAAATTCCCTGGTTATTCATTATATGGATGATATTCTCTTCCACTGCTCATCTCATCAATACTTAAACATGATTGCTTGGTGGTAAATAAACTGAAAGAGCAAAATTTTAAACTTTGGGCCATGTCAATTTGGTACACTTCTATCTGTGCATCACTGCTAAGGATTTGACTCTGCCCTTTAAGCTGCTTTCTGGAGACTCTCAAGCTAAATTCTATAGGAAATATAACACCTGAAGCAGAGTGGGTTAACAGTGATGCTGATAAAACTCTAGCTCATAGAAGTCATCCATTACTTCCTTGCCCACCACTTTTCCTTCCTTACTCCTCACTGACTGCAATTATACATCAACTATGAGGTAATGGTATTATAGAAATTTATGCAAACCATATTCTCCAGGGTGATGTGTAACTCATAATTTATAAGAAATTAGAGACCTAATAATGATGGGAAGGACACATATTAAACAACTTACTGGTAAAGAACCTATAGAACTAATAGTGCCCCAAAAATAAAATTCAGGGAGATTACTTGTTCCATACTGAGAATAAATGGCAGGTTGCATCATCAGGATACTCGGGGTCTATAGACAATCACTATCCAAAAGATCCCCCTTTAAGATCCTTTGAAGATACCCCATGGGCGTTGTCTAAAATTACATCTAAAAAATCCTATAGAGATTGCTTTTCTAAACTTTTTTTTTCAGATAGCCCTTGAAAGGAGAAGGAGCACGTGTTTTATATAAACCACGTGTTACACACATACACACACAAAAGAAAGTTGTGCCCACTCTGGGTTATAAAGCTCCACAGTGTAAACTTGCTGTAATTGAACAGCTATTAGCTATTTCTCAGCCATCGACTGGTGTAACTGACTTCGTCTATATATTAGCACTTGAAGGACAAGGATGCTCTGAGAGCCGGAACTGGCCTACCGTGATAGCAGAAGGGTTGCAAATGGGGAAATGGAATGATGAGAGGGAATATTTGGAACAGGGTCCTTGAGGATGGAGTCTGGCAAACAGAAAGTTGGGAAGAATGGGGTATGAGTATCTTGGAGACAGAAATGGAAAAAGAGCTTAGTGTTCTTCCTCGGCTGAGTTTCCTTGCTTTAAAAAACAAAGGATAAATAAAGAAATAAAGTAACTCAACTATTGGAACATGACAGTGATATTGAACTGCTGGTACCGTTGCCCACCTCCTGGACTACTTGATGTCCACCCTGCCTGCCCTTGGGGGTTGGGAGTGAGGTGGAGTGGAGTCAACAAAGCAGACTCTGGAAGCAGGTGAGCAACGCTGCAGCAAGCTCATCTGAACACTTCTGTAAGCTCCTTTAATACCCTCCACCTGTGCCCCATTGGTCCCAAGAAAGCATCTCTTCTAAACAGCAGTTCTGGATTGGCTGACATTGTTTGCATCAGCAATCCTTGGTCTCTCAGATAGTCTTTATATTAGATCCTCCTGTAGGAGATGCCTTTGTGTCTGTGTGGCCCCTGGCATTTATGTACAGGCAGCCGTGCAGTTACTCCCTCTCTGTGATGGTTTGTATATGCTCGGCCCAGGGAGTGGCACTATTAAGAGGTATGGTCTTGTTGGAATGGGTATGTCACAGTGGGTATGGGCTTCAGAACCCTCATGCTAGTTGCCTGGAAATCAGTATTCTGCAAGCAGCCTTCAGATGAAGATGTAGAACTCTCAGCTGCTCCTGCACCATGCCTGCCTAGATGCTCCCATGTTTCTGCCTTGATGATAATGGACTGAACCTCTGAACCTGGAACCTGGAAGCCAGCCCCAATTAAATGTTGGAACCAAGAAAGGTTTTTTGTTTGTTTGTTTGTTTGTTTGTTTGTTTTGTTTTTTGTTTTTTTTTTGTTTGTTTGTTTGTTTTTTCCCTTCTGGATAATATGGTGGCAACAGAATGCAAACAGAATTATATGTTGCTCAAATTCCCTTGGAGCCAGGAAGGAAGTAAACCAGAAATGCAATCAATAGAAATTAAGATTATTTTGACCCCTCTTTGCAACAGGCAAAGAGGCACCTTGTTGATGTTGTTCTTATGTCAGTCAGGGGCAGAAAGAATGGCACTCCTTTGTTCATCCTAGCTTGATCCCTGGCTTGGAAGCCAAAGTTGTCGTATATCTAGGATTCATAAAAATAGAATTAAATCAAATTCAGGTATCACAGTACAAGAGGAGGAAGACAGGCAGAGATCTGTGGACTGTCACCCACAGACCTGTCTTCCAGCACAAGGCATAGGCAGGACACAGACACCCGCTTGCCACCATGCTATATACAGCATGGATGGAGGATGTCACCCAGGGCCCTGCCAGCCTAGTGGCCAGCCTGTAGTAGTAGAAGCTACCACAATATACGACTATATGGTGGTCAGATGGGAGAGAAAGGGAAGTGGAACAGCTTGAACATTATGAAGAGAGATGGTGTTGGGCCCCATTTTGGCCCTGGTTTGAGCCTTGTGGACAAACTCGAACCTGGTTCCAGTTTTAAGACCTATCTCAGTCACTTCCATGGGGGGGAGGGTGGCTCAACAAGACCCGTTTGGCCCTGCCTCTGCCCCCCTGATGCTGATGTAGAGCTTTGCCATTGGCCCTGTCAGTCATCCATACCCTCCTTCACCCTTCCCCGCCCTCAAGTCATCTCACCCCACCAAAACTCCTCCTCCCTATGCTCTGAGTTTATATAAGCAAGAGGCTGATACATTAAAGTTGAGTTCCTGCTTCCACAAGACTCCGCCTCGGTGTGGCTGTTCACAGGTCGCCTACGCTCACTATCTCGCTCAGCCCTGGAGAGACCCGGTTGGACCAGGACCTCCCTCTTCTCGCCTGGACCTGCCGGCAAGGAGGCTGACAAGATGGAACTGGAGACTCAAGGGTGGAGAGGAGTAGTCTGTTAGAGTGGCCAGCTCTGCCATCTGGGGCCGTGGTGAGGTCCAGCCCAAGCTGCAACTGAGGGCCATGTCTGAGTCCGTGACTATGCAGGGGCCAATGTCCCTGGTTCATATTACCTTTAGAGAACACTGGGATGCCCCTGGTTGGGAGAGCAGCCGGAGAACCACATGGAGGTCCAGGGCTATGCATAACTGGCCCCATCCCTCAGTGGATGAGCTGATCCCATCTCTCACTAGAGGCAGCATAGTGAAGCTGATACTGGTGGCTGGTATGTGGGTGAACCAGCTCCATACCGTGATTGTGGGAGACCTGACCCTGCCATTCATCTTCTGTGGGATGGCACTGGTGCAAAGATGATGACCCAACCCCCACCCCTCTCCAATTCCAGCAGTTGGGAAAGCTGCCCATAGAGTCATTAGCTCCGAAGAGCTAGCTCCGCCCCTCACCCGGTAGCAGCCCTTGGGAGAGCTGGCCCTGCACCTCTCCTGGATAGTACAGCAAAGCTGACCGGTGGTGGGGGTAGAGTCCCTGTCATTCTGTTGCCATTAAGTGGTTCAGGTATAGGGGTGATGCCCTCCACCCCGCCTGTCCCTCACCACCTTTGCCATGGTCCTGGGGTCATGTGAGCAGGTGAGCTGGCTCTGCCCCTCGCTGCCTGTAGCACTCAGAAGGGCACTTCACCTGGGAACTACAGTGGAGCAAGCCGTGATGGAGTATAAGTGAGCCAGCTCACAGAGTGTGAGACTGGAAGAGCTGGCCCAGTCCCTCAGGGGCCGCAGCACTAGAGAGCACCTTGACTGAGTAGCATGAGAGCTGGCTCTGGAGGAGAGGATGTGGGTGAGCTAGCCCTGTAGGCATGAAAGGAGGAGAGCTGACCCTACCTCCCGCATTGGGCAGCCTAACCAGAGAAGTGCTGGAGAGCTCACCCTGATGGTGTGGATAAGGAGAGCCACCTCAGCCACCACCCAGGCTGAGAGACGGGACTCTGAATTGGTCCACTCCAAAATCTATGTCACCTACTTACTGTTGGGACCCATGAAACAGCTAGTCCTACTGTTCCAACGCTGCAGAATATGCATGCAGGATAACCGGGAGGAGTCCTGGTTAGGACCCAATATTAACAGAAGCCAGAGACCCCGAACCAGATCAACGGCACTTTGCGACGAACAGTTGCAAGTGAAGACGTGTGGACAGAGGGATATACTGTGAGACACACTGTGACTCGCTACAGCTTCCGGGATAAGACGTTTTCTATGCTTTGGTTTTGTTGTTTGTTTGCTTGCTTGCTTGCTTGTGTATTTTATTGGAGGGAGGGGGCAGTCGCAAAGGCGAAGGGCAGATATGAGGGGACAGGGAGATGAGCAGGACTGGGGTGCATGATGTGAAACTCACAATGAATCAATAAAAAATTTACAAAAAAGATTATTTTGAAAATTTCACCTAAATTTGGGTACAGCCTAAATAAATGTTACATCAAAGTTCGGGCAAAGGCCGGGCGGTGGTGGCGCACGCCTGTAATCCTAGTACTTGGGAGGCAGAGGCAGGCGGATTTCTGAGTTCGAGGCCAGCCTGGTCTACAGAGTGATGAGTTCCAGGACAGCTAAGGCTACACAGAGAAACCCTGTCTCAAAACAAAAACAAAAACAAACAAACAAACAAAAAAAGTTCCAGCAAGTTCTTCCTCCATGAAACTGTCATACTTTGATATTGTTCACATTTTGCTTCATTTACATTATCAGCTGGATATGTATTTTTTCATACTTGCATGGAAAAATCCAATCGTTTCCTGAGATTTTTTTTTTTTTTTGTAGATTATTTTGTAGATTAAAAAAAGATTTTCTGGGATTATTTCTCAAGTGCTCCTGAATATCCTGCTACGTAGTGGAAGAGTCTTCTTGAGCTCAAAATTAAAATTTTCCTGACTTTTAAAGGTCCTAAATCTTATAGCCATAGCTTAAGGTCTTTAAAAGTTAATGACCAGGTTAAGAGCACTGGGTCTTCTCCCAAGGACCCCAGTTTAATCCCCAGCACCCCTATCAGACGGATCACAGGAAATCTGACACATGTGGTGTCCGCAGACATATGCATTGGCATGCACATGTCCACACACATCTATGTGTAATTAAAAAAAAGAAATTAAAAAAAGACTTAAAAGTTAATGGCCACTGTTAATTACATGGATGTCGTTTGTTTCTTACTCTTGTGCTTGCCCTTGGTGTGATAAATAATCACTCTGACAAGGCGGGAAGCTAGAGGAGGCTGGCCGTGGGCATTCGTATCCTCTAGTAAAAGCTTCATTTTTTATTCCAGGCTTCTAGTGTGTAATTACTAGTGAGTGTTTCTCCTATCAGCTTGGCATCTGGAACTAGGGCTGTCTGGGCGCCTGGTCTGCTGTCAGGAATGTAGAGGTCTGTGCTGGAATTCACTACAGGCACACCCTATACCCCTATCTAGTCAAAGCACAGCCCTAGGCGTGGCGTGGGGCCAAGGAGGCCACAGAAAAATACCATGTGTCATATTGGAAACATCACTTTGTCAAATAGCTCTCTCTGCATGTCCCTTTAAGGACTCCCACTACAACTGAAAACTGATGATGGTCCTGCCTACACTAACAGATGCTTTAAAGAATTTTAGAATCTATGAAATATTAATCATATTGCTAAAATCCTTTACTATCCACATGAGTATGAAATAACACCAGCAAATACTTAAATGACAGATATAAAAACTAAAAAGGGGTATATGTACCCACTTAAATCACCCTCATTCTATGCTGCATTTCCCTATGCTGACTTGAATTTTTAAACTTTTTTTTTTTTTTTCACTTTAAAGGATGATGCTTTCTCTGTTGCCTGGAAGCATTTTTCCCTAAAGGAGACACAACTTAAAGTATGTGTGCAATGAAAAGATCTTGAAACTAACCAATGGAAAGGGCCCGATATTCTTCTAACATCAAGGTGAGGCAATGCTTACGTCTATCTAGAAAGTGAACAAAAGCCCATGGCATGCCTGTAACAGGAGACAGTATGATACTCTGCCATTCTAATTATTGTTCTTAAGCCTTTTTATTGCCAATGTCAGGAATGGCTATTGGAATACAAAGAGAAGTCTCCAAGACGACCTGTATGATTAATAAAACTACTGACATTAATTACAGCAAAAAAAAAAAAAAAAAAAAAAAGCTACCAGAAATTAGTCAAGAGATGGATAAATTGAAGACCACAGTTTTACAAAATAGATTATTTTTCCTTCAAACATATCTTGGTTGTGAACCATTTCCTAGCATGTGTTGCTTTAATGGGCCAGATTTTTCCCGTACTTTTGTTTGTTTGTTTGTTTGTTTTTTGTTTTGTTTTTTGGTTTTGTTTTTTTTGTTTTTTCAAGACAGGGTTTCTCTGTGTAGTCCTGGCTGTCCTGGAACTCACTCTGTAGACCAGGCTGGCCTCGAACTCAGAAATCCACCTGCCTCTGCCTCCCAAGTGCTGGGATTAAAGGAGTGTGCAAACCACCACCCGGTGTTTCCCGTAGTTTTGAAGGTCAAATTTGCATAAAGAGATAGACAAAAATCTCTCCAGTGACCTTGAAATGGTTGTCAAGGTTAAGATGGTTTTCCCCTTCTTTCCTTGGCTCCGTTTCCTATCCTCACAATGCTCTGTACTTGCCTGTATTAATTAGATTGGCCATGGAGGCAAGGCATCCAACCTTGCCCTCTATCACAGCCACCAGCTTTTCTTTTATACATTAGAAGGGAGGGAATAATAGGAATGCAAAGATCCTTATGTTCACAGATAAGCCCCAGAGAAACCAGGAATGTTAAATATGCTAGGCTATCTCTTCAACAAGAGAGATGTATAACCTGTTTTTTACCCAGAAAGCCAGGAATGGAGGTGGCTAATAACCCAGATGACCCCTGCACTATTGGTAAGCCAGGCCATTTCTACCTCTCTCAAGCTCCCAAAAGCAGGACTAGAAGTGGCTAACAGTCTAGGTGATTGATATCCATGCCAAGACCACATCAAGCGCTGACCCCTGCCACTGCCCTAAAGATAACACATGTAGCCTAATTTTAGAACCCATCTTCATGGAAGAAGTGAGATGTACCTTTGAGAAGAGTTTCTATGTAATTCTACTGCTTTATGTATATGAGATTGTATTACACCAGGAAACTTTTTTCTAAATTGTTCTATACTTAAACTATGCCTAAAATAAACTACTTGAGGTCAGGCTCTCGAAGTTTGAACCAACACCAGCTACTGAGTCCTGTTAAACTGAACTTTCTTTCTTTCTTTCTTTCTTTCTTTCTTTCTTTCTTTCTTTCTTTCTTTCTTTTATTTACATTTCAGATGCCATCCCCTTTCCCCATTTCCCCTCCCTAGAAAACCCCTATCCCATGCCCCCTTTTCCTTTTTGCTTTTACACAATTTTTTAAAATGTTTATCAAAGGCGTTATAAGTTTGGTATTGCTCAATCAGAAGTGTAACCCAATACCCAACCTAGATATATAAACTATCTTTGACTGGTGGAGACACGTGAACATCTGCCTCCATGCCCCCTCCTCTTTCTCTCTCTTTCTCTCTCTTTCTCTCTCTTTCTCTCTCTTTCTCTCTCTCATCACCTAGCTTCTCCTCTCCTTCATCTTCTCCTCTCCTTACTCCTTCTCTTCCTCTCGCTACTCCTTCCCCCTTGGCTCCTCCTACATATCACCCTTCCTGTTAAAATAAAACTTTTCTCTCTAAATACAATTAGAGCATAATTATGCCTATTTGTATCAGTGAGGCACGAGATAGTCCTAATACCCAATCCATCATTTTGTTGACTAACCAGAACCTCTGCCATCTCTCCTAACTAAAACACTTAGTTTTGAACCAGGCTTTTTTTCTTGGCTTTGGAATGAATGTCAGCTGAAAACCATCCACTCAGATCTTTTCTCTCAAAATGAATAGCCAGGATTGGCTATGAGACTATAGGTTTTCAACCCCGTCAGAAATCCAGAATGACTGAGTTAACTGAAATTATGGGAAGCACAAAGCATGGCTTCTAAAACTTAGCAAATTTATAGAGACCACTGAACACCTGGACAGTCCCTATACTACAGAACGTTGGAGCATCCAATCTTCAGCCTTCTGGCCCAGAATCATCTGACAGACCTTAGTGATGCAGGATTATTAAGGGCTGATTACTCTGTCTAGGCAGATATAATCAGTCGACTATTCTGCAAGTGTGTCCTTTTCTGGACAGTAATTTGTCTGTAGATGGAGAGAGGCAATTCTTGCCTAGTGGCTGTCTCCCCACAGCTGGAGTAACTCCAAAGATGCTCAATTTCTTCTTAGAATCCAAGGCAGGAAGCTGTCAGGAGCAAACAGGTCTCTAATCAAAATGAACATTAATATAGAAATGTTTGTAACGTCAATTCTGTAGACTTCTGATGTTTTGAAAACCAACTATCCATGTAAGGCAATCTGGACTGTTGTCTGTTAACTCCTCTCAGCTATTTCTAAATAAAATATAGAAAACACCCTAACAATAAACTCAAAGCCATGAATTTGCTATAGTCCCTTAACTCACAGGCTAAACCGAACTACTTTCTTATCCTCAGAAGATTGTTAATATGCTAGCCTTGGTGGTGGCAGAGCCATGCAGGAAAAGGAGAAAAAGAAAGTAACTGATTGTAGAATTCACGATTTGTTGATAGTTCTTAATTTTTTCTCCTTCCACTGGAAGTATACAAAGCAGTACATTCAAAGCCTGCTTAAGTTAGGTCACCTTTATTCTGTAGTGTCAATGCCCATTTGTTTTGGAATAGTGGATTTTCCATCCTCAATTAATCCAGCATAGATAATCCTCACGAGCATATCCCAAAGCTAACTTAATCTAGATACTCCCCAGGCATTCCTGGAAGTTTCCCTCCTATGTCTCCTAGATAATTTGCGGTTCTTTCAAATTGACAGCATGTACCATCACATGGGTTTATTCGTTTCTCTTCTGTCCAGTTTCCCAACCATCCCCACTTTCCTTCATCTTTATATTTGAACATTTAAAACATCATTATTTCTAAAACACAAAAGATAGAAATATATTCAAATGTGAGTTTGGTAAACAGGGTTCCTGAATAGGAACACCCCTTTCCACATGGGATTGAAATGGAAGGAGATATTTACTTCCAATGAGGTAAAACCTGTGGATGGAGCAGAGCTAGCAGGGTGATTGCTGGAACCTCCTTCAGGTGCAGGAATAGAACATTACATGTGTGTTCCTGTGCAGTTTACTGATAGCACGGCCCATGTAATGCTCCCCACAGAGGAACTAAAACATGGACCATTAGAGAGCTACTGATACAGTAAAGAAGTGCCTCTTAATAATTCAACAGAAACACTAACCCAAGAAGGGTTTAACAGTCATTTATTGAAATGAGCACTTTACTGTCAGGCTATTTTCAGTTAGTAATTTCATCCCCATTTTGTGCCAAAGGTTACTGCTTTCCTCTTTTCTATTTTCTATCTAGTTGCATGAAACAAAATATTATTTTTTCATTACTTCTTTTACCTCTCTGCAAAGGGATGTATCTTTTCGCTCTCTCTCACTTGTTTTTTACTAATTTTTCCCGGAGTATAAAACAGAATCTTTGCAACAATAAAGACATTTTACAGAAAGGGGTTTTGTTGTTGTTTTTACATGTTCTTTGCCTATGTTAATCTGAACACTCCAGACAGAGTTTGAGGCCAGCCTGATCTACATACTGAGTTCCAAGCCAGCCAAAATCACATGGTAAAACCCTGTCCTTTTTTTTTTTTTTTTTTTTTTTTTAAAGAAGTTTTGTAGAATGAATATTTTAAAAAATTCTGGTGCGGAGTTACTACCCACCTTGATGGCTTATGTTCCTGGATGAAAGACACACACAGCCTTTGTATTTTAATTTTAAGCATTTAATTTGTATTTAGTCTGTATTTTAAGCAGCAACAATAGCTGGGCAACTGCCTAACCTCCATGCTGTTAGAATCAACTTTTCTACTCATAACTCCAAGTTACTACTTACTAATTTCTGTGTTCCATCTGGGCTGCTCTTGACCCAACTGAGCAGTCCTCTGGGCCACTTTCTCTTAACCCTTTTACTGGGGAGCTCTTCTCCCTCCTTGTCCACTCTTCTTCCAAGGCTGCTTGGCTTTCTCCTTTACTCTGCTTCCTAGTCACACTCCAGAAACTTAAACCCCACCTCTCTCTTTTCTCCCTAGTTATTGGATGTTGGCATCTTTATTCACCAATCATAATTAACTGGGGGCAGGTTCCCAGAAGCTACTTGCAGATTCCAGATCTTGGGGGCCAGCGTTTAGCATTACAATAACAGCAAAAGACAAAAAAAACAAAACAAAACAAAAACAAAACAAAACAAAACAAAAAAAACAAAAAAAAAACCTCGACAAAGTTTGGCTGAGACAAGCTCAGAGAAACTTCACCAGCATACAACTTGTGTTAAGAAAGTGAGAAACCCTTGGACTCTGAAAGGGGTAGGTTAGTTCTGCTTGCTACTGATTGGAATGGTTGAGATAAAGGATTCCGTTTAGGAAAACATAATCAAGAAGGAGAATGGAAAGAACCATGGGCAGAAAGAACCTCAGTGGGGGTGGGAGAAAGGAAGTCACACAAAAGCGGTCAAGGCAATAGTCTGAAAATAGCCCACCAAGTGAAAGACCATGTGACCTTGGGTTATGCTCATCATTGGAGCTGGCCTCATAGGATGGGGCTAGCGGTATAACTTGGTAACTTGGTGTAACTAGGGCATCTGTCTTGACTGCAGAAGGCCGGTAGGGTCAACCCCCAGCCCCAGGAGAAAGAAAAAAGGAATAGAAAAGAAGAAGAGAAAGAAGCAAGGCCTAATGGCTCATGTCTTTAATTCCAGCTAGGCAGAGGCAGAGGTGGAGGCAGAGGCAGGTGACTCTCTGTGAGTTCAAAGTCAGTCTACTCTACAAAGCAAGTTCCAGCTGTAAGAACTAAATGTGAATCTAGAGTTATATAGATTTGTTCCTTTTGCAATTTCACTTTATTATGTATGTGAATGTATGTGTATGTGGGCAACTGTGTGCTACAGGATGTATGTAGAAGTCAGGGGGCAACTTTGGAAGTGTGTTTGAAAGAAATAGAAACTGTTTGAGACCCCTAACCAATAGAATAGAGCCTAAGACCCCTAGCAGATAAAGTGGAGCCAGGCTGGCTATGTTCCAGGAACTTAGCTGACCACAAAAAGGCGGAACCCAGAATGCAGGTCAGCTGGTTCACGAGCTCTAGGTTCTAAGAACTGTCTAACCACAAAGTAGATAGTCGAGCAAGATTAAATTCCTGAGAAAAGCATGTACAGGGTGTTCCCCACATGACTGACTAAAGGATGGAATGGTACTTTCCACTGATATTCCCCCTAACCCCCCTTGGTTTGTGGTTTTTTCCTTTAAATACACCTCACATTCTGCACTGGGGGGTCAACACTCCTCTGCCCCTGCGTGAGTTACGAGTCTTGACCTCAGCCGGCTGATCCCAAAATAAACCTCTTGCTGATTGCATTAAGATGGGTGTGTCTTGTGAGTTATTGGGTGGCCTCCATCTTCCGAGACTTGAGTGAGGGTCTTCCCTCTCAGGGGTCTTTCACAGCCAATCGAGGGCTAAACAGTGAGGCCTTATTTCAAGAAACAAAGCAAAACAAAGCAAGTTGGAGCAAGTTATGTTATGGGCTAAGTTAGCTAAACAGAATAAGAATGGGCTATTGGCAGAGGAGCTGGTTCATTCAGTAAAGTGTTTACTACGTAAGGATGACTGAGATCCCCAGTACCCAGGTAAAAACCCAGGTGTGCTTCACTTCTATAGCCCAGCTAAGGGATTAGGGTAAAGATGGGGAAACCCTGTAGTTATCTGGCCAGCCAGTATAGTGCAACTGGGAAGCTAGTTTCAGTGAGAGACCAGGCCTCAAAAAATAAGGTGGAAAGGAAAACACTCAATTTCAGCCTCTGGCCTCTGCACACACACATACACACACATGCACACATATATGCACATTAACATGTGCACATACATATACCACACATACAAATAATAAAAAATAAAAATTAAAGATCTAATGAATAAATAATATGTAAATATTTATATAAAGATATTTATTAAATAAATAAGATAATCTAACAAGATGTGCGTTATTAAAAAATAATTTCCCTACTATTGTAAACATCTCTTAGGATCCTCCGGGGACACCTAGGATCATGTGTAGAGAAGAGTATGTGCTAGATCCTGATAATACAAGAGCCACTAACCACAGGGGGCAAAAAGCCTTTGAAATATGAGCAGTCTGATCTTGAAACTAACTAAGTTACTTTATTTTTTTTTTAAACTATTTATTTATTATATGTAAGTACACTGTTGCTGTCTTCAGACACCCCATAAGAGGGCATCAGATCTCATTACAGATGGTTGTGAGCCACCATGTGGTTGCTGGGATTTGAACTCATGACCTCCGGAAGAGCAGTCAGTGCTCTTAACCACTGAGCCATCTCACCAGCCCAAGTTACTTTAAATAATTACAATTTAAAAGGAAATGGTCATACAGAGGCAGTGACTACCTTATTGGAGAATTCAACAGTAGAGACAACAACAACAAAAAACCTGTGTATTTGGGTTAGAATTTAGAATATATTACTCTAAGAATTCTTCAAACTTAAAAAAATATTTTAGCTTTTTAATAGTGATTTTATATTTTAATTAATTTAGGGTTTGTAATAATTGGGGACACATCTTGCGTGATCCAGTGACTTGCTGGAAAATTCCATCAGTCTACTGAATTATTTACATATTCATTTATGGAACCGCCAGACTCAAATGACCATAGGTGGTGAGACACAGGGCCTATCTGTGTTCGGCTCTTCTGTCCTTGGTATATTGATTGCTTTTTCATATCCCTTTCTTTATGCCACTATGTGGCTGCTGTAGGCTGGAGCTGGAGTCACCATGGGTGAAAAAAAGCGTAGAGATGGCTTATGGGTAAGGAGAGCCGTATGGCTACCTCACAACACAGCAGATGAAGAGGAAATGGCTAGGGCTTGGGTTGAAAGACAGGAATGCCTCTCAGTGACCTTCCTGCTGCTCCCTCAACCTCTCAGGGACTACACAACGCCATCTATCCATCCACTGACCCCTGCTCAGCTGTTAATAAATAGATGTGTGATTGTTCTACTTTCCAAAACTCCTCAAGTTTGTCCAGTCTCATCATTAGCTAGTGGTGACTTCAGGAGAAGCTGCATCTTTGTTGTAATATCCTAGTTGGGAATATAGGAGTATTTTGAGGGACACAGAGGTGATTGTGATAATCCAGCAAGGTTGGGCAAAAGCTGTCCTGAGACAGGCACCTGAGACAGGCACCTGAAACAGGCAGCGCTATATGGAGCTCGAGTCTCCCCTCCAACAGTCTATGTGAAAAACTCTCCAACATACTAAGCAGTATGTGAATGAGTTTGTGAAGCAGAGTCCACATCATCTTTGGGTTGGCAGTGAGCACGTGACTGCGTTACCTCTTCGTATTCCCAGTCCATATTCCATCCTGTGTCCTGGCCTGCCCTGGGCTGGAGTAACTCTGGGGAGTCAGCCCTTTTCTCACCTGCTTTGCTGGAGCACGGCTAGACTGTGGGCCCCAGCAGCCCCTACTCAGAGTGCCACGTCATTGTCTCTTCAGGCACACATCCCTCCTCACCTGATGGAGGTGAACAGGCAGTTCTAAAACCCAAGTTTTCTGCATTTTCCAGGGATGATTTGTCTAGCTTCATTTGAAAACCCTCCCCTTGCGGGCTTTAGAGCCACAATCATCCGTCTCCAATTAAACTCTTTGCAGTTCCGAGGGTGGAATCCAGGGCCTTACACACACTGGACAAGCACTCTGACCATTGCCTACACTGGAATTTTATCTTCCCAAATTTTCTTTTTTTTTTTTCTTCTAATTATTGCTTTGCTTTTTGTTTTCATTAATTAATTTATCTATTCACTTTACATCCCTATCTTAGCTTCTCCGGGTCCCCACCTCACACAGCCCCTCCCCTATTCATTTGCTGCTTCACCTTTAAGAAGGAGGAAACCCCCCTCCCCGCCTCCTTCACTCCCCTAGCACATCAAGTCTCTGCAAGACTTGGAGCATCCTCTCCCAATGAGGCCAAACAAGGCAGCCCAGTTAGGGGAATAGGATCCACAGGCAAGACTCAAGGACAGCTCCTGCTCCAGTTGTTAAGGGACCCGAATGAAGACAAAGCTGCACATCTGTTACATATGTGAGGGGGGCCCCATGCTTGCCTTTTGGTGGGTGTTTTAGTCTCTGGGAATCCAAGAGTCCACGTTAGTAGATTCTGTTAGTCTTCCTATGGAGTTCCTGTCCCTTCCGGCTCCCTCATCCTTCCCCCAACTCTTCCACAAGACTCCTCACGCTCGTTAAATGTTTGGCTGTGGGTCTCTGCATCTGTTTCAGTCAGTCAGAGGACAGATGCCCTAACAGGCCACTATGTGGCGCTATAGAGGTGAAGGCCAAAATACTGACATTGCTAGGACCACTGGACATCCTTCTGAGGAAAGTTCATAGAGTAGAGCTGGCCCAGGAAAGGATTGTGTGTGTTACACATGAAAAGGCTGGAGGGTGGGGCTACCTAAGTTCCTGGGGGACCACGTGATTCCAGTACAAGGCCAAGATTTTGGATGCAGTGCTTTTAAGTTCAGGGTTTTCTCTCCTGGGTTTCCCTGTTCTCGCTTCCCTTTGCAAATGCAGTATTTTCTCTGTGCTATTGTATATTGGAAATATAATTTAAAAAAATAGGGGCTTGCATTAGGTAAGATTATCTGAGTCACTTGCTCTTTGGACCCTGGGAGCCCCCGTGGGTCCAGGTTCAAAGAGACTTTGAACATTTAAACACTGTTGTGACTGTTTCAAACTACAAGGACTTTTAGAGTGCACTAAATTAATTTTGCATTATGAGATGAAAATGAGACTTTAATTCTTGCTTTTTATAGAAAATACAGAAGTGCAGAAGCAAATAGAGGATCATCCATATTTCTAATTCAAAGATCAATTGATGCATTCACTATGCTAATGATGATTTCTTCTTGACACGGAGGAGATCCGTCATCAAAGTGGGTGTGTTATTCGTTGCTGTGAAGGAAATCATATGCCCTGGAGAATTGTGGGGTCTCTAAGTAAGAGGGAGTCAGTTAGAATATGTGCAAGAATTCTCACCTTGGTTGAAAATGTTCTAAGAGAGAGCTGAAGGAAGAAGGGAAGGGGTTTTAGTCTGTGTTGGCTACTGTCAAAAAGCAGGGCAGTTCTATAATCAAGAATCTATATCATTTTTGCTCAAAGGAAGGACAGGCTGGAGTGATAATAAAATTGTAATCTGAAAAGAAACAAACCTTATGGCATTATGTTCAAGAGAAACATTTGGTATTGTAGGGGTAGTACATTAACTCTGTTCATACTCTTCCTCTTTCTCCTTTCCTCCCAGTCTTCCTCTCTCCTCTCTTCTTCCTCTCCCCTCCTCTTCCTTTATGGTGAAGTGATAAGACTCAAGGACTCATGCAAGCTAACCAAGCTCTCTACCAGGAAGCTCTAGTGCAGTACACACTTATCTGCTCTTAGGCAAGATTACAACGTATCCTTATTCACCTCATCTTATTATCTCAGTGTAACTTAGTCTGAGGCTCAATCACTTTGTGGCATGCCAGCTCTGAAGACTAAGGACTACAGCTGCTGCTGCTGCTGCTGCTGCTGCTGCTGCTGCTGCTGCTAGTGGTTGTGGTGGTGGTGGTGGTGGTGTGTGTGTGTGTGTGTGTATGTTTCTTCCCCCATTCAGGTATTCGTTCAATAAATATTTAATAATCAGCTATTTATTCAATAGCTGCCTTTTCTTTTTCTATTTTTACATGTGTGGCACGCATGCGCATTTGGCATGTGCATGGTTGCACTTGTGTATGTACAAGCGTGTGAAGTCTGAGGCTGATACAAAATTCATCCTCCACTGCTCTTCCATCTTACTCACAGACGCTAGGTCTTTCAGTTAAGTCATATCAATGATATGGCCAGTCTTGTTATAGCCAGCTTGCTCTGGGGATCCCCTGTCTCTGCATTCTGAGACTAGAATTACAGGCTGTCTGACACACCTACCTAGAATTTATGTGTGTTTTAGAGATTCAAAATCCAACCTTAAGCTTCTGATCCTCCTGTCTCCACCCACTGAATGCTGGCATTACAGGGTGCCACCAAGCCCTGTTTTTTAATAACTGTTATTTAGCAGCTATTTATAGCACAGAAATAGGTCAGAATGTAGGAGAGAAAGCACACTGTGTGTTTGTCTGGGGATTATATTCTACTGTGAAGATGAATAAACTTATTGGGAAGGACAAAATGCATGCTTTTCTTCTGTTCTTACAACAATCAACCAGGGAGACTTCCATGCCCTCAAAAGGAAAGAGTTCCTTCACCAGGAAGCTGCCTTGGACACCAGCTGGGAGTTCTTTAATCCTCCTCAGTTCTGATGCTGTCTAGTTGGAAATAGTATCAGGTCAAAGACTGCTTGCTACACACACACCTCAGATGCCAGCCACAAACCCTGCATTGTTTTCCTTGTGCGGATGTCATACTAACTATAAATCGGGATTCCCCACAATCCTCTCATTTGGTTTGATGGATGTGATGGTTGGTTTAAATTTCAGCTTGCTGCAAATTCTAATCACATGGGTAGAGAGCCGTGCTTGAGGAATTTAATTGTCTTAGTTGACAGAAAAGGGCTCAGCCCACTATGGGTAGTACCACTCCCTAAGCCATGCACCTAGACTGCATATACAAAGTAGATGAAAGCCAGGAAGCATTTGGCATGCATACTGGCTAGGATGCATCATTTCCCCGTGGTTTCTCTGTCAGTTCTTGCCCCTAGCCTAGAGTTCCTGCTTTGGTTGCCCATGATGATAGACAGCAACTTGTAAGCCCCAAACAAACAAACAACAAGCCAAAAAAAAAAAAAAAAAAAAAAAAACCCAAACAAACAAAAAACAAAACCCTTTCTCTTCCAACGTGCTTTTGGTCAAAATCTTTTATTGCAGCCACAGAAAAGCCACCTAGGACAGTTAAGTGCTTGAGTCTCTCATAACACTCATCGGAATATCTGTGCTTTCTGGTTCATTACAATGGGTATCTGGGATGACAGGTACAGGAACATGCATAGGAAGCTACATGGAACTCCCCTGTGCTTGGCTGGCTTTTATGAGGGCTTCAGTGCACAAGCAAGATGGAATTGTGGACAAGTCTGTATAGATGTGATTGCAAAAGAAGGCCGTGAGTTAACACTACTCAAGCATGTTGCTAACTGTTGAGAGACCTCTGTGAGGCCG
Organism: Arvicanthis niloticus; assembly: GCF_011762505.2. Classification (NCBI taxonomy): domain Eukaryota; kingdom Metazoa; phylum Chordata; class Mammalia; order Rodentia; family Muridae; genus Arvicanthis; species Arvicanthis niloticus. Next base: position 42,163,360 of record NC_047674.1, read on the forward strand.
CAGGACCATCGGGAATGGCAAAGGTAGACCAGAAGTTTCCTTCCTTCCTTCTTTCCTTCCTTCCTTCCTTTCTCCTTCCCTTCCTCCCTCCTTCTCCTTTTCTTCCCTCTTTCCCTCCCTCCCTCCCTCTCTTTCCCCCCTTTCCATCCCCCCTCTCTTTCTTTTTTCTTCCTTCCTTCTGCTCTGTGAAACCCCACAATTGAGCCAGAGACTTTTTTGATCTTTAGCCTAACAACTGAATTGTTTTGGCAAAGGCTCAGAGAATTATTTTATGGTCATCATCAAGATTGAAAGGTATTTTATTAGTGCGTATGACTCATCTTTTTTATTCTAATTCATTTTATTTGTATGAGTGTTTTGCCCGCATATGCATATGTGAACCGTGTGCCTGCAGAGGTCAGAAGAAGGCACTGAATCCCTGGAACTGGAGACTGGATGGTTGTGAGTTACCATGTAGGTTCTGGAGACTCAACGGTAGTGGAGGGAGGCAGTCCTTTGCAAGAACAACAAGTGCTCTTAACCACTGGACCATCTCTGGAGCCTGTCTATGGCCATATTGGGCAAGAGAAAGTCTATAGTTTCTTGGGTGGTAGGGAATCAAGGTTATCAGGAACTATCGAAGAAAATGAGAACAACAAAAAAACCTGTGACAACAAACAGGCATGTGCATATATAAAACAAAATTAAACGTGGTAACAGCAAATGCTGTGAACAATACGGGGTAGAGACAATTTGCAGTGCCGTGGGCTTTATTTTGGAGAGGTCACTTTTGAAGTGACTGAAAGTGGATGACATGAGAGAACAAAGCACAGGTCAGAGGGAAAAGAGATTCATGCAGAGCGGGACATTGAAAAGCTGCTGGGCTGAGGGGAGCGTCAAGCAGGCTGGTGCGAGATAACGATGTGTTACCGGGTCTTCAGGAGGAGGTAAGGTCCAAGGGAGAGGTGGGGGAATCAAAGTCACGTAGGCCTTGCAAATGATGATAAAGTGTATGGATACTATTCGAAATGTGATGGGAGTCCCTGAAAGGTTTAGAACGGAAAATGAGAATCATCTTGTGCACGGGAGTGTATGTATGTGCACGTGATGTAGTTTTATTGTGGTACAACCGGTCTACAAAGAGTTGCGTGTTTTTTGAACAGTCACTCTGGCTGATAGAGAGGGCATGTCCGTGGGAAAGCATCAAGGGAGAGGCATGATAACCAGCCAGGAGACTGGTTAAAATGTAACTGTGTGGATGAGGATGTAGCTCAGTGGCAGAATACATGCTTAGTATGTACCAGGTCACAGGCATGATCCCAGCACACAAGACCCATTACCCTTATTAGTCCAGGTGAGAGAGATTGCACCGTCACGGTGGCACCCTCGAGAGCTCTTGTCAGGGAGCTGGACAAAAATCACAGTCAGAGTGAGGATCAGGAAGGAAAGAGGTAATCCAAAGACTTGGGTCTAGGAGCACTGGGCAGGGCAAAGGTCCTTTCTGGTAAGCGGAAGGGATGGGATGCCAGCAAGCGGGGAGCTCCAGCTTGTGAGAACATTTCGGGTTCCTAATTAAATTGATTTAATTTCCTTAGGGGAATTCTACTTGTCATAAAGAAGCAAGACTTCTGCAGAGTGCGAAGGGAGAGACTGTGCTGAAGGTGCGAAGAAAGAGGCGAACGTGTGAAAACTGTCACCATGAAAAGTGGGAGAATGGTCTCGCCGCGCTCCTAGATCTGGATGAGCGTCTTTCCAAAAAATTGTGTTTTGGCTAAAATGCCAGGATTCCAGTGTGCATGTTGGGGTTGCAGCTTGCTAGCCTTGAGTCCTCCTCTCTCAACAGTCATCACTACTGCCAGCTCCCAATGAGACCTAAACCTTATCATATGAACACGTGAGCAACCCTCATAAGTTTATTTGTAAGCCCTGGCCTTTCACAAATATCCCTTCCATCTCTCTAGCTTACCCACCCTAGCATCCGGTTGAAGTTTGGTCTTTTGCTATGTATTGTAATGCTAAATACTGGTCCCGCAAGGCCTGGTTGTCTCCAAGAATGAGAGACTGCATGTAGACCCAAGCGCTACTATGTAACCTTGCCCCCCCCACCCCGCCCCCAAATTATCCCTGATTGGTAAATAAAGATGCTGACAGCCTATAGCTGGGCAGGAGATAAGCAGGGTTTTTGGGTCCCAGGATTGGGGGTCTGAGGAGAGGAAAGGAGGGAGAAGAAAGTGGAGAGAGGGGAAGATGCCATGGGGTAAGAATCTTGAAAACATGACCACGAGGGCCAGCCAGTTGGAGTTAAGAGCAGCTCAGAAGGAATGTGGCAAGTCATATTGTGGGGTTATTGGTAGGGAAATAGACACAATAATTTAGAGGGTAGATATATGCCCAACTTCAGTGCTGATTAAGGCTTACTATAAATATAAAGGTAGTGTGTCTTTGATCTGGGAGCTGAATAACCAAAGGGGTCAAGGAGGGCAGGGGATAGAAAGCCCCAATTTGAAATTAAAAATGTTCTACAAACAGCATCCCAAGTCAACAGTCCTTAACTGTACTCTGCAACCTATTCACATCTCTAGCTCCGCCTCCATGTGGATCCTTCTCTTGCTCAAACAGCTGGTGGATCGCCAGCATCTTTTGAATACACCACTCACCCAGCTCTTCTCTCTTCCTTGTGCTCACTAGGCAGACCTCCACAGGGTTTACATAGAATTTCCCATGCACTTTCTCTCCTTTTCAAACATAGCTGGAGGGGAAAGAAAAGAATCTAACCTAATAAGTCTGCTTTAAGTTTAAGTTCCCAGAGTTCGAGGATGCCCTAGATCCCCCTGAGTGGCCATGGTATTTCCCTTCATGTAGTCATTCTCCCACCTGACCTAGTGACTTTATTCTCACATCCCTAAAATCATCAACTGCGTGACTTTTGCTCTTGGCTAAGTATCATTGCGAATGTTTGGAATGGAATGTGTGCAGAATGGAAGTTCCCATGAGCCTCCACTGACCCAGTCACCCTCAGCATCTGGCTACCTGTATTCTGACAAGTGACAGCTCTCATTGTGTCCTGGTTCCATCCACTGTCATCACGGAGGTAACAGTCAGGCGGCGATTCTCTCGTCTCCCTTCTAGTGCTTCCATTTTTCTTTTGACTCTTGGTCTTTCTACAGTTACACATGCTGTAATTTTTTAAGCTTTCACCTTTTATTAAAAGAGTGTGCGCGTGCACACATGTGCCACAGTATGCCTGTGGAAATCGGAGGACAACTTTCTGGAATTTGTTCTCTGCTTCTACCATATGGGTCCTGGGGATCCTTATTTATCAGGCTTGGTGGCAAGCACCTTTACTGCTGAGCTATCTAGCTTAACCTTATACTTAAAAAAAATAAAATAAAATGCCATTTAAGGGACTGGGAAGATGGCTTAGCAGTTAAGTGTGTATTGCTCTTGTAGAGAACCTGAATTCGGTTCCCAGCATCAACGCCTGGTGTCTCGCAACTACCTGTGGCTCTAGGAGTTCTGATCTCCTTAGGCACCTGCATGTGGCACGCCACACACACACACACACACACACACCACACAATAATAATAATAATAATAATAATAATAATAATAATAATAATAATAATAAAAATTAAAAACACTGTTTTTATGAGACAGGATCTTGTAGCCCTGGATGTCTTGGCATTTGCTATGTAGACCAGGCTGGCCTTGAACTCACAGAGACCCATCCATCTCTGCCTCCTGAGTGTTAGAATTAAGGATGTGTTCCACTGTACTTGTCCTTGCTTCCCTCCTGTCTCCCCCTTTTCCTTCTACCATGTCTTATCAGACTTACCTTGATAATATCCCACTGAAATTTCATATCGAAAAATCTGCTTGCTTTCCAGCCTGTTTAATCTGTCTCCTGCCTTGATGATAATGGACTGAGCCTCTGAACCTGTAAGCCAATCCCAATGAAATGTTGTCCTTATAAGAGTTGCCTTGGTCACGGTGTCTCTTCACAGCAGTAAAACCCAAACTAAGACAGTCTGACACCTTCTCTGGCCTTCCAACCCCACACCAGTCAACACTCCCCAATTCAAGATCGAAGGCAACGTCACCTTCCAGATTTCAAAATTTATCATCTTGACTCCTCCCTGTCTCACAACCCACATCCAGTCCAATAGAAAAATCTGTCCCTCTCTGACTATTGTGGGCCACCTCAAGTCTTCCCTAATGGCTCCAAAGATCAGTACTTTATACCCTGTGCACCAGTGGCATGTGCCACACCGTTTTAGAAGCCTTGAGTGCATTTAAGAGAAGAGGAAGAGACTATGGGGAGATTTCTAAGCAAAAGAACACAAAATCGTGGAAGAGTAAAATGATATATTGAAAGCCAGCTGGTAGTTTCACATGATTCACAAGAATGTACAAGATCTACCTGAAGAAATACAGAAGGAGCTATTTGGTTAGGGGTAGTGTATGTTTTATTTTGTAGATAATCAGAAGTCACTGAGAAGTTTAGGGAAAATCAGATGGAAGATAAGCTACAGGAGGAACATATCTAGGGCCAGGGAACAGCCACAGGAAAAGCATATGGGCCGGTGAGGTGGCTCCGTGGTAAAGGGGCTTGCCACTAATCACTATGACCTATGCGTGTGTGAGTGTATGCATGTGTGTAGTAGTATGTATGTATGTATGTATGTATGTATGTATATATGTATGTTCTGTGTATTGTGTCTGTGCATAGAGGTCAGAGAATGCCTAACAGGAGTCAGTTTTCTCCTTCCACCTTGTGGGTTCGGAGGATCAAGCATGGCAGTAAGTGCCTCCACCTGTTGAACCATCTCACCAGCTCAGTTTATCAGTAATTTATCTCAATGTTTTTACAGCCAAAAAAAAAAAAATACTCTTAATATCAATCAACAGTTTCAATAAAAGTTAAATCAGCAGAAAGATCCATTTCAGAACTGAGTTGTTTAAAAATAGCTTGCAATTTTGCATTTAAAAGGAACAAATGACGTTATTTCCAGGCATCTTCATTAAAAATGAAGCTTCTAAAAGTGAACATTTCAGTAACTTAATAAGTGAATTGAGAGGAAAGTGAGTCAGAAGTTTTTGTTTGAGAAACAGTCTCCTTCTGTAGCTCAGGAAGGCTGAGTGCTGGGGTAATAGATATGAGTTCTGGCTCAAAAAAGCCTTATAATTAATGCAGTATAGAAATAAAATATTATTTTTATTAACTAAGATTACAATTAATCCAGTTAATGAATAAGTTAAAATGTTTTTGTTAAATAAAGTCAAAATCGCTTCAGGAAGTTCCCGAAACGGACTAGATTCACTAAGCCCCTTGCTCCCCTACAGTAAATAGTAAATACTGCTGAGAGTCACTCTCTGAGCTCACACAAGCCCAGTCACCTGGAAGAAGCAGAAGCCAGCTAAACTTCCCAGAAGCAACAAAGACCAGCTGAGCTGCTTGGAAGAGGCTCTGACTAACTGAATCCCCTAGAAAGGATCCTTCCAACCTGCTGAGCTGCCTGCAGGCTGTGCAATGTACAGCAGATTTCCAGCTTTGGTGAGCTGCTCCTCGTTCTGGGGGTAGGCTTTGATGATTCAGTTGTCTTGTAAGTAACCCCTCACCCAGATTCCTGTAAATAACCCCAATAAAACTGGTATCTGGACTTTGGTGGTATCAAGACTTTAGTCTGCAATAGCCCTCCTATCTGGGGTGAATATATGAGGATGTTGTGTCTCCCCAGGAAAACAATATTTCATTTCATGTATCACTATTATTCCTAATGTGAGTAGTGAAATATTTAAAAAGGAAAGTTTGTTTATGGTCTAACATATAATGGCACCCTTTTTTGCTTGCTTGCTTTTAATAGTCATAAATTGTCCATTTGCCCAGAGCTCTGAAAATTATGTAGTTGGATATGGTGTGTGAGAACTGAGGGAGATAAGCCTGTTACAGTGAAGACATTCTTAGTGTTGGCTTGAGGGAACATTTTAAAGAGTTAAATGGTATGTGGAGAATCTGAGAAATAACACAGCACTTTGAGGATTTTAAGACACCTTCAATATGGTAACCTATAAAAGCCTTTTTTTATTAGTATATACTGTATATATATATATACATATATTATATATATACTATATATATATATATTATATATATAGTATATATATAATGCACATGCATTATGTGAGGGTCTTACTCTGTGCTCTATTGCTGTGAAGAGACACCATGATCACAGCAACTCTTATAAAGGAAATCATTTAATTGGGGTTTGCTCACTGGTTCAGAGGTGCAGTCCATGATTGCCCTGGTGGGACACATCAGGCCACACAGGCAGACATGGTGCTGCAGAGGTAGCTGAGAGTTACACATCTGGATGGGCAGGCATCACAAAGAGAGGCTGGGCCTGCCTGCCTTGAGCCTTTGAAACCCCAAAGCCCACCCCCAGTGACACACTTCCCTCCACAAGGCCACACCTCCTAATCCCTCTCAAGTAGTGTCACCCCCTAGTGACCAAGCATTCAAATCTATGAGCCTATGGGGCCATTCCTACTCAAACTACCACAATGAGTAATTTCTATAAGCAATATTGCAGAAGCAGTAGGATCTGAAGGTCAGAATATAAACATGACCACATAATCCATGCTATAAAGATTCTTCATCAGTTTTATCCCAATACCAATACGATAGCTCATTTTGCGGCCCTGCCCAAGGTGAGTCATCCATTAGCTATTGTTGGGCATTTAGGTTGTTTCTGTCTTACAGTTTAATATAAATTTCATCAAGAGTCTCACCTGAATGCCTTTCCAGTGGAAATATTTCTGAAGTCAAACTAAAAGTAACATTTTCAATTTGTCTGCCTAGATCTCTTTTACACATACACACAAAGGCTGATCCACTTCTGTTGCAATTCCTAGGACTAGTGTACATAAACACTATTACTCACTGTGAAAGGCGAAAAGGACCCAGTGAAGCTGACCTCACGGGGGATTGCCTTTATGAACCTCATTTCCGTTATCCAGGCTTCCAGTGGAAAAATGCCTGATCACTTTTTTTTGTTGTTGTTGTTGTTTTTTGTTTTTCGAAACAGGGTTTCTCTGTGTAGCCCTGGCTGTCCTGGAACTCACTCTGTAGACCAGGCTGGCCTCGAACTCAGAAATCCGCCTGCCTCTGCCTCCCAAGTGCTGGGATTAAAGGTGTGTGCCACCACCGCCCGGCTGCCTGATCACTTCTTAGTGAGGAAGGCCAGACCTGACAGGACAGCCAGGGCTATACAGAGAAACCCTGTCTCAAAAAAACAACAAACAACAACAACAACAACATCAACAACAACAACAAAAAATGAATAAACCTCAGCTACCCAACAATCAGCTGAATGGATTGTCAAAGGAGGAACTCCAGGTGGAAATAGGTTAAAGCTCTCTTACTGACATAATTGAGCTGTTTTTAGTCACCTGGAAACTCTTTGAATGTAAACAGGCCACTTGGGGGTCCATTTAGACACTCCCAAGTGACCACTGCAGTCCGCCATCTTTCTCTTGCCCTGTTTGATTCAGTACAAGCATTAGCGGCTGCTCCAGGCTCTTTATTTTGTGGTCAGCTGACTTGAAGAAGTTATTGCACTTTGCAAAATGCCAACCTTATATTTGGAACTAATTTGCTCCCACGGCAGGATCTGGCTGATTAGAACTTCAGCTATGTCTAAAGAAAATTCTACGGTTAGCTGCGTCCCTGGGATGCATGCTGTCTCACCGGGAGCCTGTGAGGAAACAGCTTGGTAGACTGAACTTATTCTCCGCCTTTTTTCTTCCCAGGAGCCTTCCACAAAACAGCTGGCCTTTTCTAAAATGAAGTTGACTAGCCATTTATGAGATTTAAGAAAGGACTAATTACTATTGTCGGCTGATTGGGGAGCGTTGCTATTTTTATTTTAAAAAGAAACCACATACAGAGAAGCATTTGTTTGGTGACTTGCTTGTAAAATTACTTTTCACTAACTATGGTTTTAGAAGATGACCATTGCACAGAAAAAAATAAGCCCAGCTATTTATTATTATTATTATTATTATTATTATTATTATTTCAAATTTTTAGAATGATTCTATCTTAATTGTAGTCACAAAGTGACATGATTTTGTGTTTTTTTTTTTTTTCAAGTAGAGGCGAGAGATAGTGACAACCTTGGCCTGTACTTTTTACAGGTATCCTTATTAATTTTTCTAAGTGGAGTCTAAGGCTATTGTCCCTTTACAAGCCTTTTCTTTAGGATCCAACAGAGATGGCAAGAGATCATTAGAAAAGACTATAATGACCCATTCCAATATCTCTGGCTCCCTCCTGACTTGCAGTTGAGTCTTCTGACACTCGGCCAAATCTTTATCGTCAACAAAAGGACCATATGTAAGACAAAAAAAAATTGTTCCTATGGACTGCTATAATGAAAAAAAAAAAAAAAACTTTTAGCCGGGCAGTGGTGGCGCACGCCTTTAATCCCAGCACTTGGGAGGCAGAGGCAGGCAGATTTCTGAGTTCGAGGCCAGCCTGGTCTACAAAGTGAGTTCCAGGGCAGCCAGGACTACACAGAGAAACCCTGTCTTGAAAAAAACAACAAACAAAAAAATGAATAAAAAAACAAAAAGAAAGAAAGAAAGAAGGAAAGAAAGCAAGCTTTTAGAATGGGTGATTTATAAGCCAGAGAACCGCTTACACCTCTGTAGATTAGAAAATTCAAAATCAAAGTACCAACAGCTCTGGTGTCTAGATAGCATCTGATCCTCATGTATGTTGGCTCCCATGTGTCTTCAGTGGGCAGAAGGACTCTGTTCCTTTAAGTTTCTTGTAGAAGGGCACAGCATTCATGTCTTAATCACTTATTCAAAGGCTCTGTTTCGTGTGTGTGTGTGTGTGTGTGTGTGTGTGTGTGTGTGTGTGTCTGTAGGTCAGAGGACAATCTTGGGTGTCATTCCTCAGGAGTGTGTCTAAACTTGTTTTTTGATACAGTCTTTCATTAGTTGAAAGCTAGCCAGCAAGCCCCAGGGAGTTGACTATCTTTGCCTCCGCAGCTCTGGGATTAGGAAATGTACCACCATGCCTTATATTTTCACATGAGTTCTGGAGATCAAAGCCAGGTACCCATGCTTGCAAGGCAAGCACTTTATCTTTCCAGCCTGAGGCTCAACCTCTTAAAACCACTGAGGAGTGTGAGCATGATTTGTTGAATTAATCACAAAATTTTCAGGGACTACACAGACCATAGAAAGTATTTTCAGGATTGAAGACCCTAGCTTCTGGCCTTGCTACTGCTCTTCCTTCACTGTCTACAGCTAGCGAGCAAACGGTTTTTAGCTCGATACTTGCAGCTCAAGAAACAGCATGTCTCTTTCCTCTTTTCTACATTCTTTGTGAAATATCAACTCCAACTCCTTCTTTATGTTTGCTTCTCCATTGGCTAAGTTTACTCGTGATTAGACTTTTAGTCTGCAGGACAGATTCCTAGCCATGTCCCTGTCCCGTTGAAAAATAAATGCAGACAAACAACCCCTAAAGATAACAACTACGAATTGGGAGCCCATTCACTGTTCTTTCATAGGACCTTGCCCTTAAGCTGGAAATAACACCTACATCCAATTTCAGTCACCTGTTTAACTGGGAGGTGATCTCCTCTGTAGAGCATAATATTCTTAAGAACACTGCTCATACTTTTATTCCATAAAGCATGAGATGTACGACCTGATGCCTTTCTTCTTGGAATCTGCAATCTAGTTGTGGAAAACAAAGTATGTGGAAAGCCAATTGTCGAAGTCCAGCTTCGACACCAGGGGGTAAACTGAGTCACGCAGCCTGGTGTGGCGTCAGCAATTGGGTCGATGCTGAAAGCAGTTTGATGTGGGTCAGCACTAAGAGGGGCTGATGGGAGTTGGTCCAGATAGCAACCTACAGGGGCTGCTGTCTGTAGCAGCCAGCAATTAGAGAAAAGAAAGGAAAAAAAAAAAAAAAAAAAAAAACAGACACACACACACACACACACACACACACACAGTGGTTGAAGTAAAAGCAGGCTCCAGCGAGGTTTTTTTCCCCCCCTTAACCCCTTTTTATACCTCTGAAGACAAAGCTTTTCTATTTAGAAGGACAATTACCTCATATACACAGGTTACACATTTTCTGGAAACAATCACCACAAAGACATATTCTTCAAAACCAGATTAAAATCATTACATGAGAGGAAATTACAACAGGATTATTGATTATGCATTTCTTTTCCGAAACATATCTAACTAAACAATTCTGTCTATCCTGCTTTCCACAAACTCTTTGTAACCCCTAAGCCATAATTCTCTTGTCATAGATGAACAAAGTGTAAGCAGGCCAGATCTATAGCAGCAAGTTTCTGCCCACGCTTGCTTGATAACAGCCTGTACTTACTAAGGAACAGGTTATCTGTCTTATGTCTTATTACTGGTGTCCCAATCAGCTAGATGAGCTAATCATCTGTTCTCTGTTCTTATTCTCAGAATTGTTTATTTATTCACAACCTTTCTGTTCCATGGTACTCACCAAAAACCTGTTATTACGTCCCTAGATTACAAAATCAAGGAACTCAGGCCCTACCTAGAGTGAATGCTTTCTTTAGTCATTAACTGTCCTGAGTCTATTTTTCTTGCTCCTATAATCATGTGCTTGCAATGCATGAACGCTCACTGACTCCTTCCTCTAACTCATGAAGCTCTTGCCCGTCTATGAGGAAGGGGCTCATTCTATTTTTGGGAAACTTGCCCAACAGAGTGAGCTATCACCCAGGAAGTAATCACACCAGGCTATAGGCAGTGAGGGTCTCCCGGTGTCCACTCACACCACACTGAGTCATTGGAAAATATGGCAAGAACAAGCAGGAGAAAGTGCATCAGTAGCAAGAAGCAATGTCAGACAAAGTCTCTGGGGCCACGCCTTTCCATCGTAGCTGCGTGAGACGGTGAGCTGTCTCAGGGAGCTCATTTGGCCCCTGTAGCTCCTGCATGGCATCTACCAGCCAATAGTAAAAATAAAACAAAACCTGAAGAATTTATAAAGAGTGACAGCTGAAACAATCTGAGGAGTTGCCATGGGGAAGTTAAGATTTGATTGTTCAGATGTTGGTGTTGCCATAGGCTACGGAAGAGGGCAGAGGTCGATATTCTAGGAAGGGAAAGTGAAATAAACAGTAATATGGAAATTGGGATGAGGGGGTTGGAGAGATGACTCAGCAGTTAAGAATGATCGCTGCTCTTCTGATGGACCCGAGTTTCGATTCCAGTGGCCGTGTCAGGTGGCTTACAACTGCACATAACTCCAACTCTGAGGGATCCAATACTCTCTCTGTCTTCCTTAGACACTTGCACACATGTGGCATGTACACACACACACACACACACACACACACCCTAACTTACTAACTGAATAATCTTAAAGGAAAAGTGGAATGAGCCTTAAAATGTATAAAATCTTCCAGACATAGGCATAGGGCACGAGGAATCAGATGTAGATAAGTAAAAGAATGAAGCTTAGGAAAGAATGCTGTGTGTAGTAAGATGTTAGCTTGGTCCTTAACAAAATGAGGAACCAGTATAGTGTTCTAAGTGGATAATTTCTGTATGGGGTGTTGTTGTTGGTGGTGGTGGTTTTGTTTCTGAGACAGAGTGGTACTGTGCTCCAGACAGAATGTTCCAGACCTGGATGGACTGGAACTCACTAAGTAAACAAAGTTGGCCTTTTTGATGGTTTGTCTATGCTCTGCCAAGGGAGTGGCACTATTAGAAGGTGTGGCCCTGTTGGAGTAGGTGTGTCACTGTGGTGTGGGCTTTAAGACCCTTATCCTAACTGCCTGGAAGCCAGTCTTCCACTAGAAGCCTTCAGAAGAAGATGTAGAACTCTCAGTTCCTCCTGCACCATGCCTGCCTGGATGCTGCCATGCTCCCACCTTGATGCTAACGGACTGAACCTGTAAGCCAGTCCCCAATTAAATAGTGTCCGTTATATAAGAAGACTTGCCTTGGTCATAGTGTCTGCTCACAGTAGTAATACCCTAATTAAGACAGTCTTGTGTTTGGAGTGATCCTCCTGCTCTGCTTTCCACATACTAAGATTATAGGCATATGCTACCACATACTTTATTTTTTTATTTACTTATTTATGTTGGGAATTAACCCCAGAACTTCACTCATGCATACTAGGCAAGCACTCTACCACTGAGTTATACTCCCAGCCTTTGTGTGAGCTGTTGTTCTACTTGACTTCAAGACATTTTTTTTTCCATCTGCTTTTATGTAATTAACCACTGTATTAACTTTGACCTTGGCCACACCACTTTAGAGTATTGGGAGTTTGTCCCTTGGGGTTGCTGGGGTTGAGTGAGCAAGTCCAGGCTGGTCTCCATGGTGATGAGCTTCTCTTTTATTGCTGCCGAAGTCCACTACTGTGTCTTGTTGGTTTTATTTTCCTGCTGCTTCTCAAGATCACCCACTTCTTACCATCTCTATCAGAGCTACCCTGATCTAATGTCATTACCTCATCCAGACTCTGCCAGAGAGAGAGAGAGTTAGCTGGTCCCCTGCATCCACCCTTGCCTACATCCAATCTGTTCTCCACATTGGTGCCAATAAATTGTTTTGTTCTTCCTCAAACTATAAATCTGTTGATGTCAGGCCAGCGTTTTAAATATACAACTTCTGGTTACTCTTAAGTTAAAGGCAAAAAATCTTTAATCATAGGCGACAAACTGTGAGTTCAAGTTCCTCGAGAAACAGATGCTAAGATGGGACTAGCTATGAAAGGTGTTTCTCAGGAGGTACACCTGTCGAGAATGAGTGGGAGGTGGAGCATGTGGAAGACTGTCAGACCCCATGCAACTCTAAGGAAGAGGAAGGCAGGCTAGACAGGAAGAGGCTCAGGTTGCCACAAAAGTTCTGAGAACACATTGGCAGGATCAACTGGGCTCTGAGCCAACGTTGCTGTTAAAGGAACTTCTTGCCTGAGAGTAGTTACCTACCTGGAATACCTGGGTACATCTAGGTTTTGGCTGTGAATTATTGACCCCAGGGGAAGTATGAGCCAGTGTGAGTACTGTAGTGGATCCGGAAGGGTCACAGCTCAGATTGCTTGCCCGAGGAAAGCTGAAGGGGTTGGCTTTTAGGATGACAAAGCTCTGAGTGGTTGGGCCCTTTCCCACTTTCCCAACCACATCTTGTACCATGAAGCCTTTGGTATTTTCATCCTAGCTATAGAAGTTAATTCTTTGAATGTGAACATTAAATGTTTTCAGCCCACTTCTGAGTGCAAACACCAGTTCGTGCTCGGTCAGCTCAGTTTCTAGGCTCGTGTCTCCCCTGGTATATCCTCACAATATTAATGCACTTGCTTCAGACCATTGCTTCTGTGACTCCTTGATGTCTATCTGTCTTCTTCTTTAGACAATGGACTTCAGACAGAAATGGGTCCTTCTCACTTGTGACTATTGTGCAGGATCTTCCTCTGTACATGACATGTACACAATTGCTCACCTGCATAAGACCAGCACACTATGGCATCTATTATCCTCTCATAGCAGGAGTAAAGGGGAAATCTTCAAACTCTGTCAGGCCGTGGACATGAGGTCTGATCTCCATTCAACCTGCACCCTTCAGTCACGTACACAGGTGGGCACAGGTGGGCGTCATAAACAGGCCCCAGGCCCTAGAGAGATTTACATACTAATAAAGTACCTGAAGGCCAGGGGGTGGAGCCAATTAAGCATTCCTCTCCAGCCCTTCCCCCTTCTTCCCCTCCCTATTTAACTCAGGTCCGCCCTGGGTTTTATGGGGTGTGCATCCAGATCCATCCACCATCCGTCATGCCAATAAACCGGTTTTGGAAACCCAAGGACTTCCTCGTGTGTTGGGGCCGCGCTGTGAGGAGTGAACAGCCGGGCCTAACTTCTTCCTGGAGGAACTCAGAGCATTCCCAGCCAACTACACACAGCCTGGCGAGAGGAATCCTGCGGTTCCCCAGCCAGTTTTTTTTACCTATAAAACTCTTAACTGAGATCATGCCACTCTTCTCTCCCATCTGGCCCTATATTAGCTGCAGGGGTCTCAGGAGATACTAAACTAGAATATAAAGTAGAACTTTTAGATGACATCACCTAAGCTGGCATGGGACTTTTCTTCAATGCAGATATTTCGGGTCACTAATGCTCATTTTGGTGATACAGTTTTCTTTGAATTTCCCTGATTCTGTAAGCATCTCCTTATTCATTCTCCTCCAAGTAGCGTAAAGTCATTGGGTTTACCAAGCTAGAATTTGATAAACCTGTTTCTTTGGTGCCCTATCTGGATTCATTTCTCTACAGGAAAAATACAATAAATACATCTTCCCTGGCTGGCCAATGGTCTATGATCAAAATATTTTCCTTGAATGAGTGAATGAATGAATGAGTGAGTGAGTGGATAAATGAGTGACAATAAGAAATTCAAGCCCTTTATCTGCTTGCAACTTGGGTACTTATGGCCTTTAGCTGCTTTTTCTTCCTCACTGATAGTTGATGATTGTACCCTTTGAAGTGACACCTGTAGGACCTGAGAAAATGTCATTAGGTTAGTGAGGGTCAAGGAGTGTTTCAAAAAATGGTCCATCCAGCTGGAAAGAGCTGACGAGCTAAAACTATTTTAAAAGGTAGCTTCTCAGATATCTATTATATGATATGGGTTTTAAAAAAAAGAGATGCACTGGCTGCACCACTTACTGAGAACTAGGAGGAAGTTGAGCTTGGGTTTGCAGAGTGGCTTTCTTATCTGCTTGCTTTATCCCCTGTTTGTATGTTGATACACGGTCTTATTATGTAGCCCTGGCTGGCCTGGAGCTCACTATGTAGATCCAAATTACAATCACCCTCCTGCCTCAGCTTCCCAAATACTGGGATTATAAACATGTGCCTAGCCAAGACAGACTCCTACATAATGCCATGTTCTAGCAATAGTAAGACTGCAGCTTGCACAAGAGGTCTGAAGTCCATTGAACATCTGTGAGAGATCTGTGGCGACAGCCGTGTTTCAGGAGTTGTTGGTAGAGGAGGCAGGACAGCTCGCCCTCTCTGCTCTGAAGGGGCCAAAGCAAGATAACCATGGGGTGAAGTAAAATGTTGATCTGGAATCCACTATGCAAAGCAGATGGTCAGAGCTGCCAGGGTAAAGTAGTAAGGTAGAAATGTAGAAATAGAGTGGGAGCTGACAGATGGAAAAATGCGGCACCAGAAGTGATGGGAGGCTTACAAAGGGCAGTAGGGAAAATAAAACCACCATGGCAAAGATTCTTAGAGCCTGCAAAGAGTGTCCATCAAAGTTGCTGGGACCTGTGGCTTTGGGCACATACAAAATTAATGATGCTAATGCATCAGAGGGTGAAAGTGGAAGCTGGGACTGTAGAGCCTGCTACGCCCATGCACCGAGGGAGACACAAAGCATGAGCCAAGAGCTCAGCACCAGTAACTGTAGTTACAGGGTACCAGGAGAAGCTTTGCTGCTGTATGCATGACCATTACGTGCATTGTTACATCTCTTTTCATGGACATACAATAATTGCACATGTTTCTGGAATGCAGTGATCCTTCCATACCCGCATGCCATCTGCAATAATCAATTAAGGGAAATTAGTATTGCCACCTTCTTACATCTCTTCCACTTCATTGGCCAAGAAAACTTTAAATCCCTTCTGGTTGTTTATAAAACATGGTATGAATTATTGTAAACAGTTGTTGCTGCTATGCAGAAAATCAGGACCGTTTCTTCCTAATTTATTTGGGTATCTTTATTTGACCTTTCTCCCTCCTACCCCTCCACACACTTTTTCTAGTCTCTCCTGAATACAGTACTTCTCTTCGTGTACAAATACTATTTGGTCTATTTTATTGGGTTCTGATATCTATCATCCATCTCCACCCCAATCTCTTCTGTCTGCCCCAACACTAGGTAGGAGAGAAAGAAGGTTAGAGGGAAAACGTAGACCTCTTTAGTCTATTTTCTGCTGATTTGGGGAATCATTTTTTTTTTTTTTTTTTTTTTTTTTTTTTTTTTTTTGGAGAAAATTGAATCTTCATCTTCAGGATATCCCCAACCAACAATCATAAATAGCAATGATCACAGCAGCCAGGGGAGCAGCAGCTGCCACAGACCCTGTCAGAGCTCTCCCATTTATACCCATGCCAGAGTTCCCAGAATTCCAAACATACACTGCCTGCAGCTGGCAAAAATTACACCCCTTCAAGAACATGAGACATTTATAGTTAGTGGCCATGGACAGTCCCGATCCTACCCCTGCGATTAAAACAAAAACATATTCATATAATATAACTGAGTTTTTAAAGAGCTGTAAGACAGACATAGCTATACAACGAGCACTTGTCTAAAAATCAAATTAAATCAGAACAAAAGAATAATGTGTAAGAATGAGTTAAGCTATGCTCGGTTTCCCCATGCTTCCATTTAGATTCATGTTCCTCAATACCTTTTCCAATAATCTCGCTACTGAAGTAGTATTTATCACAACAAAACGCACATAGCCTGGAGATACAGGTAAAGGAGACAAACCCAGGCAAATCACCACTCCAAAGAAGATACAGATAAGATTCTTAGTGAGACCAGGCTTGGTGACACATGCCTGTAGTCCCAGCCAGGAGGACCATGTATTTAAGGACACCTTGGGCTACATAGCAAGTTCAAGGCCAGCTTGAGCTACGTAGGTAAAATCATCTTTAATAGCCAGGGTGTAAGTGTGTAGTTCAGGGGTAGAGTGATCATTTAGCTTGCACAGAGCCTTGGGTTTGATCCTTAGCAAGACACAGGCACATGTACACACACACACACACACACACACACACACACACACTTCTATAATCTCAGAAAGCCTTCACAAAAATGGAGTGTCTAGTTGTTCTCCATCCTGGTCATCACAGGCAATTATAGGTCTAGTGTCTACAGCTGTACATTAGTTGTGATAACTGGAGTCATACAATATATTTTCTTTTGTTTACTGCATGTAATGCTTATCTTATTTCCAGGCATTGGTTAGTGTGATGGCTGTTTTGGTTGTCAACTTGACTGTATCTGGAATTAACTAAAACTAAATGGTTGGGCATACCTGTAAGGGGATTTTCTTAATTAAATCATTTGAAGTGTGAAGACAAGTTTCTTATTCATCTTTATTTTACATGCATTGGCATATTGCTTACATGGATGCCTGTGAAAGGTGTTGGATCCCCTGGAACTAGAGTTACAGACATTTGTAAACTGTCATGTGGGTGCTGGGAATTTGGAAGAGCAGCCCAGGCTTTTAATCACTGAGCCATCTCTCCATCCCCAAGACCCACTTCACCATTAATCTAGCCACGCATCCTGCTTCAAGTATCTATAAAGGACATAAAAGAAGGAAGGTTGCTTTCTTTGATTGTTCTTACTCTCACTAGTAAGTCCATTCCTTCACTGCCTACTTCTTCCAGATTCTAGCATATATTGTAGGGTAATGGGGGTCCCATGTTTGCTCCGCCACAGGGCTCCGCTGCTCAGGGATGCGGGATGAGGGAGTGACCACGCTTATTAACCACGTTGTTACCAGGTGGGTGTTGGGCCGTAGGGCAGCCCTGGAACACCGCTCTGGGGGTGAAAATGCGCAGTCTGAGGTGTGGAACAGCTGAAGCAGGCTGGGGGTCCCTGGACCTGTGTGACTAGTCTGGGGCCTTCTGGTTCTCAGGCTGTCAGACACCCAGGTGCCTCTGGATGCCTCAGAAGAGCTGAGAAGAGAGTAGGGGCGGTGGGCTGGATTTAGCCCGGGGTGGGGATGGGCCGGATAGTGGGGAGCTCCGGCTGGTCCCACAGGGAGAGTTCTTGGATTGATGGCTGTAGGCTTAGGCTTGGGGTTGGGCTTGGTGGTCATGGCTGGGAGCATAGAGAGGCCTTCTACAGGAGATTAGACATTGGCTTTATAGGCAAAAGCCTTCTCCATGGCTTTCTATGGCGGATTTCGAGGAAAAGAGGCAGTCCATAGTTTTAAGACATTTATTGTCATGGTGGAAAGTGGATGAGTAAAAGCATACCCCACTTCTCAGGGTAGGCCTAAAATTAAATACCCTTTGCAGGGAGGAGTGTCTGGGAAGGGAAGCTAATTGGCTAAGCTCTTCAGGCCTTTAGGTACCTCATTAAAATGGAGATCTGTCTTGAGCCTATGTGACCACAGGTCATGCCCTCTACACGTGGAGGGGCTTGGGGCATTGTCCTTACATGACTGATAGCCACAAATCTATGGGGGGCTGTGGCTAGTGACAGAGGCCTGGTACCCAGAAACAGGCAAAGTGCCTGCCATCCCTTCAGGGTTTCCAGGGTTTCAAGCCTTAGCTCAACCAGAAACCAGGCTACCTTTCATGGTCCCACAATATACTGAAGACCAGATAAACCATTCAGCTTTGTAAACTGAACAACTACTAGATTATTGGGTCTTCCACTGGTAGGCAGCCATTGTTGGACTAGCTGGATCACCGCCTCTAAGCCATTCTAATACATCAGATAGATAGATAGATAGATAGATAGATAGATAGATAGACAGACAGATAGACAGATAGACAGCTGGCTCTAGTCAGGATTCTCTACAGGAACACTGACTAATGTACCTGGGTTGTTTGGGGGTTCCCATGGAGCCTCTTTGGCCAACAACTTGATTAGGTATAGCCCACTCTTGGTACTGGAAGATTCACTTGGTGATGTCTAGTCTCTGTCTCTCCCTAGCTTTTGATGAGATAGCTTGAGAATAAATTCTCGTCTCCCCTTCTGTTAGAGGGTCCAATCACACAGATTACTCTCAAAGATACTTCTCATGGTAGCCTCCTTTCCTCTAATCATGGGTGTAGCGGGAACCCGATTAGTCACTGGAGATGCCGAGAGCACTACATGATGAATGGGTGATGCTTCTGTAGAAGCTCAGGGATGAGTGAACTCAACTTGGGTCACTGTTGTAAGACACAGACTCAAAGTCAAGCAAAGAGCAATGACTTTTCTTCTTGTGAGACCCAGGCTGTTGGCATACAGAGAAAAACCACGAATGCTCGTCATTCGTGTTGGTTGGACACATGCTTGTTGCTAGCCTACTGAGGGGACATTACTCACTGGCCATTGCTCTTCCGAGTCCACAGGTACTTGTTGAGAGCTCTTGGTGCCCTTTTTGGGAATTTGGCATTTGTCACTGGGCTCGGACAAGGAAGTAGGCTTAGATAAGAATATCAAAGGGCTGGAGAGATGGGTCAGCAGTTAAGAGCATTGTCTGTTCTTCCTGAGGTCCTGAGTTCAATTCCCAGAAAACTACATGGTGTCTCGCAACCATCTGTAATAGGATCCATGCACTCTAGTGTGTCCAAGGAGAACAATGTACCCACATACATAAAATAAACAAGTCTTTTTTAAAAATATAAAAAACAGTGACCATGGGGCTTTGTTTACTACTTTACTTAACTATTCCCTTGTGTGATCCTTTTGCCTACGACTTAATTACAATCTTGTGTGATCTCCTAGTTTCCTACTTAACTTGACTACTTTGTCTTTGATCTAAGCACTGACCATGTTTATTGGATGTTCCTAAAATGATATAAAAGCAGGTTGGAGAGAAATGAAGCTGCTTCAGCCTCAGTATACGGGCTGGAGTCATGTTATGACTTTGTCTAACTGTTTTTCTTTTTCACTCCTCCCTCCCTCCCTTGAGACCCTGTTGACTGACTGAGCTGGCTTAGTCATGTACTACCAAGTGGATAATATCTATGATGATGGTATCAACTGCACCAATCCTAGGCTATGAAAAAGCAGCTCTCTTTGGAAGGGGTAGATGGGTGCTCTGTTTTAGGGTGTTGGGGAAAAATGGACTTCAGGAAAAGGATAGTAATGAAGGAGTGACATAAAGAAGTCTAAGTAGTAATGGGATAGACCATCTCCAGGCCTCTGCCTGGCGGCCTTTCTTCATTGGTATCTGGAAGGCAGCATGTGGCCTTTCTCTGGATGCCCTGTCATTGTAAAGCTCTCACCTTGGGTGAGGTGAACCAATAGGTCTCACTGTCTCCAGCTTAGTTCTCCATGGCTGACCTGGGCCACAGTCTCCAGGAATAACATATTCAAACGAGACAGTACTCCTTCCTCATTTTCTTGCAGAAAGCTTTTGTTGAGATGGGGTGGAGAGGCGCTGGGTCCTGGTAAATGACAATGTAAATGACAATGTAAATGACAATGATTACTGGCAGTGGCCAGTAGGGGTGGAGATGGCTACCTGGACACAAGCGAGAGGCTGCGCCTCCTGATGGCTGTTCACCGCGAGCACACTCATTCTGGTTGTCTGTGCTTAGGCTGGAAACAGAGCCAAAAGATCATTTGTGCATTTTTCCAGCATCATGAAGGACTAACTTTTTGATATATGGTTGCCTTATTATTCCCCTGTTTCCAGGGGCCATGGCACTATCCATAGATTCCTCTAATTCTCTATTATCCATATTTATTGAAATAGATATAAAGCAGGGGTCCTTTCTCTTAACAACTTACGGTTAAAGGCTGGGTACAATGATGAGTGCCTTTAATCTGAATACTGAGGAAGATGAGACAGGAAGGAGGGAGGAGTGTGACTTCTAGGCTAGACTGGAATACTTAGTGAGACTCTTGTCATAAAAGCAAAACAAAACAACCAAAACTGATAGGAGTTACTCAGAGGTAGAGGGAGGCCCTAGATTCTAGGGCATTGGTAGGAAGTGAGAGAAAGTCCTTATAACTTGGTATTTGCCAGTACCCCAGTGCCCCATGAACAGGAATAATTTCTAATGTGCAATCTACAGGCCTAAATTCACCCAGTGTTAACAACCAACATCCTTACTTTGTATGTAAAGACGGTTAACGTGAGGTCAGATGTGCAGTTATCTATGTGAACATGAAGCACACGCTCTTTTCACAAATATTTTTCAGAGTACTGTCTATTCCACATGAAGCGGACGATGCTCTTTTGCTCTGGACATTCAATTTATGTTTCAAGCACACTTGGGATAGTCTAACACTGGTACATGGATCAACACTAAAAACGGGTCAAAAAACCCAGAACAGAATGAAACAAAACAAAATATCACGGCTGGAAGAAGGCTGAGCTCTTGTTACTGCCTAACTCACTATCCAGATCTACAGGGTAAATTCATTCATCGCCTGCGAATCTCTTTCTCATTACCATGGGGGACCAGTCCCTTACAGTCATCACCATCACCATCACCATCACCATCACCATCACCATCACCATCACCATCACCATCAGCACCACTATCCCTAACACCACATCATCACCAGTATCACTTTCATTCCCACCACATCCATGAAACAAAACCCAAAGAACCACATGCAACAAACCAAACCTCTCACGTAAGTTTTGCATGGGGGCTAAGGCAGGGAGATAACAAAGAAAAGGTCATCTTGGACTGTATTGTGAGAGTCTATCTCAAACTAAAACTAAAAACAACAGAAATGAACTCTTTTTTTTTTTTTTTTTTGAGACATGTATGTAGCTCAGGCTGGCCCAACTCACTATGACCTCTAACTCACAGTGATCCTCTTGCCTTACCCTCCCACATGCTGGGATTACATTTTATGTATGCTATACTACTCCTGACCATCCTCACTTGTGAGGATGGATTGGTACAATGTGGAACTGCTGCTGCTGCCGCCGCCACTGATGTGCAAGGATCTGAGAACACTTAAGAACAGGATCATTTCCCATAAAAGCCACAAGAGGACCAGTGTGGAGGATGTTAACCCCGCCCCTTCTCTGACCTGCCCCAGCACAGGACAATTCTATACTTGCTAATTCATTACGTTGAAATCCTGCAGAGACAGGGCAGCAGCAGGGTTGACTCCTCCCCACCCATCAGAACCTGTTCCCCATCCTCCCTTTGGCTTCCCACTGCCCCCCTGGGGTCTTCTTAGCTTTAGAGGCAAGTAAGGAGGAGGCGGGCTGAGGAGCCCAAAGGGAAAGGATTGTTCCTTAAAATCTTCCACCTCTTTAGACTCATCGAAGGCGGAGTGGCAGCGCGGGGTGGGGGCTGGGGTGTGTTAGGGGAATGTTGGGGATAATCTGGCTGCTGGAATGAGTAGGGCAGAAAAGACAGGGAGGAAGCAGCCACTCTGCAGGCTGGGAAAGATGCACAACCCTCGTTAACGTCTGGCGCCTCTAACAAAAATTGCATATTCCTCAAAAGCAATTTTTGAAAATCTTCTACTCTTTGAAGCTTGATTTTAAATAGCCACACCTTCCACGAATCTAATGGGATTCCAAGCCTCTGGGCATGCTCACAAGGGCTTAACCTGGGGACATCTTCTCTTTTCTGGAATTTGAAGTTCTCCTGTGCGGACCCTTGATGCTTCTTATGGCCGGCATGGAAAGGAACCCCTGGTCCTCACATAATAATGAAGCTGCCTCCATGGGCCGAGACTGGAATGGAGACTGTGGCTGGAGAGGGATGAGAAGATTTGGAAGTTGGAAAGTGGATGGAGCTGAAACGTGTGGCTAAGCGGAACAGCTAGTATAATAAAGCTGTTATGGTCTTACACAAATCTTTCTGTGTATATTATTTTCATTTCTCTTGGAGTAGAATTGTTGAAATATAGATGCATATTTGTAACTTGTTTTTCCACATGCTTACACAATTCCATATTCCTGCTGCCAACATGACTTTTAATTGTTTACCAGCTTAATATTAATATTGCCAATTTTTAAAAAAAAGATTTAGAGTCATTAGACCAGGTTAAAGGTGAAACCACGCTGCTATTTTTACATATATTTCCCTAATGACTAATAATAGGCTTATTGGTGGCTCGTGTACCTCTTGTGTGTTGTCTCCAGATCTTACCATTGTATGGCTCATTTGGCTTTCTCAGCCAGTCTTTTGTCTCTGTCGTGTATTCCAGATGTGGCCACTGCTTTAGTTACTTTTCTTTTGCTGTGGCGAAACACCATGACCAAGGCAACTTATTAAAGCAAGTGTTCAGTTAGGCTTACACTTTCAGAGGATGGAGTCCATGATGGCGTGGTGACGGGAACAGCTGGCAGCTGAGAGGACACTGAGAACAACTGGAGGCTTCTGGAATGTCAAGGTCCAACAGAGCCACACCTCTTTTCTTTTCTTTCTTTCTTTCTTTCTTTTTTTTTTTTTTTTGGTTTTTGTTTTTTTTTTTTTTGGTTTTTCAAGAAAGGGTTTCTCTGTGTAGCCCTGGCTGTCCTGGAACTCACTCTGTAGACCAGGCTGGCCTCGAACTCAGAAATCCGCCCGCCTCTGCCTCCCGAGTGCTGGGATTTAAGGGGTGTGCCACTACTGCCTGGCAGGGGCCACACCTCTTAATCCTTCCCAAACGGTTCACCAACTGGGACCCTAGTATTCAAACAAAGAAGCCCATGGCGGCCCCTGTTAATCAAACCTCCATGTCCTCTAAATCTAGTTCGCCTTTTATTTTTAATTTTTGAAGGTTTTCACTTAGGGTAGGCTGACCTCAAAATCATTATGTAGCAGACAATGGCCTCGAACTCAG
The DNA here is from genome assembly GCF_011762505.2 of Arvicanthis niloticus. Lineage (NCBI taxonomy): Eukaryota > Metazoa > Chordata > Mammalia > Rodentia > Muridae > Arvicanthis > Arvicanthis niloticus. Next base: position 42,186,922 of record NC_047674.1, read on the forward strand.
AAATCCGCCTGCCTCTACCTCCCAAGTGCTGGGGTTAAAGGTCTGAGCCACCATATTTGGACTATATTTTACTTCATCTTCAAGAGCAACAAACTTGAAATTTAAAGATTTTTTTTTTTTTCTTCTATGACCAGTACTTCTTCTGTCCTAAGAAAACTTTGCCTATCCTAAGGTGATAAGGGATGTATTTCAAATAAACAATTTAGTTTTAAACAAGCAATTTTAAACAAACCTATACCAATTTCCATTTTTTTCTTCCTGTTAGCACGTGGTTACTTTTAGTTGAGAGTTATGAAGATGATAATTTTAGTAAGAAGGTAAAATGTGACACCAGGAGAAAATGTCATGTGTATAAAATGTCTCATCACAGAATTCCTTAAAAAAAAAAATGGATTCTTTAAAAGATTAGAAAAAAAAGAGGTCATGCTCTTTCATGGTCCTTGTTTGTTGAGGATTGTCTTAGGGTTTTACTGCTGTGAACAGACACCATGACCAAGGCAACTCTTGTAAGAACCACATTTAATTGGGGTTGGCTTACAGATTCAGAGGTTCAGTCCATTATCATCAAGGCAGGAACACGGAAGCATCCAGGCAGGCATGGTGCAGGAGGAGCTGAGAGTTCTACATCTTCATCTGAAGGCAGCTAGCAGAACACTGGCTTCCAGGCAGCTAGGCTGAGAGTATTTAAGCCCACACCCACTGTGACACATCTACTCCAATAAGGCCACACCTCTTAATAGCGCCACATCCTGGGCCGAGCATATATAAACCATCACAAGGCCACTATTGCAAAAGAACCTTAGGTTTAATTACCTAGACACAAAATGATTCTGTTGCTCACTATTTGGAGGCTGGGAAGTCCAAAGGTACAGTGTATGTATATATACTCTACCTTTGGAGTGTGTGTGTGTATACACATACATATGTATGTATATATACACATATATATACATTTTTCTATATATATGCTTTCTCTATATATGTAGATGTATCTAGACCTCTATATATCTAGATCTCTCTCATATATACACATGTATATATACGTATATATGTATATACGTATATATGTATATATATGTTCTCTATATATCCTTTCTCTCTATATATATGCAGACAGATATATCTAGATCTCTCTATATAGATATATCTAGATCTCTATCTCTCATATATATACATACACATATATGTATATGTGTATACATATATGTATATATATGTGTATGTATATATATATATGAGAGAGAGAAAGAGAGAGTGGGGAGGGAGAGAGAGAGAGAGAGAGAGTCACAGTTGCCCTCCTCTTCATGCAATCTCATTTGGCAGGAGCTTAGGGCCCCTTGTATAAGGCCCTAACGCATTCATGATGATTCTGCCTTAATGATCTAATCCTCCACAGCCTCACCACCTGACACCATCAAACTGAAGTGTAGCTTTCCATGTATTCATGTCAGAAGGCCACAAACATTCAGATGGATACTCATTCTCAGCAATGCATGCCCTCCTTACATTTGTCTAACAGTTAAAGAATCTAAGGAAAAACCGACCAGCCAGTTTGTAGAGGCTGGGGTGTCTGTGGGGATCAGGGAACAGGACAGGAGGACGAGGCTGCTCTGGGATGAGTGACCTCTTGTTGATGGTCCTCCCCTGAGGCTCAGCTGTCAAAAGAAAGGTATCTGAGTGGTCACATGTGTACTATAAGGGTGGTGGCTGTCAGTCATTCCTCAAAGAGGGATTATGGTTCAAAGTAAAACAGGCATCACCACGATAATAAGCAGAGGCAGATTCAAGGCAGATCCCTCCAACATATCTATTGTATATGTATCTTTTAGCTTGGATTTATGTCTCCTGCTTACATAAAACTAAATAACTTTGAGTCTTTCTTCCAGTGACTGAGCTTGTTGAAGTTAGAGTCTTGCTGGGATCAGACCTGTGAGGGCAGAATGTACTCAGTCAGACCTCTTTAGGGTTTGCTGCTAGAGCCACTTGCAATTTCGAGGTTGACATTTATGAATAAATAGAATTTACCCTTCTAAACTGAAATGCAGATACTGTGAAATATATAATGGAGGGGGAAAGACTGACATACTAAATAAAGTATGGTGTTTTGGTCAGGATTGGAAGAATTAGAAGCTATATTAAAAAAGGAGAGAAAGATGGATCAGTTGGTACTCTGATGATCTGAGTTCAATCCCCAGACCCCACAGGGTGGATGGAGATGATCAACTCTCAGGAGCTCTCTTCTGTTTTCCACATTCATAGCGCAGTGCAGAAGTGAGTGTATACACACACATTAATTATAAACATAACAAGGAATTTGAAAAGAAGTGTCACAAACTGGATTTATAAAACAGAACTGCATATGTTAGATTATATATATTTTTAAAAGTTACTTTAAAAGGTATGTTTCAGCTGGGCATGCTGTAACATGCTTTTGATTCCAGCGCTTAAGAGGCAGATGCAGGAGGATCTCTATGAGTTGGAGGCCAGCATGGTCTGGCTATTTAGGGAGTTCCACGCCAACTTGGGAACACAATGAGACCTTGTCTTGAATATATATGATAAAAATAAATATATTTAAAATCTTTATATTATAATATATATAAAATAAATATATGAGATAAAAATAAATATATATGAAACAAAATATAAGATAAAAATAAATATATTTGAGACATAAGACAGTAGAAAAGACCAATTATTAGATGCTAATTTATTTATTTATTTAGTGATTTCCTTAAAGCACTGTTTGCACTGTCTGTTTGCTAAGCATGACGTTACTTGCTGACTGGAACAGAGTGACCTGGATGAAGGGCTGAAACACTGGGTCATTGCCTTTAACAACCTGCTGACTGCAAAGTATGCTTCTATAAAATCCTGCTTGCTTGCCAGCACCGCCCTACGATTTTAGAGTATAAAGTGAGACTATCAACTGAACCTTCAGGAGCTGTATTGGCTTAGTTCCACCCGTGACATCTCTTCCACTCACATTGTTTTCAGAATGCTTATTCCAGAAAATTCTCTCTCTCTCTCTCTCTCTCTCTCTCTCTCTCTCTCTCTCTCTCTCTCTGTGTGTGTGTGTGTGTGTGTTGAATTATGTTTCTTAGTTTCACTTCTGGAAGCTAAATGTTTTCATATGTAAGTACCAACATTCAATCTCGGTTACTCATTCATTCATTTATTTTTCTCAGCAGATATTTGTTTAGGGCTTTGGTGTGTATTAGCACTGTATTGAAAACCCTAGGTAAGGGGCTGGAGAGATGGCTCAGTGGTTAGGAGCACTTGCTGCTCTTCTGGAGGTCCTGGGTTCAATTCCCAGTACCCACATGGTGGCTCACAACCATCTGTAATGGCAGTACTGAGAGATACTATGCCTTGTTCCAGCCTATACACACACACACACTGCATGCAGGCAAACACATAAAATAAAAATAAATTCATCTTTAAAAAAAAAAAAAAAAGAAAAAGAAAACCCTAGGTAAGCTGGTGTTTGTGTAAAATAGTTCATCAGCTATCATAGTAGAAAGGGATGAGGTTGTAACTGTTTGGTTTAGTAGTTCTTGTGGGTTGTTTGTTTGTTTGTTGTGTGTGTGTGTGTGTGTGTGTGTGTGTGTGTGTGTGAGAGAGAGAGAGAGAGAGAGAGAGAGAGAGAGGAGAGAGAAAGAGAGAGAGAGAGAGAGGAAATTCCAGGTCAGCTAGAGTTACACAGTAAGACTCTGTCTCAAATATATATGATAAAATAAATATGTTTGAGACTTCTATATTATAATATATATGAGATAAAATGTATCTGTATATACTATATATAGCCAAGGTTGGCTTTAAGCTCCTGATTCTTCTGCCCCCACATCTTGAGTGACATTATAGGTATGTACTACCGGCTCCTTCCTCTTCATCAGGTGTTATTCCTCTGTATATAGCACCACAGTACTTGAAACGTTGAAAGAACTCAGGAATATATTGTTGGCTGTGAATGTGAGGAGGAGGCAACTCTCCTGTAAAGACAGAGGGTTGGGGCATGTACAAGGAAAAAAAGGGACAATTTCCAAAAAGCTGTCACAGATATTTCATGACACTTTAACAAACCGCTTAGGAGAGTAAAGTCTAGAAATCAAGAATTTCCACAGTCCCAGGGCTACACAGAGAAACCCTGTCTCGAAAAAAAAAAAAAAAGAATTTCCACAGTCAGACTTGAGGGCAAGCTGCCCCTTCCATCCTTGTATCAGGCCTTTGCCTTTAGAGACATGAAGATAGCTTTTCGGGTTTCCAAGCAGCGTAGCAGTGACTAAGGGATTGGCTCCACCCTGCTGGCTTCTGGTAGCAAGTATGGCCACTAAACAAATGTCTGGGTCTCTGTTGCTGTGCTAAAAGCATGAAGAATTAGGAATCTGAAAAATTCCTTTTCCTGTGCCGAGCAGTGGAATGTTGTGAATTCTTGTATAAATCAGCACTTGCTTCATAACGAGCACTGGGAAAGAATGCATTTCTGAAGGAAGATGGGGGAAGTGTGTGTGGGTCATCTTCAACAGAAACTTTACTCTTGGACCAGTGAGAAGAATCACATGCCACCAAGCCTGATGACCTGAACTTGATCCTTGGTACCCACATGGTGGAAGGAGAGAACCAACTTTCAAAGGCTGTCCTTTGTCCTCTACATGTATATCATGGCAAGCACACACATGCACATGTGCATGTGCACAATGAAAATAAATAAATGTTATATATATGTATATATTATATATATAACATGTTATATATATAAATGTTATATATATATAAATGTTATATATATACATATACATATATATACATATATATATATATCATGCTTTCCATGAAGAAACGCATAATGGTGTTTGATCATACATCATAAAAGTGTTCTACACAGTTTTTAGGAACCACAAATAAGTAGTCCTCTCTGGCATAACTGTTTTTCTTTTTCAAAACCTTTTATGTATTTATTACCCACACAACCAATTTACTCAATTTCAAGCAAGTTAAAAAAAAATGTCAGATTCCCAATTTAAACATGACCAATTCTTCAGGGGTAAAGAATCTTTCAGCTCCATCTGGTACTGCTGATGGACTCAGCATCTGGACCGCCATGACTCAGCATAGGAAGTCAGTTGTTCCATGATGTGTGAATCCCTCCAGACTGAGCGTGGTGGACTTGTATTTGATTTTATTAACAGTTTCTATGTGAATCTTTGGGGGAAAACTGGGGATGATTTTTGTTTTATTTCTTGGCTAGGTATCATTTGATTTTGAAAGTCTCGTGAGATGACATTTCAAGAAATTAAGTCAGGAGTAAGATGCAGGAATGAGAAGAGAGGCCTCTTTGGTGCATCTTTAATATATATTTATGTACATGTGTCTGTGTGTGTGCGTGTATGTGGTGTAGGAACACAAGCTACCACATAGATAGCACCATAACATGGATGTAGAGGTCAGAAGAAAACTTGTGGGAGTTGACTCTCCTTCCATCCTGTGGGTTCTAGGGATCAAACTCAACTTGTCAGATTTGATGGCACACATGCCTTTCCCTGCTAAGCCCTCTAACCTTTCAACAGCCTGGTGATGAATCTTTTAAATCCAAAAGGGAAACAACAACAACAACAACAACAACAACAACAACAACATATGTACTTTTCTTTGAAGGCAAAGTTGAAGGCTGTGTAGAGGAGTGACATCATTTTGGCCAAGTAGCCCTTCTATAAAACAGGACACCCAATCCTTGGGTATCCCCAATGGCTCTCTATTCCTCTAGCTTACGACCTGCAATACACCAGTTAGGTATATTGTATCTGTTAGGCTGGTGTCAAGCCCTTGAAATAATGGTGGCCATGCTGCTGACCAGGAAGTCCTTAGTGAAGGACGTAGCTTGTTATAGGATGGTAACAGGCAGTATATATGATGGTGACAGGCAGTTGAATGGTGAATGGGCAGAGTGCCAGAAGGGCCAGCCCCATCTGTCCAGCTCTGTCATTGCCAGACTGAAAGACTTGCCCCTTCTCTTCTTGATCTGGGTTAATGGTATCACTATTGTACCTGTCTCCCCACTTAGAAGTCTTGATGTTTTTCTCACCTCCTTCCTCTCACCCCCCCCCCCCCCAATAGAGTCAGCTGCCAAATTTTGCTGCTTCTAATTTTAAAACATCACTTGATTCTGTGTCTCTCAAATCCTATGCTATTTCCTTAAAATAGGTCTTCGCCATCTCTTCTCTGGACCATTACTGAAGTAATCCTATCATCTGTCCCTCTGATAACAGATTTCCCCACCCAAGTTCTCCACATTGCCACTGTATCACCGAGTGCAAAGCATTACTGTATACGTTGATATACTGTATCACTGAGTGCAAAGTCATTTTGCCTGATAAAAGCGCCTGTTGCAAACCTCCGGCGCCTGGAATGCAAACCCCGTAGCTTGTCTCAAAGCTTAAACACCTTGCCTTTAATCTACTTTTTGTGCCATGGCTCCTGTTTCTTTCTCTGATCACATTCCAGATCCCTCTGGCCTTGTATGGTCATGTCTTCCATGTAATCTTCTGCTTTAATAAGTCTGTGTACTTTTTAAAAAAGTCATCACGTTTTATTTTTCCTTTTCCATCTTCAATCACTTGCTTTCCTACATTGGCTCAAATCAAGTTTAAGCATCTTCTCCTCTGTGAAGTCTTGCCTAATTTTCATCATGTAACACTGAGGTCCCTTTGCTCTATGTTTTACTGTTGCTGCAGATATAAACATAAAACCTATGTTTTATTCACATGTTTGTATTAACAATAGACAGTAAGCAGCCGGGTGTGGTGGATAGATGCCATTAATCCTGGCAATCAGGAGGCAGAGGCAGGTAGACCTCTGTGAGTTTGAGGCCAGAGCCTGGTCTACAAAGCAGAGTTCCAGGATAGCCAGGGATACAAGAGAGACCCTGTTGGGAAAATCCAAAAAACACCCACCCACCCATAACAACAACAACAATCAAAAAAACCAACAAACAAGACAGCCCCAAACAAAACCAACCAACCCAACAAAACCATCACAACCAACAAGTATAGATAGGAAGCTTTTGGTTATCATTGGGGTAGAAACCAACTACTATTGGTAAATGAGAGCAGTGTTGTCCCCGCCCCCAATGCTTCGTGTCACTGTCTTCCTCTCTCCCCACTACAACCTTAATACAAATAACTAGAGCTCAGTGGCTTCTAGATTGACTACCCAGAGGAACACTTTTCAACCAGGTCACCATCATTCACTTGTTGCTATGGAGCATTTGAAGCTTGCTCATACCACATAGGAATGAGCTGTCAGTGTAAAACACACACACACACATATAGGTATATATATGTATACATACACATGTAAACACACACACACACAGATCAGAGGACACTAGGTTGACACGGGGTTGGAGAGGAGGTAGAGGAGGAATGTATGTGATACATTGTATGTATGAAATTCTTAAGGAATTAATAATTTTTATTTTTTAAAGGGATATTATATACATACATACATATATGTATATATACATATATACATATAGGTATATATATGTATACACACACACATATATATGTAAACTTGAGCCAAGTGGAATTTCAGGTTGCTAAACTACATTCTTGTATGTTGCTTGGAACATCTTGTTGCCATATTGTGGTGGTTTTAATGAGAATGTCTTCCCTAAGCTCAGATATTTGAATAATTGGTCCCTAGTTGGTGACATTGTTTGGGTAAATTTGGCCATGATCTTGCCGAGGAAGTATGTCATTTGTGTCAGGATTTGGGTTGTAAAGCCTATGTTCCCAGGATGCTCGATCTGCTTCCTAGTGGCTGTCCCAAGATGGCCCCCAGCTTCTGCTCCAGTGACCATGTCTTCTGCTCACTACTGCCAGTGCTTCCCTGCCATGACTGACTTTTATCTCTCTGGAATCTTAAGCCCAAGAGGGATAGGTAGAGTGTACCACAGAGAACCCTGCTTCCTGCCAATCTTAGCATGCCTCCTATCACAGGCCAGGCTATGTGTATTCTGCTTACATAGGCCCACACAGTATTGCTGATATTATTACAGAGCAAGCCAATTCATTCCAACTGGTTGGCTGGGTTCAACCTTAGTGAACCTGATGGGCTATAATTGAGAATATCTTCTTTTTAAAGCCATCTATTCTTGCAGGGAGGAAATGTTTACATCGTGTTGTGTAGGAACATCTTCTGAAACACACTGCCAGTCTTCAGGAGACTTGTGCTTGGCCTTCTTGCAAAGGACCATCATAGGACGGGACAGTGAGGCTTATGGAAGGAACCCTTACCAGACTATTCAGTCATTTGTATGTGATTCTGCTCTGCTTGTATCTGGTCTTAGGAAGGGGGTAGAGGATATAGGTGGAGGGAAATGAAGGGAGGGAGTTCCATGTTAGGCTGCCAAGGAGAACTCATCATCCTTACTGGGTGCAGACCTTCCAGTGTGGTTATTTTAAGGTGGAAGGTTAAGTTTAAGCCTAACAAGCTCATTGGTTCTCCTGGGTGAACTTTGTTGGAATTACACCTAAGTTTGTCTTTGGGACCTTAGGAGAAGGAAGAGACTTAAGTTTCTCCCAGGGAAGGGATCCCAGCAGTACATGATTTCTTAAAGTGACATCCCTTTAATATTTTGCTTTTTGATCACTTCCCCTCTTCCTAGATGGGTTTCATTGCCTGGTTTTAACTCTTCCTCTTATAGCATGGCCAAGTGACTTGATTCTTTTGCCTCATTTTCCTGTATATGAGGCTATCAATACTGTTGAGAGCTGTAGGGCTATACAAGTGAATAGTTTATTACACAGAGTAGCCACTCAATAAATGTTATCCCTAAAGCACTGTCTACTTTTCCCTAAAATGTAAGACACTTTTAGCCCCATTTCACTCCTCCGTATCTATTTCCAAACTTCCCATGCACAAACATGGGCTGCATCTATCCAATATAACTATAATTTGAACATTTCCAGGGCTGTGCAGGCATTTAAATGCAAAGGAAACAAGTGAAAGTCACTTCCCAGTAAAAAAAAAAAAAATAAAAAAATAAAAAAATAAATAAAAAAATTCCATTTTCAGGTCCCTAGAGGCTTCAAACGACGATCAGGTGTCAGGACTGGGGAAACTCGCCCTGGGGAGTGCCAGGCGCCTCTCTGGAATCACCTTGGGAGACACCCGGCACGCGGCCCGCTGGGCGCATGCGCAGCGCCCACCGCTCCATCCTCCCGGAAGCCGCGGCTCTTCCCGCCCCTCCCCTCGCTGGCTCGGGCGGAGCGTGCGGCGGGGCCCGGCGAGGAGGCGGGACACGTCGGCGCTGCCTCGGCCGCCGTCTCCCCTCCTCCGGTTCCAGCCGCGGCCGCCGTTTCCTGGGCCGAGTCCGCCCGCGGCCCCAGCGGCGCCAGGTGCCTTCGCCCGCCCGGCCTTACCAGCGCCGTCCGTCCGCCCGCCTGCCAGCGTCCCGGCCCGCCGCCCCGCCGCCCCGCCGCCGACATGGCGACACGCTCCTGCCGGGAGAAGGCTCAGAAGCTGAACGAGCAGCACCAGCTCATCCTGTCCAAACTGCTGAGGGAGGAGGACAACAAGTACTGCGCCGACTGCGAGGCCAAAGGTAGCGCGCGGGCTTGGTGGCCGCTCGGCCGGGGCCGCCTGCCACCGTGACCTTCCCACCCTCCGCGGCGTCGCGTCCGCACCGGCCCTCTCGGGAGGGCGGGCGGGCGGGCGGGCGGTCGCAGGCTCTCGGCTCGGCTCGCACGGAGGTCGCGGCCTCAGCCTCGGGCTTCCGAGCCGGCGTCGCGACGCTGCCACCGCCTCGGGGCGCCGGCTGGGTGGTGCTGATAGGGCTGTGGGAGCCCTCCTGCCTCAGCCTCAGCTACTTCGTGGGTGGAGCCGCCCTTAGGTCCTAGTCCCCTGGTCGACCCTCCCTTCCTCCCTTCCACGGGACCGCGTCCTCCCTTTCCCCAGTGGTGCGGTGTCCCAGATGGAGCCCTACTTGCCTGTCCACCAGACAAGTGAACAGGGCGTTTACTTCTGCTTCTGAAAAAAAGGACGGTGTTTTGGGGTGGTCTGAAATGTCACTGCATAACATAATTGAGAAAGGGTTTTCATTATTTGTATACACTATGTCTCTCTCTCTCTCTCTCTCTCTCTCTCTCTCTCTCTCTCTCTCTCTCTCTCTCACACACACACACACACACACACACAACTCTGGATGTTATAGCAAGGAATTTGATTGCATGTGTCCTTCGGAAAGTGAGCTATGTTCATGAAGAGTTCAGTCGTTAGATTCTTCCTCCCAGACGACCCACTGGAGAATTTGCGGACACTGGTCTGTCTGCTTCATAAATGTGGAAGGTGCATTTGAAAGATACAAAGAAGAAGAAAAACAAATCATTAATTTTAATTCAAGCAGAGGTGTCTTCTTGAGCCTTTGAAACACACTATTTTTAGCTGATAACGTTTTGCTTGGGGATGTGATTTATTTCTAATGTAAGTAATGTCGTGGGGAGGCATGTTGCAGATTTAAAAATCCTACTTTGTATGTAGTTAGGAAAATATTTAATTGTAAGTATGTTTATTTGATTATTCGCTTGGAAATAGGTAGTTGGTTGTAGCAGAGACAGCCATTGTGAATGGTGCTTAAGGTTCCTGCATTGTTTAACATACTTTTTTTGAGTTTTTTTTTTTTTTTTTTACTGTTTTCTCTCAACACCAAGCAAGAGTCCATTGCAGTAGGCTGAGTGGTATTTGAATAAATTGAGTCTTATAACATCAGTATTGTCTCTTGTGTCATAACAGTTACATGTATACACTTGAATTAGAATTTTTATGTCGCACTTTACAATATTCTAGTAACTTGACTGAGTCAACTACGTAGTTACCCGACATAATCGTTATGCAAGGCATTTAAAAGAAGAGGCATGCCTGATTTTTGTAGTAACGTTTATTTACTCGCTTGGTACTTGATTCTGCGTGTGGGTATTTGGAAATACTATTCTATATTGAAGCTCAGTCACTCTCTCATCTGTTTACTTGTAAAACACTCAAAAAAAAAAAAAAAAAAAAGGTTATCAGAAGCTGAGGAAAAGACTAGTTCACGATTCATCATCTTAAGTCCTAACACAGTTAGGTAAAGATTCGGCTAACTGGGGAGCTGTGACTAAAAGCCAGTGATTCAGGGCTGCAGAGATGGTCTAGGTGAACAGCACTGGCTGCTCTTCCTGAGGACCTGGGTTTGATTCCCATCACTCTAACTCTAGTTCCAGCAGGTCCCGTGACCTCTGCTGGCACCTGTAGCCACCAGGCACGCAGATGGTACAGAGACACATGAAGACCCAAACATGCTTGTGAAAGAATTATGCAAGTCACTAATTCCTTTCATGAATACAAGTAACTTAAAAAATTAAAATTTTTTTCCCCAAAAGAGTGTTGCAGACAATCAGATTTTCACTAAATGTATTAACTTTTTTTTTTTTATTTACTGTTTTTGGGAGATGGAAGGAAAACAATTATGTTCCTCTTTAATTGGGTAAAGAAGTTTTACTTCTGAAGAGTCGGCAGCAACTGTTTTGATCACTGTTGTGGAACCACTGAAACCAATCCATGCATATGGAGTGAATAGCTTTTCAGTTTGCACCTGTTTAGTCACTTAAGTAGTTTTTCCTTCTATCTTGAGAAGTGGGAAAGTAGGATAGACTAGTATCAATGGCCCACAGGTTCAGCTTGAAGGCCATGGGATCTGTTGGCAGGAATTTAGATTATGAGTTTCTACCAAGTCTAGAATAATGATTTTGTAAATTATCTTTATAATTTGTACAAAATATTTTTGTAAATTATTCTATTGTTTTATCTTGATACTTCAGGAAATAGTCACTGGTATGACCATTTCATATCTTACTTAAGTTTTATATTTGTGTGTGTGTGTGATGTTTGTGTACACTGTGGGATCAAACACCATTGATTCCATATGCTAGACAAGCATTTTACCACTGTTACATTCCCCGCCCCCCTTTTTGAGATGATTCTGTCCTCCTGGTTAGCCTCAGTCCTGTAATTTTCCTATCTTTCTTTCCTGAGTATGCATTACTACACACTGTGTAACTTTATAAAGTTTTTGTGCCTTTGGTATGGGCAAGTCCATTTTGGCATATTCTTACAGTAGAATCTTTGGCTTTTTGTATGTTTTTGAATCTATTGTTATATATGCCAGTAACCATAATAAATGTAGGTGGTGAGTTGTGTTTTCTTACTTTAAAAAAAAAGATAGCCCATTATTGTTTGAGAACATGGAGCTAAAGGAAAGCTTAGTTTATCATGTTACCTGATGATACGTAGCAGAGGCATGCCAGTTGGATTTTGACATTTTCTTAGTCATTAGCTTGTATTTCTGGTACTGACAGTATTCATAAGGAAGGAGGACACGATGGCACAGGTTCTGTTCCTGCTCTTGACCCTGTTCTCCAGTACATTATACAAATGGAGAGTAAGAACTGACAGATGGAGTTGCCCGGCTCTGGCTCTCACTGTGACTGTAGGAGTTTAAAGCGGTTCTTGTGCTTCTTAATTGGTGGCAGTTTGGGCAGTGGTGATGTGAAGTCATCTTAAAGTTGCCATCTTAAATCTAGTTTTCAGAATTTAAAGCTTCATTCATAAGTAATACTGGCTTTGATTTTTCTTTTAAATATGTAAAAATTGGGATGAAAATGATTCTCTTGCTCAGTAAGTTTTAGGGCAGTTAGAAACTCAAGTTTTTGAACCCTAGAGTTAGTTTTGTTCAGACTTTGTAGTATTCAAAGGGTAAGCTGCGTGCTTAATTCAAAGACTTCTTTATTCCGTAGGTCTTAAGGACAGTTAAGAGCTGGATTAGGTTTTGGGACAGAAACTTTCGTAAGACTGAAAGGAGTATGTTTAACAGAGACTGAATATTCGCAAATGAGTGATTGTGAAACTGTGTGCTAAGTGTAATGGTAGCAGCTATAAGAAGTTACCTTCTGCTTCTTCTAGCCCTTTCTTTCTCTGGGCCTTGACCTTTGCTGACTGGCTCTTGATTCCTAGAGCGCTGCCTCAAAGCCTTTGCGCTAGTTCTAAGTATGAGCCTTCTGGCTTTCTGTTGTTTCAGCTTTTGTTCATCTTACATTTTGCTTAAACGGCCTTTCTAGGGAAATAGTTCCCTTCCCCTTCATCCTCCCAGACTAACTGTACTTTCATTTAGACACTTGTGACACTGTCCTAAATCTTACCACAATTATAATTAGACATCACTGAAGTAATGATTGGGCACTTCTTATTTCTATTGAATGACAGCTTTGAAGGAGAAGAAGTCTTGTTTATCTTGTTCAGAGTAGCTTCTTCAGCCTAAGCACAGTGAATGATGTTTGGTAGGTAAATGGAACTCAGCAAATACCTTTTGGTTGTAGGAATGAGTGTGAGAATGAACAGAGCCAGAGTCAGGGAATCGGTGTGCGAATGAGAGTACATTGTAAAAGGGAATGGCATTCGGAGGAATCCTGTGTGTGAGTCAGAAGACTTGTGAGTTGAAGATACAGTGGATTTTCACTAGCTAGAGCAAGAATTAGAGGACATAGCTGTATATACCCAGGGTACGGTATGTTCTCTGTATGGCCATTTGATTTTGGTGAGCTGTCTTTAAAAATGATCAGATTTGGTTGAGATGGCAAGGGAGTCGCTGAGTGAGATGATTTTTACTAGTAGTCAGAGGCTGAGGGTAAGAGGACTGTGCTTCATGTAATGCTAGTGTATGAACCAGGATGTAGAGCAGGGGGTAGATACAGAGCCACTGCATCTAGTTTTTGTTAGGAGTTGAAGGGATCATTGAAAGACCTTCAGGAAGTTAAAACTCAGGAGTCATTTTGGACTCTGACCGAATCATGCTGGTGTTGTCATTGCCTGACTGCCATAGCTGCCTTTCACTCTCCTAGTTGGTGACTGAGAAGATGGAGACACTGCTAGACTCTTTGGTCAGTTCCTAATGTAGTGGCATGGCTCAAGCTGCACTTGTGTTTCACATCCCTAAAATTGGCCGACTCTAATATGTTCAGACACCTTGCCTTTTAGGGAGTCTTTGCTTTCTAATCTCTTCAGAGAGTAGAAACAGCTGAGCATGTTTGCTTGTAAGAGCCAGCCAAGAGTTAACCAGGGCAAGGGGGTTAGAGAACATGGTTTAGTGTGTTTGTTATTTTAACCTTGCTAGAGAAAAGGCTTGTAAAAGAACTTTTCTGAAAAGTCAAGTTTACCCTGAGGAGCTGACGTTCATGCTTACAGAATTAATCTATATATACAGAGGTGTGTAGCTAGTCTTTGCTACTTTGTGGGGTTTTCTTTTGTCCCTCCCTTCGTCTCCCCATCCTGGGTTTATTACTCCTGGGTCTCCTATTACTAGTTAGGAGAGAAAGAAGGATGGGGGGGGGGGGATACAGAGATCTCTGAATCTAATTTATTTCTTGTTTCTTCTTTGCTTGTAGTTGGTCTTTCTACTTTGTGGGTTCTTCCTTTTTCCCACCCTTTACCCCCTCCCCACTTTACCCCCATCACTATAGGAGAGAAAGAAGGATAGAGGGGAGAGAGATCTATGAATCTAATTTCTTTTTTGTTTCTTCTTGGAGCACAGTTACTAACACACAATGACCACCAAACACCAGCTCTGCCTCTTGGGGTCCTACCATTTTATATATCTCCTGAAAAGTTCCCTGAATTGCAGCCAGCAAAAGCATGCCACTGCTAGAACATGAGGCAACTCATAGTTAGCTGCTCCCAAGCAGCCCCATATCCCCACACCTGGGATTAAAACAAAAATACATTATTTTACTATTTCTGTTTTTTGGGCTTTTTAAAAATACTTTCATTTTTAAAAAGTTGTAAATCTGAAAGTTCCCTCAAATGTTGAAACTTGGTCTTTGTAGATCTGTTATTCTCAGGATCCTGCTGATGTGACAATCATGTGTAGATCCCTGATATCAGAGCTGGAAGTCTGACCAGTGGAAGTATGTCACTGGTTCCTCTGTGACATACTATTTTAAAACTTGAACTGTATTTTTTCTCCTTGTAACTTTTTGTCCTTAAAAATTATTTGCAATATTCTTTTATTACTTGACTGTAGTTTTCCTGTAAAATGCACATACCCTCATGCTTTTACACACATACCCTCATTCTCTCTCACACAGACACACACTTTCTCACAAAGACATTTAGTTTTACACACACACACACACACACACACACACACACACACACACACACACACGAGATCCCTGAAGGATTGGAGCCCTTCCCACCCTTCCCAATCCCCAATATAAATGTTACTGACCTTTAAAAAGCTTGAACCCTACTTGTCACTAAGACTGTAAAACATTAGCCATTCTGATTCTATAAATCACAGACTCAAGGGTGTTTTCCTTACTGCTAATGGTACCACCATTAGTGATCTTTGCGGGCAGAATCTAGCCATTGTTTTCTTCCCTAGTTTTCAGTTTTCTCAAGTAAGATCAAAGAAATTGAGAGGGTGTTTTAGTTAAGTTGTAATTATGAGAAAAGTTGACTGCCTGTGAGCTGACCACTGCAAAGATTTTCCATAACAAATACAATTTTGCTGGTAGAACAGGTCGGTGTTTTCTGGACAATATTAGTTTTTCTGCTGCTATCACCAAACAGTTGAGGTTTGATACCTTAAAGGAAAGAGCACATAGTTTGAGAGGCTGTGGGGAAGGCCCCTTGTCTGTATCAGATGGGGTGTGAGATAGCTTGTAGGCTGAGATCACTTAAACAGGAAGACAGAGTGGGAGGATGGAGGTTTGTTTTTATTATAACAACTCAAGCTCACAGGAACTAATTAAGATCTGGTGAGAATTGCCTTTAAAGGGGAGTACTCCTAATGACCTATTCACCTATTATAAGGGTTCATTTGTGTGTGTGTGTGTGTGTGTGAGAGAGAGAGAGAGAGAGAGAGAGAGAGAGAGAGAGAGAGAGAGAGAGAGAGAGAGTGTGTGTGTGAGAGAGAAAATGTGTATGTATGTGTATATGTGTACAGACAGAGGTCAACATTGGTTGTCATTCTTCAGGAGCCTTCTGCTTTGCAGTTTGAGATTGACAGCTGGGGCTTGCAGATTTCGATAGGCAAAATGAGCTGTAGGGATTCACCTGTCTGCACTTCCTCGGTGTTAAGTAAGCATGCAGTTCAGTGCTAGCTTTTTATATGTGTGCTAGAGATTAAATTTAGGCCACCGTGTTTGTGTGGGTAAACTAGAACTTAAAGTTTCACCAGCTCTCACATTACACTGAGGACTAAGCTTTTAGAACGAGTCCTTGATGGTCAGACTACATTCAAACCATAGCACACCATCATGAAGATGAAGTACCATGCTAAATATCATTGTTTCTGTACAAAGTTTTTCAAGTCTTGTCCATAAGTTTGTTAAATATTTCAATAGACATGCAACCCTTATCAGTTAATGTCAAATCTGTGCTAGACCTGCAGATTTCATGAGAACTTTAGAGGTGAGTTAGCTCCAGTGTAACTTTGGTAAAGGTTCTATCTTATCCTAATATTATAATGTTTCTTCTAGGAAATGCTATACATACGTTAGATATAGTACTTAATTCTCAAACCAGCATTTTGAGGGGATGTTCCTTTCATCTGTTTACTGATGAGGAAACAGTCTAGAGTCTAAATTGCTTTATCAGTGCTATATAGCCAAGAAGTGGTAGAACCAGGGCTGCTGCTGCTTCTTTTTTTAAATGTTATTTAAAAAAAGGGTTAGGTGACTACTATATTTCAGATCCTTTTTTTAGGACCTGAGAGTCAAAATAGGAAGGAGGTACATGGAGCTCTAAGAATCTACCAATCTGCTGGTGTGCACAGAGTTGCCTGATTTGCGGTCTGTTCTTGCTTGGCAACCAAGAACTAGGATTCTGGGATGGTCTCTATGAGTAATAATAATGAATCTCTTATTGTTCCCAGAATGTTTCTGAATAGATGTCCCCGCCCTACTTTTTCATTTGCATGTGTAGAAGACAAAGTCTACTTGGCCAGAACCAACAGTGTCTTAGGCATTGAGTCTCTAGTGATCATCTCTGATAGTTCATGTATTGTTAAAACCCATGGCTACAGTAATCCAGTGTCTTCCCAGTGGAAGAAAACTCCTTACTCCCGATGCCCATTGCTAATTGTACTTGCTATCTTAAGTCATAGCAGCATCAAATACAACTTCATGTTGAACTCTTTGAGTCCTCTAGCAAATGGCTGAATCTGAGGGTGATCTTAGAGACTGCCCATCATAATTGGTGATATGTGTTCCAGTGTATATCATACAAGGCATGTTGAAGTCTTGGCATGTCTGGGCTGACTCCACAGCCTAGTTTGTTAGTAGTCTAGCTGGCTAGAATGCCACAGAGATCTCCAGTCTCCCCAGCACTGGAATCATAGACAGCTCTGCCATGCCTGGCTTTTTATGTGGCTCTTGGGGGAATCTGAACTCATTATGAGTGTGTGACAGTGTTTCTTCTGACTGAGCCGACTCTCTAGCTTTAAATGTTTATATTTTACAAAACTTGTTTTTACTGAAAATTTAGGTTTTGGTGAGTCAGCTTACCTGGTATTCTCTTAAACCATTTCAAGCTGTATTATAAACCTTGCAGTAATATTATAAATTGAAGAGTCCTTTTGTTTTTTAAAGCCTTCTCACCGTAATACTTCCTTGGATGATTGGGGTTCAACAGCTCTCCACTCCTTTCAGTTGACTTTCACCTCCAAGCCTTCTTCCCCTTTAAAACGTTTTAGTTTATTTGTTTTTTTTTTTTTGTTTTTTGTTTTTTTTTGTTTTTGGTTTTGGTTTTGGAGACAGAGTTTCTCGGTATACCCCTAGCTGTCCTGGAACTCACTCTGTAGACCAGGCTGGCCTCGATCTCAGAAATCCGCCTGCCTCTGCCTCCCAAGTGCTGGCATTAAAGGTGTGTGCCACCACTGCCTGGCAAAAAGTTTTAGTTTAAACAAAAATATTTTAAGATTTATTTTTACTTTTTGTATATGAGTGCTTTGTCTGCATGTGTTTATGGAGGCCAGAAGAGGGAGTTGGAACTGCTGGAATTGGAATTATAGACAACTGTGAGCTGTGTATACTAGGAACTGAACCTCATTCCTCTACAGGAGTACCACGTGTTCTTACTGGGCCATCTCTCCATTTCCTTACTATTATTATTTTTAATAGTATCAGCTTAGTCTAGAGGTATACATTCAGCTGATAATGTAGCTTTATTTTGTGTAGGTATGTGTGGCCTATGTTTGTAAGTGTGCAGATGACAGATAAGACAGAAGGGGATATTGGTGACTTCTTTTAGCTCTCTCTACTTTATTCCCTTGAGACAGGGTTTCTCACTAAACTGGAGGCTTGCTGTTGAGGCTGGGCTGGTTGGCTAGCAAGGCCCTTGGGATCTGCCTGTTTGTCCTCCAATGCTACAGTTACAAGCACACAGCCATCTCTTTTTATGGCTGATGGGATTTTAAAATCAGGTCTCTCTCTCTCTCTCTCTCTTTTTTTTTTTTTTTTTTTTTTTGCAAACCTTACTGAGCCTACTCCCTAGGCTCTTAAAAAATACTTTAAGATTATTTATTCTAATTGTGCTTGTATGTGTGTTTGTGTGTGTGCATGTACGTACACATGCTGTGGTGGGTATATGAGAATGTTTTAGTTGATGGTCATCTTTTTACACCTTTATACGTTTCTGGGATTTGTGGTAATAAACTCAGGGTTCAGGCATCTGTGGTAAGCACTTTTACCTGCTGAACTATCTTGCCACTTCCACCCCATTAATTAAATGTGTGTGTGTGTGTGTGTGTGTGTGTGTGTGTACACACCATGATATACATGTGCGGTCAGAGGACAACTTACACAAGTTGGTTCCCTCTTCCCATTATGTGTGTCTTGGAATTAAACTCATTGGGTTTGGTGGTAGGTGCCTTTACTCTAAGCCATCTTGCTGGTCCTACAATACTTCCTTATACTCTTCATTAAAAAAAAAAGTATCTATAGGTTAATATCCAGGCCACGTGTATTTATCAGTATTAGTATTGTCTGCTTGATGTATCAGCTAGAACTATGTTTAACTATCATAGTATTTAGCTACCATATAGAGAACTTATTTAAAGTTTTACTTTATTTACACACTTTGTAAAGCTATCTGAGTCATGTGCCAGCATTATGTTCACATATGTTGAATGGTAAATGTGAGGATTTTGAGTGCAGCAAGGAGAGAGAATTGCAGACTTTTAGCAAACTTCCATAGTCTGTTCTCTACCCACTCAAGCAATTATTTTGGTCTAGGTTTCACAAGAGGTCCAAGTGATTGATGATAGAACTTCAGATGTGTGATCTTGATCTTTTGTAAAGTGACTATTTCAAAGACCAGTGATGTGCTCAAGCCCAAGATTAAAAAGCTATGAAGAGAATTCTGTGGGCAGTCATATTCAGGATAATTTTATCTTCTGATATAAGAAAATCCCTAAGAATTAGTTTAGTATTGATGTGTTTAGTTTATGTATTTCTGCTCCTGAAAATTACTTGTGGTGTAGAATGGAGATGATATCAGAAAAGAAGCCGAACACATTTAAGATATACAGTGTTCCCTGGTGCATCCACTTCCTGTGATACAACTGTGTACCATGGACCTTGCTTTTGAACTTAGATTTTTATAAAGGATGGTGATTTAGTTGTATTTAAGATAGCATAGGACAGTGATGAACTAGTTAAAACCAGTCATTTTTAGAACAATCACTTAAAATACATTGAAAAAATATTGTATACTGTCTTTTCAGTGTACATATTTATGTAGAAAATTCCAAGAATTTATTAAAAAGAACTATTAAAACCAAGAATTGCGTTTATTCGGGTTGTAGGAATCAAAATGAATATATAAAAATCACAACCATATATACTAGCAGCAAATATTTTGAAGTTGAAAAATTTCTGTGATGGTGGCATAAGTATAAAAACCTCAGGATGAATTTAATAAAATGTGTGCAAGGCTTGTACTCTGAGAACTTACAAGAGAGTGTTATAAAAGCATGAACAGATACACCATGTTCACGGATTAGAAAACCTTGTTTTAAGGATGACAGTCCTAATCTCTGATTATCTTTGTCAGAATCATAGTTTTATTTGATTTAGGATTTAACAAGTTGATTCTAAAAAACAAAACAAAACAAACAACAATAAAACCTGAAATACAAAGAACCCTCATAAATATTAAGGATTCTGAAAAGGGGGAAACTCTAGGAGGTCTGACTTCCTGACTGTTGTCAACACTGTGATGTTGTAAGGATAGACATAGATAAGTGATAACCTGGAAAGATACTGTGGTCTCTTAACTAAAGTGACAGGAACAAGGCAGCTCAGTAGGGAAAAGACACTCTTTCGCATGTAGCAACAGAGTGTACTTGGAGCTTTAGAACATAATAAAAACTAAAATGGATCATAAAACTAACTTTGAGAGTTAAAAATCTAAAACTTTGAGAAGTAACATGAGAGAAAATCACTGGAATCTTGAGGTAAGCAAAGCTTTTTTTGAGTATAACAAACGTAGGTTCTATAAACATAAAAGTGAAAAAATTAATTTCATTACCATTAAAAAGTTATCTTTTTTTTTCATTTTTTTAACATTTATTTAATGTATATGAGTACACTGTCACTGTCCTTAGACACACCAGAAGAGGGCATTGGATCCCCTCTTTTTTTTTTTTTTCTCAAAAGAAAAAAAGACAAGCCATAGCTGGAGAAAACAAAGTATCTGAAGAGTTTTTGCTCACAATATGTAAATAAATACTGTCAACTCCAAGTAGCTATGGAGCTGTACAACTTTTTGGCTCTGTGTTACTAGAATTTTTGGTGTGAGTTGAAAGACTGACTTCCCAGGATTTAGAAATCACTAGTTTCCAGAAACTTGAAACAGGAGAGGTCAACCTGGTGCTTTAGCATAGTTGTGCATCTGTGAGCTTCCTTTCTGACTTAGTGTGCTGCTTGAAGACTGGAATGTTGCTTTTATCCTTGCCTGTTCTGGAAAGCAGATCATACGTTTCTTAATCATGTACTTGCGGTAGCCTGTCTAACATACCAGTGACTCAGGGAGTTTGGAAAACAGAATTAATTTGTAATGTATTGTATGTGCAAAGAATTCCTCTGCCATAGATCTGGAAAAATTTCTCAATTTTCATGGCTGTTTTGTTAAAATGAATTACTGCTTTGTTAATAGACAACTGGATCAGAGGTTTTCCCTTTGATTTATGGTTGTCTTAACTCCAATGTGGCTGAGTAATAAGGCTGTTTTTTGAAAAACCAACTGTTCTTATGCCGTAGAGGAATGAGATTTTAGAGCAAACTGTTTTGCCTCCTGACCTGGATGGAGAAGGAGGATGTGATATGAAGACATACAGTTTACTGGGGTAGATCGCTCAGAGCAGAAACCAGTTGTAAAAGAACTGAATAGTAAATAAGTGAGTATATATATATATATATATATATATATATATATATATTATGGTATAGAATGATTTTTTTTATTATCAGTCCAACCTAGCTAAGCTTTAGGTTTTTGTAGATCATGAATATTCACATTCAGACTATATTTATAATACATACCAACTATGGATCATTAGATGCACAGCAGACTAGTGGCATTTTATATGTATGTGTCCCTGAAAATATTTTAAAGGAAAAACATAATTATTCTTTATTAAACCCAGGTAATCAGAATTAAAAATTCTCAGGGGTCCCCTTTGTAGAAAAAGGCCTTGAAATTTTTCTAAGTTTACCTCCAGGAACTCAGCTAGATTCTTAAAGGGAATATCAGAGAAACTACTTTCGCCTTCTGCTGAAGCAGGAAAAGGAGCCATTCTGAATGAAGTTCTGTACACCAGAATGCTTAGTTCTTAATATTTGTCTTTAGGAAAAACTGTTAACTGGATCTAAGTTAATTGTCCGGAAAAAAGAGCAATGTGCTTTTGTCTGACCACTGATGGGAGGTAGAAAGCCAGCAAATTACAGTCAAGAGACAGCCATAGAGCTCATTGAAGGACTGAGAAAGTCCTAAGACTGGAGTATGCTCCTTCTTCCCCCATACCATAGTACCAAAGACTTATTTTCAGCAATTCTTTTTTACCAATCATTAACAAAAATGAAATTTAAAAAAAATAGTCGAGGTACTGGAAAATGTGTCTGTGGATACAATATTTATATAATATTTCAAGTAAATTTGCTTAAAACGTATAAATATACAAAGGACTAAATTATAGTGTCAAGTTGAATAAATTTATCTAATATTTATTAAATTCTTTTAATTCAAAAAGTCTTATAGACAAGGGTATCAGTCCCAGTTAGAAACATAACCAAGGAACAAGTTGTTACTGTGTCATGGTTTTATTTCTGACATGGTGGAAAGTAAATCTAGGGCTTTGCTCTTGTTAAGCAGGGCCATCTTACCACAACCTATACTCCTAGCTCAGGAACCGATTTTTTTGTTTTTGTTTTGTTTTTCCAGATGGGGTTTCTCTGTAGCCCTGGCTGTCCTGGAACTCACTCTGTAGACCAGGCTGGGCTTGAATTCAGAGATCCACATGCCTCTTCCTCCTGACTGAGAGCTTGGAATTAAAGGTGTGTGCCATCTCTTCCCAGCAGGAACTGAATTTTTAAGGTTACTCCCATTTAGTTAAAGGTTAATATTTATTTTTAGCCCTTGAAGTGTTCATATTCAGGTTAAGTCACCTGTGCCTACCTCCTGGGCTCTGGGATCAAATGTATGTGCTAGTCCAGCAGGCTGCTTTTAGAGTACATACTTTAGCAGATTAGTGACATAAATGTACATGCCCTTTAAAATGTTTAAGGGAGATCTTAATTACCCCCTTTTAAGCCTAAGGTTAGTATTGCTTTATTAGCAATAAACTTCTAATAAATTGCTTTATTAGGTCAAATGATATGAAAACAATGTTAGAACCAGGACCAAGAAATGGAGGAAAAGCAGAGATGGGGCCCACTGATTTTAGATCCTGTAGACCAGCATTAGTGTGCAGATCTCACTTTAATTGTTCAGTATTCAACTTTTCAGCCAATAAGGGTGTGGTTATGTAATCACAGCCTAAAGAGAGGAACACATGCTCTCCTATGGAATCTAATTTGCTTGCCTGTGATTCTAGGGTTGATTACCCAGGGTGGATTTCTGTGAAGACAAGGAAGCAGCCATCACCCTGGGCTCTGGTTCTTTGTTCTGTCTCACCGGTTTACTGGGAGCTTCTTCAGCTCTCAAACTGTATACATCCGGGTCAGGACAGGCACGGGGGACCCTGTGGTCTTGCTCTCCATCCCACTTCCTCCTCTGCAAGGTTCACTCTCACATCCTACAGAACAAGTTAGGAGATTGCACTCTTGCACATCTTTAAGACTCATATGAGATATATTTTTGAAAAGAGGTTTTAATGGGAACTAGAGTATGTGCTGAGTGTTAGATCACACTGGGAATTTTTGGTAGGCGCTATCTCTTGACTTTCCTTAATTGTTAACTTGACTTTGCTGGTTGGTTTTTTATCAACTTGGCACAAATCTAGCCAAATCTTGGAAGAGGTTATCTTAACTAAGAAAACACCTCCATCAGATTGGCTTGTAGTAAGTCTGTAGGGAATTTTCCTGATAACGGTTGCAGTGGTAGGGTCCAGCTGACTGGATGTGGTGCCACTGCTGGGCAGATGGTCCAATGTTGTATAAGAAAGCCAGCTGAGTAAGCCATGGGGATTGAACCATTCCTCCAAGGTTTCTGCTTCATTTCCTGTTTTGGGTGCCTATCCTGACTTCTTCAGTGATAGACTGTGATGTGAAAGTGTAACATGAAATAAATGGCTTCTTCTCCAAGTTGCATTTGACTGGGGTGTTTTATCATAGCACTAGACACTGACCAGCGTAGAGTTAATTGAAAACATCGTCAGTTGATAAATTATCTTTATCAAATTGGTCTTCCAATCATCAAGGTCTGTCAGGGATTATCTTGATTGCCTTAGTTAACATAAAAAGGCCCAGCCAACTGTGGGTGGTACCATTTCCTGGGCAGTTGATTTTTGGGCTCTATAAGGAAACCTACCTAAGCATCAGGCTGTGAGCCAGCCAGGAAGCAGCATTTTTTTCATGGTTTCTGTTTGGGTTCCTGACTTGATTTCCCTCAGTGATGTACTATATACTGTGATCTGTAAATGTTAAGCTAAATAAATCTCCTTTGCTAACTTTTTTTTTTTTTTTTTTTTTTTTTTTTTTGTCAGTATTTTTAGCACAGCAACAGAAAGATGCAGGAGTAGTGGTGATATCTGGTCTCTTTTTAGAGAGTTATAAAATGCAAGGGATTATTGATTTCTGAAAATAAGATACTCAAACAAAATGAAGAAAATAATAATTGAGTCATGGCAGTACGTATGTGGGTATTCAACTATATTGTGTATGTAATATATTAACTTTTATGTAATCTTTGTTGAATTACTTTTAAAATAAAGATCAACCATTTTGAACATTCTGAGAGTCTGTAAACATGAAACTCAAAAAAAAATGTAAAATACCATTAAATGATTGAAAAGGCAGTATGCCTTAGGACTAATAAAGTTTGCTTTTTTGCTCTTTATGATAAGTCCTAATCATTTTAGGATCTGTGTCAAGAAAAGTATAGTGTTTGTTAAACCATGTTAAAATGTAGTAATTGATCTTCTGATCTGATTTTGCCATCATCCTCTTTAAAGAAGATAAGGAAAGTGTATCCTGAAAACATACCAGAGCCTCTGTGGCTTACTACTACTGTGGATGTGTCCCAGGTTACTTAACAGCTTGCCTTCCTTATCTGTGGATTTTGGACCCATGGATCTAACCAATGGCAGAAGAGAGATTTTTTTTTTCCCCCAAAATTTATGTGTGTGCTAAACATGTAGACTTGTAATTTTCATTATTAGTTTATAAGCAACGCAGCATAATAACCATGTAGATGACTTTATATGGTATGGAGCATAAGTAATCTAGAAATAATTTGAAGGATGCAGAAGACTGTATGTAAATTGCATGCAAATATGCTGTTACTATTCATGAATTATATTATCTACTGTGTGGGAGGAGGGACATTTATAATCAAACCCTACGTGAGTACATTTCACAGATACTTTTTGAACACCTAGTATTATGTAGGAAATGGGTTCTGATGGCTGTGCAAAGTGAAGGTGTGAAGTTAGGGGAATTGTGATCTCAAGACTGCTACTTAGAGCTTCCCATGGGGCATTGATTTTACCTTCCTTGCCTTCCCACTCCCCCTTATCCTCTCCGTTTCTCCCTCCCTCTCTCCCCCTTCCCTTCTTCCTTTCCTTCCTTGCCGTCTTTCTCCTCTTCCTACTCTTTTTCCTCCTTATCTTCCTTCTCCTCATACTCTCTCTTTATGTAGACCAGGATAGTCTTGAACTCTCAAGTGATGGTATTACATGAATGTGCCACCATGCTTTTTTTTTTTTATGAGAAGAATGGAGTCCTGGCCCATTTAACTAAATACTTGAACATCTTTCTTCTTTCTGTCTTCGTTCTCATTGTAATCTCCTCTAGTGTCTGGATTTTGGCTGTCACACTTGCTTTTGGACTATGACTATCAAGTATTCATCTGTAGGAAACAAGACTACTTCCAGAAAGTATACTTCCTATTGCTTGAGAGACCACAGAAGCTTTCTGGCTTCCTCCCTGTGGCTTTCTCTGCTTTCTTATAGCACCCAGGATCACCCTCCAGGGGTGTCACCACCCACAATGGGCTGGGCCCTCCCACATCTATCACTAATTACAGAATTGTCTTACAGGCTTGTTTTCAGCCTGACCTTTTGGAGGCATTTGCTCAGTTGGGGTTCCTTCTTCTCAGATGACTCTAGCTTGGGTTAAGTTGACATAAAAACCAAACCAAACCAAAACAAACCCCAAAACTAAACAACAAAAAAACCTAACCACCATAGAGTTCTTTTTTTATTTTTTACTTTTTATTCTTCTCTCATGACTGAAGTTTCCCTTCTCTCTACTCTGCCCAAATCCACTCCTCTTTTTGCCTTCAGAAAAGAACCTGGGAGGTTGATTTCCTCACAGGGAAATCAATGGAATATGGCAGAACAAGTTATAGTAAGACCAGGCACAAACCCTTATATCAAGGCTGGATGAAGGAACCCACTAGAGGAAAAGGGTCTCAAACACAGGCAAAGAGTCAGAGACAGCCCCTTCTCCCACTGTTTGGAGTCCCACAAGACCACCAAGCTACACAACCATAACATATATACAAAAGAACTAGTGCAGACCCATGCTTGACTCTATGATTATCCATGTAGTCTATGAAGCACAAGGTTCTTAACTATAAAGAAATCAAATGGAGTTTTTAGTTTCTCATCTTCCAAGTACAGAAGAAGGCATACCAGAAGTCCAATGCAATAGACTGCAAGCAGATCAGCAGGATTGTCCATGGCGTTTGCCTTAGCAGCTGCATCACAGCGAGTGGAATACCTACAGCTTGGCCCGGAGAGAACAAGTTTCCTTAGACAGCCATTTAAGGATGCAGCCCTTCCCCCATCATCAGATGAACAAGATGAATCAGCTTATGAGGTAGTAGAGTCTGAGTGTTCTAAAATATGAGGGAACAATTAGAAGATGATCTCATTTACTGAGAAAAAGGCTAGTGCCACACTGTAGGAAACTTAAGGTTATTCTCTATACTGAATATTTGCGACTGGTAAGTATTTTTAAATACTCTAAGGGTGTTTAAAAATAATCTGTCCCTGACTGCTAAAAACTTTCATGCTTATAAATATTCATGATAGCAAAGTTTTATGTGTATACTTAAATTTCCTCAGAATAAAATCTAAAGTGTATGTTCATGTGTATCAAATTTAAAACTATTTGATCTATGTCGTCTGTAGTGATGGGGCTAGCTAATATTCCCATCACTAATATGTCAGCTGGCTGACCTGTACCCAGTCTGCTAGTGGGTTTTTATATTTTTAATAGGATTCCTTGATTTGATTGAAGAAATGATTATTTTGCTATTATGCATTTTCATCATAGTTTTATGATTAAAAAAGTTTAGTATACTTATTGGTCATTTCTGTTCTTTTGTGAGCTGTTCTTCAGTTTGGGAGGGAGAGAGCCTTGTACCTCTTCATAGTGTTGGTTACTCAGTCAGACCAAGAGAATATAAAACATAGGCAGCATTAGTCTGGGCATGGTAGACTGTAGCCATCTAGCCCTGTATTCTACTCATTTTAGCTATGAACAGGAAGCAGTGGTGTATTTGGGAAAGCATTTGGTGTCTGCTCTGTAGTTATAAATTATATGAAGCTTAGAGTTAGAGGGGTCTGGTCTGATCTCTCCATATGAGACAGATATACCTGCTCTTGCTGACTTGCTCAAAACTGTGGAGCACTAAAGTAACATGGGAGTGAATGCAAATTTTGTGTGTAAACATCTGTGAGGTCACAGATTAATGTGTTCCATGTGGCCCTCATAAAAATGTTAACTCAGCTTTGAGATTTTTTATCATTTTCTTTAGATCCATTTCATTTCTTTAGCTTTCATTGTACATAGTAGAAAAGGAGGTAAGTTTTGAATGTTGATAATCCTAGTCAAATTACATTTAAATAATGGCAACATTTGAAAAAAAACCCAGTTATTAGAATGAGTCCTGATTTTATACAACTGTTTAGTCATTTTGTTAAAATATGAATCAGATTATAATGTAAAATCTTTCAGCAGTTGATTCCTGTTTGATGGTGGCTGCAGGGTTACCAAAGCAGATGGTTAGCTCATGCAATAAACTTGTAAACAATGCAGAACATACTTAAAAGTATTTAGGGGTGCACATTTAGCTTAGAGGTAGAACACTGTTTGCCTAGTATGCACAGACCTGGGCTCAGTCCTCAGTACCACGCAGAACAAAAAACAAACAAAACCAACAACAAGAAAAAAGGAAAGGTCAAATACCTTGTATGTTCAAGAGAGAAATTTTACAAAATGTTGATAGAACACTGTGAAGGGGTAAAGAAAAAAATTCTATAATGTGCTTGCTTACCCGCTCGAAGTTTTTAAAATTGTTTTAAAGTTAACATACAAAGTCATAGATTTCATTATGGTACTTTTCACACTCTTATGTCATTGTCCGTTTCCATTAATTCCTTTATCATACCTGCCCCTTCCTCTTCCTAAATAGTTTTTTCTGCTTTCATGTCATGAGAACTCCATTATCTCCATACCCCCAAGCCTTCTTCCTTCACTCTTTGAAGGTCATCTTTGCTTTCATGCCCTACAGATAGATAGACACACATAAACACATAAACCCATAAACCCATAGACATAGACTCTGATTGATGTATATTGTTCTTTTAGCTCCCCCATTTAATTCATTTCTGCCCTGATAATTATTCTTGATATTTACTGCTTTTGCATGTGGGAATTTCTTGGTTTTCTAAGACCTTGAGATCATTATGTTAGTTATTTGAGATTTTTTTTTTTCATGTAAGCTCTTGTAGCTATCAGCTTTCCTCTTACAACTGTGTTAGCTATACCAAAGGCTCTGGTAAGTTAGGACTTCATTTTCATTTGATTCCAGGAATTTTACCGTTCCTCTCTGATCTCAAAAGTAACTCATGATTTAAGAGTGTGTTGCTCTGTGTCCAGCGTATGTGGCTTCTGAGTTTCTCTTGCTATCGATGTCTAGTTTGATTCCACTGTTTATTTCAGTTCTACATTTGTTAAGACTTTTTTTTTGTTTGTTTGGTTTTTGGTCGAAAATATGTTATAGAGAAGGTTCCATTTTGTGGGTTTTTCAGGTAGGTTGAGCAATTATTTTATTTCTATTAGCATTTGAGGTTTGCTGGTTTACTGTTTTGGACAAGATGGATTCCTTCCTACTTCTTTTCTTCATGTTCTTCTAATGCAGATTGTTTTTTCCTGTGTTCCTGTGATTTAGATTGATGTCCCTCCTTCCTAATACATAGCATCCTTTTCTGAACATCTGCGGTGGATTGATAGGGCCCTGTTAGCATTGAGAGCCTGGCTAGTTTGGGATGATGAAAACAGTCTTGACTCTTCTGCTGTTGGCTCTGATTGCTTTTTCATTCCTCATCCTTCTTTCTTCTCTTTCTCCCTCTCGTTTCTGCCTTTTCTTTGTTTTCCCTTTCTTCCACATGTTTAAACTCTGAACTATAGTGTCATTACATCTGTGATGATACCTATATTACAGGGTATAGAGGAGCTTATGAAGTAATAATGTCTAGCAAAGAGTTTGGTAGAAGAGGAAGACTTTGTAATTCTGCTCATTTTATAGAGACAGTCATTAAATTACTTTGTAGGAAGCATTTATGAGTTATATCTAATTTATGAGTTGTTTCTAAACAATACAATGTGACATTCTAGGGTTAGTAGGGTTAGGCCGTGCAAGAATACTTTATGGAAGGCTCAAGAAAAGTAATTATTTTACAAAAAAATTATTTTTCTTTTCTGTAGACTAGATATTATTGATTAGAGATTATATAGCAGAAGCCTTGCTGTGGTGGTTTGAATAAGAATCCCCACCCCACCCCACCCCAGAAGGCGATTGATTATGTTTGACTACTTGCTCCCCAGTTGAAACAGGCAGGGGATAAGCAGAGTACATTCTGGCTGTGTGTGTGCAAAGTGTTGTGGAAGCATGAAATGGTACGGAAGGACAGTGAAAGGAAAAATGATGACGACTAGATTTTGGGGAGGGCTTTAGTTGAAAAGTTGATTTTTTTTTTCTTTCTTTCTTTTTTTTTTTTTTTTTTACAAGGCATATGATCAGACTTAAGTGAGAGCGGGGCACAGTTGTTTCAGGAAGGGAGAGCTTTGAGAACAGATGTGCACTTCTCCGGAGACAGGTCTGCGTCCCTGGCTGAAATTAAGGAGAGAAGATAGACTGAGGCTGGTTGCTTTTGGGGAGCGATTAGCATGGATGAATTTGCCAAAGTCATAATTACTGGACTAACTAGAAGCTTGTCTAATTTAGAGGCTGGATGACCAAGATTTTAGCAAGGAGGGAATAAATAGAATCATGGAAGAAATCTGAATCAGAAGTCTCAAGGAAAAAAAAATTTCAAAGGCGATCTTCTCAGGAAAATTAAATATGATAGGATATAAAGGAAACGAAAAGAGCTCATTTTATTTTATTTTTAGTTGACATAAAATTATTTTCTGAGGTGGGCATAGTGGTGCATGTCGGAGCCAGAGGCAGGCGGTAGGCTAGCACTGTTTCTCAAACTGTAAATGTGCCTTTGTCATTTTCTAGCATCTTTTCAAAATTTCATTCATTTCCTTGTGTTTAATTTACTTTTAAAACAATGTTTATTTTGCATTGGAAATTCAGATAATGTATACTGTGTCTAGAAAATGGTTTGTGATTTATTTTTAAGCTGAGGAAATATTGTTAATATGTATGTAAGTAGCCCTTGAAAGATGATTTGACATTTTGTTATTTTGTTTTGTTTGGAGGATGATAGTTAACTAGAATAAACAGTTAAAATGTACAAAACTAGGTTTCTAGGGATATTATTCAGTTGTCAATATACTTTTAAGAAAATATACATTCATTTTTAGCACAAAGTACAGTACCTTTTGTGTAAGTGAATATTTGATTTGACTTCCCACAGTAGAACTTGTTAAACATTTAAATGCAGTATATTGTGCTGTAGTGTACACCCTCTGCTGGTGAAAATGTATTATTGCTAATTAAACAAAATCACTTTAGTAATTACTTTGAATGAAATATAATACTTTGTAACTTAAGAGTAGTCACTCTTAAGTAGCGTGAGGAAAATAAGGTAGAGTTTGGGGAAAATGCCCTTCCTGTTTAAGAGGAATATGTTCTTTTTGCATAATAAATTACATAATAAATTGTTCTGTTTAAAAGTAGTCTCCTGGTTAAGAAATGCTCACCTGTTACACGAATGATTGTTATTGCGTTGTGGCTGTGTGTGTGTGTGTGTGTGTGTGTGTGTATGCGTGGTGGTAGTATTGTTTTTTGAATTTTTCTGTGGAAGCTACTACTTATATGTCTCTATTTAACTGAATTTAAACTGTAGACTATCACACCCAGGGTGGACATTGATATAATTCACCAGTGACTGAGGTTTTACTTACTACACTCAGGTGTGTGTATAATATATGTGCATCTCACATGAAGAGTTAGAAGGGTTACAGCACCATAAACCTTAGCCTTCTTCTCATAAATACACAAACCTTTCTCCCACCTCTTGTTCCGTATTACTAACTTAGGAAGCCATGGGTTTTGTTTTTTTTTTCCTACTTCAGTGTTTTTATTTTATTTTAAAATGTTTTTTAAACATTTAAGATAGAGAGATTGCTCAATTGGTAAGAGTATGCACTGCTCTTGAATAGGATTTGTGTTCAGTTCCCAGCACCCAGGTTGTCTGGCTTATGTATACGTATGCACACAGAAACATAGACACGCTATGCTGCTCAGTTTCTGTCAACTTGATACAAGCCTAGACATACTTAAGAAGGAATCTTAATTAAAGAACTGCTTCCATTGGATGGGCCTGTGGGTCCTGTAGGTATGTTTTTGAGGCATTTGCTTGATTGCTACTTAATATAGGAGAACTCAGATCGCTGTGAGATGTGTCATCCCTGGACAAGTGGTCCTGGACTGAGTAATAAATGTAGCTAAGGAGGCCATGAAGAATTGGGTGGTAAGCAGTAGTCTCCGTGATTTCTGCATCAGGTTTCTGTCTTGGTTCTTGCCCTGCCCTACCCTTTCTCTGAGACGGACTATAACTTGTATGCTGAAATTCCTCCGTCTCCACGAAAGCAAACTGAAGCTCCATTTCTGTGATGTGTCCAACAGTACAATTGGCTGAGTTGTAATTACAAACCCAAACTGTCTTTAAAAATTTTTTTTGTTTGTAATAATTTTATATTCCTACTTGTTACAGTTTGAACCTGAAATACCCTCCACAGGCTCATGATCTGAATGCCCGACCAGTTGGCACTAGTTTGAGAGATTCTGGAAAGTTGGAAGAGGGGCCTAGCTGGAAGAAGTTGGCCTTAGGTGGGGGCTAGGTCCTTAGAGTTATATTATTCCTTGTGTCTTCTTCGATGTGAGCAGTTGTCTTCTGTCAGTACTCTTATGACCATGATGTCCTGCCCCATCTCATTACATGTAACGATGAACCAAACCCTCTGGATGTCTGAGCTGAGATAGCTCCTTACTCTTCTGTTGTCTATGTCAGATGTTTTGTTAATGGACACAGAAGTAACTTATAAACTGATAATGTGATTTTTTTCTGTTTTTATCTGTTGTATCTGTAGTGCTAATTTGATGTTTTCATATATGTATGTATGTATGTATGTATGGATATGTGCATGTATGTATCATTTTAGATCTGATTTGTTCTTTATGTACCCAGAGGAGATAGGCTCTCGTTGAACATGTTTTAGTCTTTCCTACAACCTAGTAACTCAGTGATAGTAATGTTCCTAACCCCGCCTGCTTCTGTCCCCAGTATAAGTCCCATTCATTGGCTTCTTTTCACTCCATAGAATTTAATGACTGGTAATTTTTTTGATTCTAAACATTTGAATTTTACTTATCAGTTCTAGACACAACTAACTACTATTGGTTTTATTTTTTATTTTTTTGAGATACATTTTTGTTATGTAGCCCAACTATGCCTGAGTTTATCTTTGTGCCGTAGCCTAGATACTTTTCCTAGAAGTAAACTAAATTCATTGTAAGGCTCTTAATTAGTTTTATTTGCCATTTCTTGATAACTAATCTCTTCAGGAATGCTGCTTTCTATAGTTTGTTTGCCTTTTAAGTTGTTTTATGCAGTTTGATAAACTCATTATACTTATATACACTGAAATGGGTGTTTTGTTTTAGTAGTAACAAATATGGAAATAAATTACTTGTAAATGTTTTCTTTTTACTAAAATTTGCCTGTCTCTCAACTTTCTTAAGATAATAGTTATGTTCAGGTTTATTTATAACATTTGTCCTCATGAAGTTCTCAGGGAACTTGGAGAAAATGACAGAATTACCGATGTTGCTACTATTCCTGTGTTCCAATGAAATCTTGACATTGCAGGCCAAATGATACAAATTATCCATTGTGTTATTCTTTCTGTGCTCTGAAGACTAAATCAATTTGTAGAGGAAATTTTTAAACATGTGTTCATTTACATGTTTTATTTTACTTTCCTAAACACTGCTAGCACATATTTTTCAAGTCAAATGGAAACATTTGGTTATGTTCTGTATCATGTTATTAAAACTGCTTTGTGTATCATTGCATTCACTTTTATAGCTTTGAAACCATTGATTACATAATTATAGTTTGCTGTTCTTAATGTGATACAAAATTTTTCTTCACCTTTGTAGTCCTTGTGCTAAAAATAAAAACAAAGCCAATTTATTCTATAGTTCTATTTGTTAAACTTTTTATTTATCAGTGTTATTATATATAACATCAGAGCCATTAAATGGCATTAGTTAGCCATCTGTTATTTGTGAATTATTGGTAAAAGACAGTTAGACTCCACAATTAGTTCAAAATGTTTTAGCTAATACTTTCCAGTGTTCCTTATATGAACCTTTTAAAACAGTATCAGTTCTTACACTCAGAAACATTAGTTATCAAAATTATTTCTCTACTGTAAGATGGAAGTTAATAATTTTATAGCCCTCTAAAGACAATCTGTCCCTCTGTTTGCTTCATTGGAGTATATATTTTATGACAACAGAATAATCCATTTTTTTTGCTAGACCTCTATCATCTAGAATGCATCTCGCATACAGTGAACATTCAGTTCTTATGACAGGAGTCAGAATAAATGAATGACTAATGAGCCTTTTGAGATTTTCTGCTCATCTGACTCTTGTCTGCTGTCCAGTGCAGAGCTACACAACATTCATGGCTACTGTCACATGACACTGTCTCTGGAGAAGACTGTGGCTCATCGTCATTTTTGTTTCCTTTGAACAGTTGACATTTTCATATCATATGAAATGTATAAGAAGCATCTTTCTGTCTTACAGAACTATATACAGTTGAAGTGAACTACACGGAGGGTACAGTCTTTTAATTGAAATGCTTGAGTAGCAGGTAGCCTTGTCTACAAAGATGAGGAGAAAATATATACAGTATATGTATTGTGCTTTGTTGTAGGACCTATATTCTTGAAATGTTGAAGTACAGTTAAAATTTCAGTTATTTTAGTTGTGGAGAGTCCATATAAATTGTTAGTTCCATAGCCGTAAACTCTGAATTAGTGATTCAATCTCTGCTCTGTCTTAGAAGATGAGGCATCAGTAGAAAACTCCTCTTCATTCAGGGTTCATTTTGAGTATAGAAATATGGCAATTTATTATTTCTACTAAGATAAGAAGAACTGAATGGGGCAGAATGGTGGCACTTGATTAGGAAAGGTACTTGTTCGTCCAAATCCAGACTTCAGTGAGCTCAGTGTCCTCATTCCTAGGCGCAGCTGTGGTGGGACAAATGTCTTAGTTTTGATTATTAATATCCACCATGGCTTATCTTCTCACAGAGGATAATGTCTTAGCCAGATCCAGTCTCCTTCCCATTAGACCATGATTCTTTCCCCTTTTATTAAAAATAGATTATTTTATACACTCTCTCCCTTTGTTCCTCCTGTTTTCCCACACCTCCCCTCTTTTCCAGATCCACGCCCTTTCAGTCTTTCATTAGAAAAGAACAGGTTTCTAAGAGATAACAACAAAACATAATAATGTAAAGTATAAAATAAAAGAAAACCATCACATCAAAGTTGGACAAGGTAATCCAGCAGAAGGAAGGAGCCCAAGACAAGGCAAATGAGTCAGAGACCCACTGGTTCTGCATTCAGGAGTCCCATAAAAGTACTGAAGTCTGTAGTGTATATGCAGAGGGCCTGCTCCAGACCTGTGGAGGTCCCGTTACTACTGAGTCTCCTTGAATTCATACGCAGTTTGCTCAGTTCAGAGGGCCTTGTTTGCTTGGTGTCCTCTTAACTCTTTTCCACTTCCTCATCCGAGGGGTTCTGAGCTCTAAGGGGAGGAATTTGATGGAGACATCCCATTTAGAGCTGTGTGTTCCAAGGTCTCTCTTTGCCTAATGTCTTAGTGACCTATAGTTCTTAATTATATTTACAAAGACTAAAGAATGTGCCACTGGAAAAGTAATGCAAATTTTTAGTCCCTGTCGACTGTTAAAAATAATTTTTTCATACAATATATTCTGCTATGGTTTCCCCTCCCTCTGCTCTGCCCAGTTCCCATCCCATCCACCTCTACCTCCTTCCTGCTGTCTCTCATTAGAAAAAACAACAACAACAACAGGCATCTAAGGGATAAAACCACATCAGAATAGGACAAAACAAACAGAAGGAAAAGAGCCCCCCAAAAAAGGCATCCCATAAAAACAAAACCGCCAGAGTTGGGAGGGAGATAAATAAAATAAGATTTTTTTTTTTTTTAAAGAAAAGCCCCGACAGGACATTCTGAGATAAACAACCCCCAAA
The DNA here is from genome assembly GCF_011762505.2 of Arvicanthis niloticus. Lineage (NCBI taxonomy): Eukaryota > Metazoa > Chordata > Mammalia > Rodentia > Muridae > Arvicanthis > Arvicanthis niloticus. The sequence continues at coordinate 42,222,504 of NC_047674.1, forward strand.
TGTTCGGTAGTATAGGGGCTTTCCAGGTGTTCAGCGGTCTGTATAAATTGGCTAAGTTTTAGAAGCTATGCTTAGTGCTTCCCATAGTTTTAGTTAACTCAGTCATTCTGGACTTCTGACAGGGTTGAAGACCTATAGTCACATAGCCATTCCTGGCTATTTACTTTGAGAGAAAAGATCTGAGTGGATGGTTTTCAGCTGGCATTCATTCTAAAGCCAAGAAAAAAGCCAGGTTCAAAACTAAGTGTTTTAGTTAGGAGAGATGACAGAGGTTCTGGCTAGTCAATAAAATGATGGACTGGGTATTAGGACTATCTTGTACCTCATTGGTACAATTAGGAATAATTATGCTCTAATTGTATCTTGAGAGAAAAGTTTTACTTTAACAGGAAGGATGATAGGTAGGAAGAGCTAAGGGGGTAGGAGTACTGAGAGGAAGAGATGGAGTAAGGAGAGGAGAAGATGAAGGAGAGGAGAAGCTAGGTGATGAGAGAGAGAAAGAGAGAGAAGGGGGGAGCATGGAGGCAGATGTTCACATGTCTCCACCAGTCAAAGATAATTGATATACCTAGGTTGGGTATTGGGTTACACTTCTGATTGAACATTACCAAACTTATAAAGCATTTGATTAACATTTAAAAAAATTGTATAAAAGCAAAAAGGAAAAGGGGGCATGGGATAGGGGTTTTCTAGGGAGGGGAAATGGGGAAAGGGGATGGCATCTGTAATGTAAATAAAATTAAAAAATAAATTAATTAATTAAAAAAAAAAAAAGAAAAAAAGAAAAGCCCTGACAGGACATTCTGAGATAAACAACCCCTAAATGTTGAGGGTGTTTTCTGTTGGCCAACTATTGCTGGGCATGTGGTCTACCCTTAAGAGTAGTTTGTTCCCAAGTGAGACTTCCAGGGAGAAATCTGTTTCAGTTGTTAAGTGGTTATCAAATTGAGATAGCTTCTGGGTTAAGGAGTGTGATGTGTACATTTCCCTTTTAGCTCTAGGGCCCTGTCTGGTGCAGACCCATGCAGGCCATCTACATGCTAACTCAGTCTTTGTGAGTTCATTTGTGTATTGGTCCTGCCATGTCTAGAAAGTCTGGTTTCCTTGATGTTACTATCCCCTGTCTCTTATACTCTTCCTGACTCTTCTTCCACAGGGTTCTCTGAGCCCTGAGGGGAGCGGTTTGATGGAGACACCTTTTTAGTGTTCTGAAGTCTCCCACTCCCTGCAGATTGTCTGGCTGTGGGTTTCTGTTCCCATCTGCTGCAAGAGGCAGTTTCTCTGATGATGGCTGAGTAAGGCACTGATCTAAGAGTATAGAGGAGTATCATTAGGACTCATTTTATTGCTGCATTCCTCTTCTAGAACAGTAGTGTTTGGTTTCCCCTTAGGTCCCTGGTCTCAGGTACTTGGTAAGCCAAGCAGTAATGGGTATGGGTTCCATCTCATGGGGTGACAGAATGTCACTATTTCTTTACCCACTGATGGACTGGCACTTAAGTTTATTCCGCATTTTGTCTTGTTAATATGCTGCAGTTAAAGTAGGAGGGTTGTTATTTCTTGTTTGTTTGTTTTTTTTTTTTAAATGGGGGAGGCACATACCCAGTAGAAGGTCTGCTGTTTTGTATAGTGATTCAAGTTTTAATTTTTTTTGAGACTGTTACATATTATGCTTTATGCCTTCACTTTTTTTTTTTTAAAAAAAATCACGTTTTTCCTTCTTTCCTTTTCCTTTTCTCCTTTTCTCCTTCCCCCCCCTTTTCCCCCCTTTCTCCTATTTCCCCCTCTTTTCCTCCCCCTTTCTCCCCCTTTCCCCCCTTTTCCTTTTCCTTTCCTTATTTTCTTAAGACAAGATCTCTTTGTTGCTTTGGCTGTGTTGGAACTCACTATGTATGTAGACCAGACTGGTTTCAAAAGGACAGAGCTCCACTTACCATTGCCTCCAGAGTGCTGGGATCAAAGAGGTGCATACCATACTTGGCTATCACTATCTTCCTAATAGCTTTTTAAGTATGAAGTGATCTGATTTGTATTTCTTGATGATAATGATGTGTTAAGCACCTATTCCTATCTGTGCTGATGGTTTTGATTTTGTTTGATTTGTTTTGTTTTGGTGGTATTAATTGAAAGATTTTGTGTATGCTAGGCAAGTGCTCAGTCATCAACCTATATCTCCAACCTCTCTAAAATTTATTATTTATTTTATATTTGAGGCAGTTCTAGCTAAGGTGAACAAGTTGCTTTGAACTCATTGTGTAGAGCAGGTAAGTCTTGAATTTTTGATTTTCCCTTCTTAGTCCCTCAAGTAACTGAGACTGCAGACATGCATCATCAGGCTCATCTTTTGGTAACTATTTTCATGTCTTCTCTAGAAAAGGATCTGATAGACCTTAATAGATTTAAAAAAATAAAATCTTTGGGGTTTCCTACATAGGATCATATTTATCTCTACACAGGGAAAAGTTCGTGGTTTCCTTTTAGGTTTGGATGGCTTTTCTTTTCCTTGTTTGATTTCTTTCCTCCTGGTCCTCTTCCTCTTTATTTATTTATTTATTTATTTTTGTTTTGTTTACTGTTTTTTGAGACTGGGTTTCTCTGTGTAGTAGCCCTGGTTGTCCTCAGTTTGTAGACCAAACTGGTCTTGAACTCACTGAGATCTGCTTGCCTCCTCTTCTTGAGTGCTGAGATTAAAGGAGTGCGCTCCACATCCAGCCCTTGTTTGATTTCTTTATATAGTATTTCCAGTACAGTATTGAACAGAACTTGTGAGAGTGGGCATTCTTATCATGTGCCAAATGATAGAAAGATAGCAGTTTTCCCTCATAGACTGTGTTTGCTGTGACTTTTTATAGATTGCTTTGATGAAAAAGTTCTTTCTATACCTATTATATTCAAAGTTTCCTATCATGAAATGATGTTGAGTTTTTCCAAGGGCTTTTTTGTATGTGTTGAGATGATTCTGTACTTTTATCATTTGTTCTGTTAAAGTGATATATCACATTTATTGCTTTAAACCAACCTTATATCCTGAAACAAGTACCCTTTCCTATCTGGCTTTTAGATTAGATTGTTGTTACAATCCACGTGGCAGGAAAAGATATTTAGTATGATTTTGATTGTCTTAAATTTGTTAAAAATTGGTTTGTGTCTTAATGTGTGATCTATCCTTAGATGTTCTGTGTACATCTGAGAAGAATGTATGTTTTTCTATTCTTAGGGGAAAAGTTCTAAATAGGTGTGTCAAGTCTGGTCTGCAGTTGGGTCATGTGAGGTGTCCTGTTGTTGGGTATGAAAAGAGGTTATTGAAGGGTGCTGCTTGTAGTTTCTGCTTTCTGATCTGTCAGTATTTGTGTTTATACGTAGTACTCTGATACATGGTATGTATTCTTTCATAACTATTACATATTCATGTTAAATTGATCCATTTGTCATATAATGTGACCTTTATCTCTAGAGATAGCTTATGATGGAGATTCTTTAGTTTTCTTTGCTTTCATTTCTTTCAGTTCAAGCCTGTATATAATTCTAAAATGAACTTCTCATGGACAATAGGAAGCTAGAGCTTGTTGTTGAATTTTGAGACAGGGTCTCTCCTTATGTAGCTCTGGCTGGACTGGAACAAAATATGTAGACCAGGCTGGCCTAGAATTCACAGAGATCCACCAGCCTTTGCCTCCTGAGACCTGAGATGAAAGGCCTTGCCCGTCACACCTGGCCCTAAATCTCCCCTGCTCTGTATCTTTTTATGACTTTAGTTCATTAATTCTTAAAGTAATTGTCTGTAAGGATTTTCTGTTACCCTGTTGTTAACCTGTGTTTACTAAAATGTGCATGAATGTTATGGTGTTTGTGTGGAGGTCAGAAGACAACTCCTGGGGTTTTGTTTTCTTCTACCACGTGGGGCCCAGGGGTTGAATTAAGGCTGCTAGGTATGGTGGCAGGCACCTTTATCTGCTGAGCCATTTTGCCTGGCCTTTCCTTTTATCTTTAAAGGATAGTATTGCTAAGTTGGCAGTTGCTTTTTTCTGATGTGATGTTTTTGTCCCTTTTGTATTGAAAGATGTCTTACATATTGAGTAAGTTGTGACCTCTTTTGAAAAGTTCTTTTTAGTGATTTGACAACAGTAATTTAGAGGTTTCAGAGTTGTATCTGCTAATTGTAAACTAAAGACTGCCTTAATTTTCATATCAGACACTGTGTTTGGTATGCAGCACACAGAGATCACTAAATGAAGTCCTTAATGACAAATAATTGTTTCTCAGAAAAACTAGCCAATTAATTATTGAGTGGGCCCTGTTTATATTCTCATATTCTCATTCTCTCTCTCTCTCTCTCCCTCCCTCTCTCTCTCTCTCTCTCTCTCTCCCTCTCTCTGTCTCTCCTTCTCCCCCTTTTCCTCCTCCTCTTCTTCCTTCTCCTCCTCTCTTCCCAGCCCTCTTTTATATTTTTACAAAATGTTATGTCAATTACTGGCCATACGAAGAGGTTCCCTAGTGAGAAATTAAACTGTTTAATTTGAGACACACTAACAAAAAAAATTGAAAGAACAGAAGGTGCTGTTGTTTCATACTCTCTGAAGGGAAACTATATGGAGGTGCATATTTAGGACAAAAACCCAAAACTAATCAACCAACAACAACAACAACAACAACAACAACAAAAACCCTCAAAAACCAGAGGAGTAAAGTCATGAGGAGAAAGCTTACCTATGACAACAAGCAGACTATTCTTGTTCTGTCATATTGGGTTGGAATATGAATGGAGTCATGCTCAAGGCAAAGCAAGGATAAATCTTAAATCTTGTAGATATAATTTAACCTGGAGTTGTGAAAAAGAAAATTTAAAAAGGATCATGCTCAGCCTGGTCATACAAGCAACATAGAGGAAACAGAAACTTTTAAACTGTTGGTGTTACAGGCTGAAATGATGGAGACTTTAATCTGGAAATAGAATTCATAAGAAAGAATTTACTCTGTTCTGGTTTGCTTCTTGTTGTTACAATAAAATAACCTGACTAAAAGCAATTTGAAGAATGGTTTGACTTAAACTTTCAGGTCACAGTCCATCACTGAGGGAAGGTAGGGTATGAACTCAAGGCAAGAAGTTAGAGGCAGGATCCATGGAGGTGTGCCACCTGCCAACTTGCTCTCGGCATCACGCACAGCTTGCTTTCTTACAGCTCAGACCCATTTGTCAAGGGTTGGTGTCAACTACAGTGAGGTAGGCCCTTCTATATCATTAATCAAGACAGTCTCTGTAATCTCTCTCAGATATAGCCATGGGCAAGTCTGATCCAGGCAGGTCTTCAGTTGAAGTTCACACTTCCCACTTGACTCTGTGTAATGTTGACAATTTAAAGTAACGAGGACACTCGCCCTCTTACGCTGCCTACTCTATGTGAGGACATCTGTGACTGCTCAGATAACTAGTTATTGCATTCAGACGATCATTTCTAGTGCTCGTCTACCTGGCTGCTCTGCGGCATTGGACACAGTTGATTATATTTTCCTCAAAGCCTCTCTCTTGGCTTTGCATTGTTTTCCCATACCCCATGATTCAGTACTCTGTTCTATCTGCTCTTCGGTTGCAGGTGTTATCAAAGACATTTCTCCATACTGAACTTTAGTCCTGTATTCTTTAAAATGTGTGTGTGTGTGTATAAGTATGTACGTGCATGAATGTTTTGCCTGTATGCATGTCTGTGTACCACTTTTTTTTTTATTGAGAACGTTCTCTTTTTTTATTTTTCATTTTATCTAAATGGGTGTTTTATGTATGTCTGTGCACCTGGTGCTGGCAAGAGGCCGGAAGATGGTGTTGGATCCCTGGAACTGAAGTTATAGATGGCTGTGACCTGCCATGGGGATTCTGGGAATCAAATCCAGGTCCTCTGAAAGATCAGGTCCCTTCAGCTACTGAAGCATCTCTGCACCCCTGAAAGGTTTTATCTTTTAATACAATATGTTTTGATCCTCTTTCCCCTCTTCTTGTTTCTTCCAGATCCTCCCAAGCTTTTGGGTTAGGTGTGGAGCTGTGTCTACTTCTTCTCTGTGTTGGGAACCCATCTGGCTTTTGAACCTTTGCAGGCCTGTGTGCTTACTCCCTTAACATTTGTGTCATTATTGCACAAGTGTATCTTGTAGCAAGTTGCTGTTGTGGGTTGCAGACTTTGTAGCTGGGAGATATTGATGCTTTTCTTTCGCTGGTAGCATGCAGAATACCTTAAAATACCACGAATGCTAGTCAGTAGTGGTGAAGCTTCTAGGTTGACACCAGCTCAACTTCTCTTGTTTGATAACATACATAAGTGTTGTCTTAATAATAGAGCTTTACCATCAGGTTATGGAGGGCATCCAAAAGCTCTGGCAATAGCCTGTGATGTGTAGGAGTTGGTCAGTGACTTAACCCATTTCTGATGTTGGAAGTTTTACTTGGTAGCAAAAGATACACAGTTGGGGTATTGCTCAGTGACTCAGTCCAGATTGTTTATATGTTTATATACTTAAGTCTCCATTTGGTTTTTAAATGGTCTTCAGTGTGTGCTGTTCCTCCCCATATTCCAGCCTTTGCTCTTCTCTTCCATCCCCTTCCTCCTCAGCCCTGCATTCTAGTTTCTCCTTTATCTTCATGACACTGCATTGTATTGACCCTTCCTTGGAGGATCTTCTCTTACCTGATACCTTACTAAGTACCTGGCCTCTATGTTTATATGGATTACAGCACACATTGACGCTTAAAAGCTAATGTTCACATGGAAGAGAAAACATACAATGTCTTTTTGTGTCTGTGTTATTTCACTCCTGATATTTTTTTTCTAGCTCTGTCCATTTACCTGTGAATTTCATTTTTCTTAAGACCTGAGTAATCTTTCATTGTGTAAATGTACCACATTTTCATTATCCATTCATCAATCTAGGCCTCTTTCTGTTTCTGCTATTATGAGTAGAGCAATGTACATGGATGAGCAAGTGTCCCTGGGCTAGGGTGTAGAGTCTTTTGAGTAAGCTAGATCTTATGGTAGATCAATTCCCAGCCTCCTGAGGAACCACCACACTGACTTGCATAGTGTCTGTATAAGTTTGCACTCCCAAGAGCAAAGAGTAAGTGTGTCGTTCCCCCTGCCCTGCATGCTTGCTACCATGGCTGTCATTTATTTTATTGGCTGGTTTATGGTTAACTCTCAAGTAGTTTTGATTTGCATTTCCCTGACTAAGCATGTTGAACATTTCCTCAAGTATGAAGCCATTTGTGTTTCATTTTTGAGAACTCTTTCTTTAGTTCTCTACCCCATTTTAAAATTAGTCTTAACAGTGTTCAGTTTTTTTTTTTTTTTTGGTTGTTTATTTAGTGTAGATCCTATATGTCAGATGTATAATTGGTAAAGATCTTTTCCTATTTTGTAGGCTGTGTTTTGCTCAAATGGCAGTGTCCTTTGCCATAAGCTTTTCAGCTTTATGAGGTCTCACTTGTTAATTGTAGGTATTAGTCTGTTCCATACTGGTGTCTTGTTCAGAATGGTTCTGCCTGTGGTAATGCACTCAAGCCCATTTCCCAAGTAACCTTCCTATCAGACTCAGGGTGTCTGCTATGTTGAAATTTTTGATTCATTTGGAGTTGAGTTTTGTTTGTGCATCACTTTTGCGCCTGGTGCTTGTGAAGACCAGAACAGGTGCTGGACCTCCTGAAACTGGAGTTTAGATGGTCTTGACAGTGCTCTTAACCAGTGGGACATCTCTCTAAACCCTAACAATATTCTTAACTGCTTCCTGGATATTTTTATTTCACTGTGTCACTATCACTTAAAACATTCAGCAGATTTGTAAGTTTCAAGGCTTTACCAGTACTTTACAGGTATGTCTAAAATATCTAGGATTTTGTGTCTTGGCCTTTTCTTTTGTCACTGTATTTTCTGCCACTAAATCCTACAGTTATTTCTGCTGATAGTCACATTTATTTCCATTCTTGTTGGTCTCATAATTATTAGTCCCTTAAAACCATTGGTATATTAAAGCAAATCAGGCAGTGCATTAGTCCTGTCAGACAGTTTCAATTTGCAGTAGCCAACTATGGTTTAGAAATACTACATATTGCATACTGCCTTGACCAATATGATGGAATCTCATACTCTGTGATTTACCTGTGATTTATCACTTTGTTCAATGTATTCATGATGTATGCTCTACCTGTCCATTGGTCACTTAATATCTGTGTCACCTAGTTGGTATCATTGTGCTTCTGTTTTAGAAATAATCCTTACTTTACTTAATACTTTTGTTAAAGCACAACTGTATTGATGATGGCAATTTGGATATGTCAGAGAGAGCTGTCTAGTGCTTCAAAGCTTTAGGTGTCATCTCATATCATTTGAAGAAGGGTACAGGACAGTATGGTAAAATAGATGTTAGGAGACAGTAATCATCTTTTCATAACTTTTACTATAGTACATTGTTATAATCGCTCTTTTGTTATTGCTTATTGTGCCTAGTTTGTGAGTTAAACTCCATCACTTTGTTACCAGGCAAGTGACTCTACTCAGATGAAAATATGAATAAGCAAAGCGAAGTTCCTATGGTATTAGCAGTTCTAAGTTTAGCTTGCCCCAGGATCTTGTACTCATGCTGTTAAAGCTCTAATCTTTAAGTGCCAGTCATCCAGTAGCCAACAGCTGCAGTTATATACAGCTCTGAACTTAGAATGTATGGCCTCTGCTCTTAGCTGCTTCCTGGCAGCCTGGACTGATAACTTGCTTTCTGGGACTCTCCAGCAGTCAGCATTTGCAGCTCCTCCTTCCTTGTAGCAATTTGCCATCTTTTGCCTCTGCTCTTTGCCATCTCGCATCACTTCAGCAGTTCATGGTCACAGCTTTGCACAATTCTTAATCATCACCATTTTCTTGAGCTATCATCTGTCTGCTGCTGGGTGTGTTGTTTGCTCTTTATTCTTCCAGCTCAGTGTGCTATACCCATGATTAGTCAGAACTAAGCAAGAAACACTCAAATGAGGCTTTATCTGGGGTTAGGCTGGGGGTGGGGCAGTGCACAGGAAAGGAGGACAGGTAGACCCATGCAGTGTCTTGTTCATTAACCACAGCCTTTTACTTTAATTAGGTCAGCCTGCCCCAGCTGTTAGTGCCAGGGCCTCTCTGACCAGATTGAAGACTGCTGTGGATGTCCAAGTGTTTGTGAGTGGGAAGAGGGGATCATCATGGGTGGCTATAGGCAGAGCCATACAAAGGCTCTCATCAAACTGTTATGACCAAAGTGAAGTCTCCAGGAGCCTTTTGCAAGGCATGTGGAGTGGCTGTGATTAGAACAAAGTCTCTTGTGGTTTGAGTGGCGCCCGATACAGTTGTGTTTCTCAGTACCTGGAAGGAAATCTCTGGGGCTGTTCTGTTCATGTGAAGCCTCCCGCCAAGCATTGATAGTGGATTGAGGAAAGGCTCCCTGAGCAGCCTTAACATTGCCCGTGTACAGCTCCAGAAATGGCTGCTTGATTGAGAGCTCCCACAGTTTTGCACAACAGTGTAGCTGAAGTTGTGCTTGCTACTACCACCAGGGTACACCCTCAAGTGAGGAGGCAGTATCATGCGGAGTCCCACTGTAATTAGGAACCACGGAGGCAGCTCATTTTTGGCCTCCATCTCTGCCCCACCTGGTATAGTTACTTGGTTTTGTTCTCCATGGCTGCCAAAGGGACAGGTAAAGGATTTAGCAGGTTTGAATCAACCAGCCCAACAATTCCTGCCTCCATAGCTTCAATCATTTAAATAGGAAAAACATTAAGGGGTGCTTTCAATATAGATTTAACATGAAATTAACATTCTTCAGTGAGCTTTGTCTAACACTACTTAACCCTGTGCCAAATACCCTTTCAGAAGGTTGGGTCCCCCTGACCTGCCTAGATAGATAAATATGTATTAGGTGTCTGTCTCTGTGTGTATGTGTGTAGTCTAAGCTTCTGCGTCTGTATCTTGGAACTCATTTCCTATGGCTTGGTGGGTTTTCTGTGTGATTCTGTGTGCTGAGTGTTTAAATCGAAGACTTAAGAATAATCTAGAGTTTTGCTTTTCAAAATGGGTTTAGTGGATGGCAACATGGGCATCTTGGGGACTTACTGAGAAAGCAGAATTCTTTCAGTCCAAGGACTGAAGGATGTGCCAGTTCAAGGACTGCAGAATTAGAGCCTTCGTTGTCACAATATTCAATAAAACATATATAGGTAAGCTGAGATATTGGGCACCTTATTCACCTTTCTTGGTTTGACATTTAACTACTAAATTAACTAAACTACCTATTTTTCTATTTTTACCTATTTTAGATTTCTGTGTAAATTTCAAACTATGCTATATTGTTACTTAATAAATTGTGAGAAACAGCTGGGGGGTAACTGAAGGCAGAACTGCAACTCAGAAAGAAAGGGAGGAGAGAGAGAGAGAAGATTGTGTGTGTGTGTGTGTGTGTGTGTGTGTGTGTGTGTGTATGTGTATGTTTTCATCCTTTCTGTGTGACAGAGGGATCTGTGGATGTGTTTAATTTTTACTATTTTCTAATGACTGGCTTCAGTGTGGTTTTTCTAGAATGATGAAATTAGATGCTTAAATAACTTGCAGTTTTTAAAAAAGCTTAATACCTATATATGGCTTTTATGAAGCTATGTTTTTCATAATCAGGTAACTTTTCAGAAACCCAAAAACGTTTTTTCAGAAGCTTCCCAGAAACTTAATTTTTCCACTTAAAAATTCTACAAGCAACATGTGAAAATAATCCAGAGAAAACTTAAAATTTCAAATGGAAAGAAGACATTTAAAACATAAAGAATGATAGAGTCAGGGCTCAGGTTCTTATATTCATGTTAGTGTGTCTGCTGTGTTCTCTAGGATTCCTTGACCATGACAGAAATAAATACCATTTATAGAACGTCAGTTTTTGTATGTGCATTAAGTGTTAGTGAAACAAACACTTGTTTTGTAGCCAGTGCCCTCCAGGCCTGCACTCTAGTGCCAGGCATTCTTCTCTGACCACATCCTCAGTTCTCAGCGCCAGGCCCTGCCTCCGCCCCATGACATGTGGGGAAGCTTCCAGTTCATATGGATTATATTCATACATTTTCAACATCATAAGTGGTTTAATACTCTGTATTTCTTTTAAAATGTTTTAAAATCTGATACTTTTGAGATTTGTCATGAGATACAAGGCTTGTTGAGACAGTCTTGTTTTCCTTATTGCAAATACTTCTGTTTTAGATGTACAGTAGAGGCCTTTTATAGATTAAAGAACATTTTGAGAGTATGAATGTTTTCATGTTTCTTGATAAACATTTCTTCTTTCAAGTACCCACTTGTTTTCATTGGCTCATTTTTGTGTGTGCCCTTTTTTTATTGATGGTTACATTTATTTAGATGTGCTTTTGCTATTTACCATAGCATGAACTCTAACCCTCATTTCTGATTCTCTAGTTTTGGAATGTATACCTTTCATAGATACATTAAAAAGGTTTTTTTGTTTGTTTTTTGTTTTTTAATGAGTCCTCTGTACTTGGACAGCTACTCAGGATGCTGCAGGACAGTCACAAGTTTGAGGCTAGCCTGGACAGTTTAATTTGACCCTGTCTCACAGAAAATTGATTGATTGATTGATTGTTAACATTTTAATCACTATCTTGTTTAGTTAATAGCTTTTCTTTGGGGCATATGTTACTGCTGTTCAAATATTCGTAGTGGAATACTGTTTGAGTTAGTCTTTTTAACTTTTTATTGATTGATTGTATGTTTCATGTCATGTATCCAGTGCTACTCATCTCCCGTCCTTTCTTAGCCACCCTTTGCTCTTGTAATCTTCCCACCAAAAGGAAAAAAAAAATAAAACAAGCAAACAAACAAAAATTTCACCATGGAAGCTGTAGTGTGTCACAGTGTGTCACATAGTATACCCCTTTGTCCACCCAAAAACGCCGTATCTGGGCCTGTGTGGTAGCTGAGTTGATCAGCTGGCCATTTCTCCAATGCTGGTTAGCTCTCCAGAATTGCTCAGGTTAGCTTGCCCCAGGGCAAGGCAATGTGGCAGCTGGCAGGGGGATGGGGGCCAGCTCTGGGTTGGCTCACCCTTGCCTTTGCCACTAGGGCCAACTCTCCTGAGCTGCCTAGGTGAGGCTTCAGTGGCAGGGCAGGCTAGTCACATCAGCCTGTTTTCTCCATTCTCGACTCTACAGTTCTGCCTCTCTTCTCAGTGCTCAAACCATTCCACTTCTCTGTCTCTCCATGACTTGCACATCATAGTGGCTCGCCTGCACGATGGGCCTCTGGGTGCATTCCACCACTTGGTGGTGGCCAGGCTTCTGTGAATTAATTAGTTTTAAAGTCTTGGAGTTAGGAAAACATTTCCAGGAAAGTAACACAAGTAGAATAATTAATTTTCTTTTCTCTCTGTGTGTGTGATGTATGTACATAAATATGGGTGTGCATGCTCTTGTGTGCTTACCTGGAGGCCAGAACAGATGTCTGGTATTTTTCCTATGGATCCCTGTCTCCAGTGCCATCTTGACAGGATTTCTTACTGATCCTGAAGCTTACATTTTGGCTAGGGTGGTTGCCCAGGGATTGTCTGGCTCTACCTATCAGTGCTGAGGTTGTAGGGATGCACAGCCATGCTTGGATTTTTATAAGGATGCTGGGGATTTGAACTCAGGTCCTCAAGCTTGGATAACAAGTGCTTATATCCACTGAGATACCTCTCTAGTCCTGATTAAGTTCTTAAAGATTGATTTATAAACTTTTAGTGCAGGTATGGTATGGTATTCTCTCAAACTGTTGTCAGTATCATTTAAAAAAACAAAACAAAACAGAATTTGAACATGTGATTTCTGTAAGCTTCTGTTAACAATTGTATAAAAATTAGACTGCAGCTAGAATACAGTCAAGATGTTTTAGTTTTTAATGCCTGCCTTTCCTTGCTTCTTTCCTTAATTAGGTCCCCGATGGGCTTCCTGGAATATTGGTGTGTTTATTTGCATCAGATGTGCTGGGATTCATAGAAATCTTGGGGTTCATATATCCAGGGTCAAGTCAGTCAACCTAGACCAATGGACACCAGAACAGATACAGGTAAACATTACGTTATCAAGAAATTATTAAAAATGTATTTTAAATAATTTAAAATACTTAATTCTTGTGTCTAAGGATTAATACTGAAATGCACACTGAATTGGCATATGCTAAATAAAAATTTTGAATGTTATTTCACTTATTAATCCACTGATATTAAATTCTTTTTGAATCTGTGGTAGTCAGTTTTAAATTTTTTTCCCCCTAAAGTATTTTTTTCATTTAAATGTTTTAATTGGTTGAAGACATTTGCTTGTATAATCCTATAGTTTTACCTGCCAGTGGAGGGAGTCTGGGTAAGATTAAGGGGGGTGGGAGAGATCACCTCTTGCCTGAACATTGACTTGAAGGATTTCTCTTCTGTGGAGAAGTGTTGCTGGTGTTCAGAGAGGCTAGTAGGAGATGACAGTCCAGTGAGAAAAGGTTACACTGACAGTTTTGGTTTATATACAGTAGTTAGCTTTATTATAGTTAAATTTTACAATTTTAAGAGTTTGCTATTTTTTCTGGGCGAGAGTTTTAAATTTTTAAAATCTTTATAATCCTTATGTAAAAAAGTTACTTTTATTGGTCTTACTGTGTAATTTACAGTAAAATCACAGATTTTTATTTATGTTTTTATGCTCTTTGAAATTGCCATCAAAAATTCTGAATATATCAATATACAGCCATCTTCTGGTATTACAAAAGATTATTTCTGGGATGCCTGGTAGATACCCAAAATCCACTGATGCTCCGGTGCTTTCAATAGCTGGAATAATATTTGCGTGTATCCATCTATCGTGTTTTAAATCATTCTTAGTTTCTTACAGTATTGGATACTAGGTAGATGCCATACAAGTTGTTGTTAGACCACTTTGTTTGGAGTAATAAAAGAAAAGAAAGTGTCTGTCTCTTTCTCTTCATTTCCCCCTTACACACTCGTGTATGCATGCACACACACACACACACACACACACACAAATATATATGCTCAGTACAGATGTGTGGTTTGACTTTGATATTTAGTCTGTAGTTGGTAAGATGCTACAGATGCAGAGCTCAAAGATACACAGGACCAACAGGTATGTTGTTGAACTTCAGTAATATGCATAGCTCAGAATTAGAAAAAATAAACTTGTGTGCTTGTAAACTAAGATAACAGTAGAATTTCCAAAGATCTTTAGGCTATAAAGTCAAGTAGAATTGGTTTAATTCTATCTTAAAATGAGCATTTGAGGTTATTGCTGGTAAAGGCTGGCCATTCAAGGAAATGTTATCTTTTGAGTATTTCCAAAATCCCAGAGAAGCGGCCATACTCTTTAGATGAGAGAAGTAGACTTTTGGACACTTTATGTGAGATAGTATTCTTATTCACATCTCTGTAGCAGATGGGGGTAACTAAATGATGTTGTGATCTTTCTCAAGAAAGAATTGTGAGTAGATTAAAATATGTAAGTTGTATTTGTAAAGATTTATAGAGGAAAAAACATTGAAGTCACAAGTATGTGTACTTTTTAATGGCTCGTTTTAAACTAAGGTCAAGACATAGACTTATTAGGCACTCCTGCTCTTTGGAAATACTTTTCTTCTCAATAAGGCCATTGAGAAGATTTGAATAGCAGATTATTTGAGGCAGATAGCTGTACAATTTAGAGTATATTTTCCCCATCAGAACTCTAGTTAACTGGTTTTCTGTGATATAAATAATAGGTACATAGCAACTTATTAAAGGGTTGGGGATTTTAAAAATAATGTACAATATTTGAAATTATATTTGAACATGATGTTGGGGTATGCTGTGTGAAATTGTGTTTCTGTCCTTCCTCGCCTATCTAAGGCATTCTCTGATTGGCTTTAATAAAAATCTGATAGTCAATTAGCTGATCAGGAAGCGGAAGGTAGAACTTCCTGGAAAGAAGAAAGGAACTCTGGGAAGAAGGAAGGCCTTTCTCTTGGAGACATGGGAGGAGACAGACTGATCACAGACCTAGAGTGTGTAGCTAGCCATGTGGCTGAATGGGGCTAGGTGTTCCTGTTAACTTAGATGATCTAGTTGAGAGTCTGTCCAGCCAAGGCCTAAGGCTTTGAAATATTAAAAGGTCTCTGTGTGGTTATTTGGGGGAAAAGCTGGTTAAGAAATAATTGCCACTGTATTAATTTCCAACATTAATTAATATACAGGGCATAATAATCATTTAATTTACAATTAGCACCCAACATGGGGTATTTAATTTGGTGTTATTTGTCAGCTTTTTGAAATAAGAACTATTTTGGACTTTATATTTGTCTTTATAATTGTCTATCAACAGTGAATGCTTTGCCCAACATTTTGTCATAAGAAATCAAGTAGCTAACACAAATGGCCAGGCATTTTGGTCTGAATAGTTAGATAAGAGCCGCTATCTGTCTTTTGAAGTTGCTTTTTATTCAGATCTAAAAGTCTATTGTATTCCTGTAGTGGTAAAATGTTCAGAAATGCCGAATTGATACCATGCCATTTTATTAGTTTATTTACCACTTAAAAAAAATTGTCATGTCACAGAGAATGAGTCACAGATCTTGGTGAGCTTTTATAAGTGTTGACAAATGTCACCAACACCTTAGTGGAGGTAGAATAAGCATTTCTCACTGTAGAGTTTCCTTGTGTCAATTTTCTATCAAATCATCCGAGGACAAGCACTATACTGATTTCTGTCTCTATGAACTAGTTCTTAGGGGCCTTTTTTGGCTACCCCCTGGGGGGTTATACAAACCTGTTAACAGCATTCCTATAGGTCATTCATGAAAAAGTGTGAGTCTACCAAAGTCTAGCTTGGGGAACTAGTGAATTTATTGGTCTTACTAATAAGGGTACAGGTGAGAGTTTACCTGCAGTAGCATGGGTGTATCCTCCAAACACCACCAGCAGAAACTCTTACCCCAGCATAGTGAGTTCTCCCCTATAGCTGCATAGGTGGAGGTTCCTCTCCTAATTCATTTTCTATAGTCTGTATATGCTAGCACCTCCAGAGACTATGAGGCCATGTACAATTAGGGAAGAATTATGTACAGCTAGATAGTGGGTATTGTAATGGAAGGAGTGATTAAAATCTGGTGAGGGTCCAGTCACAGTCAATAAGCTAGATCTGGGGTGTCTCTTGCAAGAGGTGCAACTGCTCTGATGCAGATGGTGGCTCTTATGCTCAGTGGACAGTGCTGTGCATAAATTGAAACATGTGTCTTGGAAGTCATCCCTATGTAGTCTTCATTCATATCTGGAAAAGTTATGGTTGTAATGTGGCTTAGTGTTCTGTATTCAGAATAATTTTCTAAAGGCTTTTTGATATGAAAATACTTGGAAGGTATTTATTAATCAAAGTAAGAGAAGCAACTTCACCACATTTAAATCTACTCTGTGTCACCTTATAATCACTATTACCACTCCCATGATACTTAGATAATCATGCCTACTATTTTCAAAGATGCTAATCTTTTTAAAAAATGCTTTACCAAAAGAATTAACCAGGTCTCAGTCCAGTTAAACTTTTAAGTTTGAGGTATGTATGGTTTTATAAAATGTAGCCACTTAGCATGTATTATTTCAGGGTTATTTATTAGCTGCTATTAGAAATGCCAAGTTCTCATCACACACACACACACACACACACACACACACACACACACACACACACACCAATGTTGTATGTTCCTTCATTTTTTAAATACATCTACAGAACATGCTGTTTTAGAGTTGTCGAATGCTTATTTTTAGACAAATATTTTTTTATCAAAACATTTTTGTTACTCTTTAAATAAAGTTACTTATGTTTAAAGCCTTGACATTCTTTATTTTAATGGGGTTTAGGGTTAGACTGAATGTCTCTGAATGTGAGCTTGTCAGGTTCTGCATTTGTTTGTTTGAACACAATTCTTACCATGCATCTTAGTTGGCCTGCAAGTCACTGTGTGGACTAGGCTCACCTCTAATTCATGGAGATAGATCAATTACCTCTGTCTCCACGTGCTGAGATTAAAGCATGGATGCCTGTGCCCAGCCTGTTGTCATGCACTTCTCAAATTTTTGGAGAGGATTAATTTTTGTATGGTTTATAAACATATCTTTCACATTTGAGTTTTACAGTGATTATTCTTTTAAGTTTACCCATCGTCTATGAATCATTACTTATTCATTTTAATCTTTTCAATATCTATATTGAATTTGAACAATGAAGAATGCCCTGGTTATTAAGAAATGATACTTCCAATGTTTTTAGCTTGCTCAAAACTTTGCACTGAGTAAAACAAGTCTATCATTACTAGAGTGGTTTGTGTCAAGGCTAGACTAGCAACTAGAAGTGTTGAGATTTGCTGTTGAGTGGGCAAGCACAGATACATAGATGACTATGACTGCCCCATTCCTCAGATTCTCTCATTGTAAGCTTAGTCCTTTCTGCCTAGCACAGTAGCTTGAAAATATTTTCAGTACTTACCTTTGAATGAAAAAGCCACTTATCACTGTTAGCAATATGATTTAGCTTTCCTCATAAGTGTAATCCACCCTCAGAGGATAAACCTTTTTCTTATCTCAGTTCAAAAGAATGTGATAGGATGCTCAGGTTAAATATAAGGGATAGGTGTTGCTTTTCATCCTGAAAGAAGTATTTTTAGTACATTTTTGACTGCTTATATACTCTGGCATAAAGCAGAAAGATTATTAGTAAAATGTATATAAATGTTTATAATTTTATTATTACCTAGTTATTGCTAGGAAAACCTATTACGAGGCAAATTGGTAGCCTTTAGCTTGACTTGCCTGCCTCAATATCAATTTTAAGTCTCAGAAAAAGTACTGTGACCAGCAAGATGGGTCAGATGGTCAAGATGGTCAAGACACTTGCTGAGCTTGATGACTGGGGTGTGTGTGTGTGTGTGTTAAATATATAGATAGTACCTGCATGTTGTGTGGTCTTTATAATGTTCCTTGTATGTATGTTTCAGGGCTGCCCATTTGGTATTGGACAAGCATTTGGTGTGTCTTCCCTGGGGAAGACTGCTCTCCCACTGGGTGTATTCCCTAGTTGTCTGTAGTTTTTGTGCAGGGTTGAGCCTCTTGAGCTTTCTTTCCCCTAAGCATGTCTGTTACTGCTACAGTCCTTGTTGAGCCCAGTTTTTTCCCCTCAGTTTGTTAATTTTGCTTACTTTTGTTTTGGCTTGTTAGACAAACAAACATATAACAGACACAGATTCAAATGTTAAATTGACATCTTCAATTCTTTTTAGCCTGTAAAATGTCTTTTTTTTCCCTGTGAGTGAAATTCAGTTTTATTTAAATGCTACATTAAAATGAATTTGGATTATAAATTCAAGAGAACATGCCTCTAACTACATTATTGAAATTAGAACTAACTAGGAAGAAAACAGAGTGTGCTTACAGTAAAATTTTCTCAGTGTGCATTCTGACCATTTGTACATCAGTAAAAAGGGTTGAGAGAGAACCTGTTGTACTTAGCAGAACAATCCTGTACCCTCTTTATGCCTCAGGGTCCTAACCTCTAAAATGAGAACCAAGTCTCTGAAGCAGAGCTTGGTGTTTATAAACCATGTAAGACAATAATCCTAGTTTTATTGCACAGAGGCAAAAATTAAACTACTGATGGTGGTTTCTGTTGGTTCCGTTTGGAGTTGAATTATAAAAACTTAGGCCTGTTACATCTCAGTTTTGTTATGTGTAAAATTTCTGTAATACCTATCTCAGGGCAGTTTAAAATGCAACCGTGTATTTGCACATGTGTTCACACGTAAATAAAAATACATGCACATAGAGAGCTGAGGCTAATGCGGGACCATACATTAATAATGTCTTTCCTCTGTCGGTTACAGGACAGAGCTTTTTCTGCATTTCTAGTATGTGATATCTTGAAACTCTGGGGACAGCTGGTTCATGCCACCTTCTTTCTCACTTCCAAATGACAGCTGTCTTTTACAGCCCGGTGTCTTCATCCTTGTTTGACATTGCCTCTTCATCTCTGCTGCTCCTCGGCTTGGCTCTTTCTTCCATTGTTCTCTAGTCTACTTTTAGAAACCGTGTTCTCCCCAAAGTTCTCTCTGTATCTGTGATGTCACTGAGCTTCTCCAGCAGTCCTAGGACACAAACAAACCACGATTCTACACAGTCCTGTTCTGGCAGCTGTGTCCTGTGGAGTAGCTCATTTCCTGTTCCCCCCTCCTTCCTGATCTTTATGCTGTTACTTTGCCTGCTGTCTAGTTGCAGTGAGTAATGTCACTAGAACAGTGTTAACAATTGGTATGAATTACATGTGTGCCAGGATGAATCTTTACTGCCATACTTAAATAGATGCATCAGTAGATATTGGTAGTGATTAAGTATGCTTGGTTTTCTTAGAGAGGATTGAGTCTGCTTCCCAGGACCCCAATGCTGCTCAGCAGTGATCTGTCACTCCAGTTCCAGAGGAGCTGATGCCTTCTTTTGGCCCCAACAGGCATCAGGCACACATGTGCTATATATATATATATATATATGAAAGTAAAACACTCATATACAGAAAATGAAAATATTTAAAAAGATTTATGATTATAAAAGCATGTCCATTTATATAATCTGGTATACGTAAGATATCAATTATACACTGCATTCTTCTATGTTTTCTAAATTCTTAGATTTTTGAGAGAGAGATTTGTTACTAGCTTTGTGTATTCTGTACCTGAAGTGATTAAATTGTAACAGAAGTGTGTTATTTAGATGATAGTTCTGAAGGTACTAGTCTAAGATTAGGCTTTATTGCTTTTGGCTATATTGAGGTCAGTGGATGACAATGGTGGGGAGTGCATGGTGAAGTGAACTGTCCTATTCTGAGTCAGGAGAGGCCCTGATGCTTCCCACTGGCTCCACTTAAAGGTCCCATTGCCTCCCAGTGGTGCCACTTTGGGAAGCAGACCCCTAACAAGTGGACCTCTGGGGAAAACTACAGAAGCAGTCTAGACTTTTATGTGGAATTGAGCCACTAATGTACAAAGGTGGTTTTTTTGGGGAAAAACTTTTAGTAGAATCTCAAAGGGTGGTCATTACAAGCAGCCAATCCACTTATGTGAGATTCTAGGCAGTGCCCTCTCTTCTATCAGGCTTCCATGGTAATCTTTCTAACTTTAAATTATGAAAATTCTAGAATAAACTCTGTAGTAAATTTGATCTTAAGTTGGTAGTCCTGGAAATGCCAGCACTGTTCAAACATTTCACTTTTTGTAAATATTAGAACTGCCCACAAAATGTCAGGGATTTTAGTTTCAAGAAGTTACAAGTACAAAGGTAGGGTTGCATTCACAGTCAATAACATTTAGTAAATCATGGAGTCACATGTGTTTATAAGATGAAGGATTAAATATAATGCCTCTGTTTGAAACTTGAATAATTAACCTTATAGTTAGGATTTAAATTATTATCTTAAGGAGAAGAATATATATTGGAATTAGTAACGGTTACTCAGGAGTTGTATATGTGTGTGTCAGAGTTACTTTTGTTTGTGTGAATAATGAAAAGACTTGTCATCTTTTTTATTACAGTGCATGCAAGATATGGGAAATACTAAAGCAAGACTACTTTATGAAGCCAATCTTCCAGAGAACTTTCGAAGACCACAGACAGATCAGTATCCTTTGAATTTATATATTGTATATGTAAAACGAGTTAGCGCACTTTTACCATTAATATATTATGTTGATATTTAGGAAGAAGTGAACTGTATTATAGTATCATTAATTAATGGAAATTACCTGCGCAGGTGGACATATGATTCCACCAGTGCTCAGAGGTAGAGGTATAAGGTCCTAACTTACGTGCCAACTTCCAAGTTTGCTACATAGTGAAAACCTGTTTCATGGAAACCAGGAGTAGGGATGTAGCCCACTCTCTGAGTGGTTTTGCCATAAGCAGTTCATGGGAAATGAGAGCAACCAAACCCACCATAGCCCTCATTAAGTGATTTCCTTGGATTAAAAAATAATGTTGTAATGCATTTTAATGTTTTCTGAATAGCTTTCTGTTAATAATTAGAGTCATAATGCTTTCACCCGCCTTAATCTTTTATTTTTATAAAACAGTATCAAACAGATAAACTTTGACCTTGTATAATTATTTTTTGTAATACTCTTTACTAAGGTAATGCTGAAAAGCTTTCTGGTTGTAAGTGGAAACCTTAGTTGTAGCTACTGAAGTTGTGCATTCCTTGTCTTTGCAAAAAAAAAAAAAAAAAAAAATTTGGCCACTATTTTAGTATATAGGAAATTCTGAGTTTCTCCCATTCATGATATCACTGGTAAGGTAAGAAAAATCATGTTGGAATCAGCCACTTAATCTTTCTGAGTTGTTAATCCATTTATGATGTGAAAATAGCCATTAGATTATAGTACATTTACCCAGTACATTAACTGAGTGTTGACAGAAATTTAACAAATGAGTATATAGCATGTAGCACACACTGTTGGCTGTATTCTGAGCACTGCATGGATGCCAGCTTATTGAAAAATGAACCTGAGCTAAACTGAAGGTGCTGGATGTGGTGGTTTTAGAATTAACAATTATGCTGGTTTTTTTTTTTTTTTTGTAAGTTGGACTGATTTATTATTTGGTTATTTGGTTATTTGTTTTGAATGAGTTTTCCTGAAATAAATACACTTTCTGTGGGATAAAGAAAAGTGGGTTATGGACCATGTACAGAATAGATGAGCAAATGGGGATTGAGGAATAGAGAAATTAGAGTGGGCCATTTGGAGGGGAACAAATGAAGGGAAATGTACATGGGACTGAACTCACTTTTTCCTTAAGTTATCTGTCTTCAGAGCAGTAGAGTTTTTCATCAGAGATAAATATGAAAAGAAGAAATACTATGATAAAAATGCCATAGCTATCACAAATGTAAGTAAAACCCTCCCTTTTCACCAATTGGTGTTTATAAGTAGATTTCAAAACAGCTCAATTTGTTTATTGTAAAACATGTTAGTTACAGCAATTTAAATACTGGGGTTTTTTAGTAACAATGTTGAGAGCTTGTAAAGTAGTTCAGGTTCAGCTTACTTGACTGGTGGTTCATGGTGCTGGGCCCAGGGAGGGGGGATATTAGGAGCCGTGGCCTTGTTGGAGTATGTGTGACCTTGTTGGAGAAAGTGTGTCACTGTTGTGGTGGGCTTCTAGACCCTCCTTCTCGATGCCTGGAAAATCATCTACTGACTGCTTTTGGGTCAAGATGTAGAACTCTTGGCTCCTCCAGGACCATGTCTGCCTGCATGCTGCCATGCTTCCCAGCATGATAATAATGACCTGAACCTCTGAAACTGTAAGCCAGCCCCAATTAAATGTTGTCCTTTATAAGAGTTGTCTTGGTCATGGTGTCTGTTCACAGCAATGGAAACCCTAAGATGTTGACCTTTCATTAAGGGAATTAATTATGTAATTAAAGAGAAGTTAAAGCCACCAGTTGAAAAAAAAGAGGGGAACAAACATTACTTTGCAAATTCTAGAAATGAATGATAAAGAAAATTTGTAGTCTATTTTCCCACTGTCTCTAAGGGCTTATCAGGGGGACCAAAATATCTGAGCCTATTTCTTTGTTCTAGCCTAAGATTTAGATTCCTGCCTGAAATTACTTCTTTGTTCTAGAAATCTAGGCAGATTCCTGCCTGAAGTCCACTTTTTTGTCCTTGGCCAATGTCAGATTTTTCCCAAGCAGCCCCAAAAGCTCCCTACCTCTCCTCCTTTTTTATTTCATAAATAAGACTGAGCCTGTCTTAAGTTGTCTTAGTTGGGTAAGAATGCCTTCCTTACCCATCATGGAATATGCATTATCAAAAGCAGTCCACTTATGTCTTCGTTGTTAAGGCTCTATGTAGAATCTTACCTGTCCTTGGCTTGCCAGCCTGTTAATTTAATAATAACTCTGTCTGGGGGTCCATTTTTAGTTTCAACCCATGTACTTTGGCTTCCAACATGTTGATGTTGTCAAAGACAAGCTTTAACATGATGGACTGGAATAAAAGTATTCTCAGGGCAAAAAGGACTAGCATGACAAGCTATATATGCCATTCTTGAAGCTTGACCAAAGTGGAAATACTGACCTCAGAAAAGTGTCACACTGATGCCTTTGCCTCTGCTTCAGGGTCGCTGCGAGCCAAGCCACTGGAATCCATCATGAGAGTGAGAGAGACTAGAATAGATCTTATTGCTAGGGATTTGTTTTTAGTTATAAGGAATGCCTTCAGCAGGCTGCCCTGGTGATGCTGACCTAGAATCTTAGTCAAGAGCCTGATGCAGAAGGATCCCCAAGGTCAAGGTATGCCTGGGCTACAGAGTGAGTTTAAGGCCAACCTGGGCTATGTCCCCGTAAAGAGCAATCAATGAATACTTGGATTCCTAGAAAAAGCCATGTGAGATCAGAAAGAAAGAACTACTCAAGTGGGCATTTGAACTAGAGGGTCTAACAAGAGTAAAGGTTCCCACAGTCAGTAGAGGCAGACAGGAGTTGAGAGCAGGAGGAGTTGTAGGCGACTGACGAGCAGAGTGTAGCCAGAGCAGGGAAGAAAAGGGTGATACAGTACACGAGGTGTGATCTAGATAAGGAGTGTGGACTTTGTCCTTACATAAGGTGTGTAAATCACTGAAGATAAGTTTGGATGTGAGAATTACTTAGTGTAGAGAGTGCCTAGGAAGGCAGGAGAACTCCCAGCTGACAGTAGTGCTCTCCACAATAGGGCAGCTGGTGAGGGTTGAGAAGTAGATGGTTTCCAGAGATTGAGAACTTCCGAGAGAATATACTCTTTTGTCCTCTCTTACACCTCCTAAAGAGGACAATGATCACTTTTATAATAGATTGTCCTTTTGTTTCTGGATCTTCTGAATTCCTGTCTCACTTTTCTTTCTTTCTTTTTTTTTTTTTTTTTTTTTTTTTTGCTTTTTTACAAATTTGTACAAAGAAGTTTTATGATACAAGTTACCTAATTAGTGATCTCAAGTTTTTAATCCCACATATCCATGAAATTTAATAAATAACTCTAGGAATCACCAGCTTTCAGTCAGGCTTTAAAGTACAGTTTGACCCAGTCCTTTCTCCTCTTTTAGACAGCATCTTGTTATGTACCCACTCTGGCCTGGAATTCACAAAGATCCACCAGCCTCTGCCTCTGAGTGCTGTGGATTAAAGGTGTATGCCAGCATTCCTGGCTAGTTTGACATTCTCTTAATGGAATATCTACATTTCCCTGTGCTGTGCATTTACTTTTATGCAGGGCTTGGTTTAATATTAAGTGGCTAGTTTACACAATTACCAGATTCAACACTATACAAGGGGGAAACAGACTTCTGAAGTGATTCAAGAACTACTGTCATAACTAGCTAGCAGATTGAAGGAGGACTGGGCACCTTGGAGTATTATTTTGACATCATATGATGGCCCATCTATAATAGCAACTCCAAATCCCCGTAGGCACTACCAGTATGACAGGGAAATATAGAGACATCAGCTCTATGGCTCCAAAGATCTGCCATGTATGTTGTAAACATATTCAGTTACATTTGTGTAGTAAAGAGAGAGCAGTAAGAGAATGCTTCTGTTAATCATGTATGCATGTAGACACTGGGTAGGAAGATGTGTGCAAAGCTTTCGAGTGACTTCTCTCTCTGCTTTAGTAACCACAGGGCAGCACTGGGGCTTCTGTCTGCACTCCCCTCTTCAGGGTCTCGTGAAGAGATTACTTTGTAATAACTCTCTTGCTACTCATCTGTTATACTAATCCAGGCTTTTCTCCCACTCTTTGCCTATGCTTTCTTAAACATCAGATTAAAATTTTAATTAACTGTTAATATTTTCCTTCTTTATTTTCGATTTTTAAAGTTATTATCAAAAACAAAAAAAAATATTTTTGCTTTCCTCCTATGTTGCATAAAACTTTTTTCTTGCTTCAAACTACTAGAGTTTTAGTGGTAACCCTTGACTGCTAATGAGTTATCAGAGAAAATTATACTTCAGGTAGTTTTGTATGGTCTTGTTTAAGTACAATTTAAAAAAATCCATTTTAAATATGTACAATTTCTACTACTATGTCTTTTTAAAAATATTTCACATAGACATTGTTTTAAAAACATACTTATTCTTGATGAAATATTTAACATTCTTTTAACTACTTTCATCAGAAATGCATGAGTGTTTGAATCTTTCTGATGTCTGTTGGTTTTGACCACTGCCTTCTCTTCTTTCTCCTTCCTCACTTTGCATCTGCACATCTAGATTTCCTCTTCTGACGCCCCTCTCCAGCCTTTGGTATCCTCCCCTTCTCTGCAAGCTGCTGTTGATAAAAACAAATTAGAGGTATAGTAATGTTTTCCCCATGTGCATTTGTACCGTTCATTGCTAGGTGGGCTTCTCCTCACAATGCTGTGATTTAGGAACACCAGTTCCTAAAGAATTCATGCTTTGAATGATCTCCAGAATGAAAAACGTCAAATACATCAATCTACTGAGTCTTGTTCTGTGCAGTTGGTATGATTAAAGGTTTCAGCCTATATTAAACTTCAGAGTGACTGATTTGGGAACTGTTACTATATGTAGCTGTTAAGTAACTTCTCTGTTGCTATATTCATTACTACCTTAGGAATTTTAAAGATACATTGCTGTTGAATTCTTTAATATGTAGAGTTTTGGTCAAAATAACCCTTTTCTGACTATGATGTTGTTGCTATAAGCATTTGAAAACTAATGTCAGATTTCCTTTTGAAGAAATATCAACTGTTACATAAAAATACATATTTTATAGGATGGTGAATTTAGAATGGTCAGTGATGGTTGTTAGAGTATATTCTGAGTGAAGGTGAAGTTACAACCACTCTGTATTCTTCAAGTCTTGTGTGTGCACATTTGCAAGTTTAAATTTCCTTTGTTTCTACCTTTTCCTGTGTCTACTTCTTGATAAACGGCATGCTAGACTTGTGGAACACAAAGCCAAGTAAGATGTAACTGTACCCTTGTAGACTTTAGAGTCTAATGGGGACAAATAGGTAACTGTGCAGTAGTTTATAATGCAGTGTGTGTATGCTGTGATTGAGAGAGCTTAGCTACTGTTATAGAAAATAAACTTCTGCGTTTTGTATTCTGAGTAGGCACTTGCTAGCTCTACGGATCAGGAGGTATTCCAGGTAGAGAAAGCAGCTCGTGGAGAAAGTATGGTTAGAAGGCCATGTTTAAGGACTTGCAGGTTGAATAGTATGAAGGAAATAGGCCTGCAATGGGGAGAGAAGTAGGGAAAGGCCCGAAGAATCCACTGAAGGCGACTGGCCTTAATCTGAAGGCTGTGGGTACTTTAATAAGGAGTGTTAAGGGGAAAGAGGTGAGGATCGGATTTTCATATTCTAACATTGTTCTACTGGCTCTGCTGGGAAGTCAATTTTGTGGTAATGAGTGAAGAACAGCATTAAAAGCCAGGCTTAGTCTGATGTTTGGCTGCCTTCATCTGCATCTGTATTAGTCAAGCTCTGGCAGTGCCTCCCAGGGGACAGCTGTGGGGGGAGTACCTCATAGAGGCAGGAGTGGGGGGAGGGGATGGGGGTTTGTGGAGGGGAAACTGGGAAGGGGGATAACATTTGAATGTAAATAAATAAAATAACCAATAAAAATTATGAAGAAAACCCAGGCTTAATCCAGGGATAGATTGACAGAGATGTCTGCTAAAATGGGACAGAGAAAAGAAGAGTAGTTTTGAGAGGTCTTGAGGTGGAGTATGTGGTATTTAATAACTAGAAGAGGGGGATGCTTTGGAAGCCTTTGCTTCCATTTCCAATGGGATAGTGACCTACAGTGAGATAAGAATGCACGTTGGAGAAAAAGATCTGACTTGAAGAGAGAAAAGGAACAGGAGATGAATTTAAAAAGTTGGGCATGTTTTTGAGGTTACAGATGCCTAGTAGATACACCTCAGATACAGAGGTGTGAGAAGTAGAGTATAAATAGCTTACTGAACTACCCATTTCCATGAGAATAGCAAGTTATCAGAACATGCAGTGCAGAATTCAGGGTAAATGGGCTCAGATGATTTGAATGTTCAGTTTAAGTTTGGGGAGCTCTGTTCTTTTCCCAGTCTTCCCTCTTTTCCTCCACCTTCCCTTCCCTTATTTTGAGACAAGGTTTCAGTATAGTTCAGGGTGACCTTGAACTTCTGATCCTCCTCCTGAGTCCTGAGATTGCAATGTGTGTCACCATGCTTGGCTATTGTCCTGTCTTTTTCCTGTCCTACTTTTCTTTGCCTGTTTCTTCTTTCCTTTTTCCTTTCCTTCTTTCCCCTTTCCTTTTCTTTCCTGTCCTCCCCATTCTTCTTTCTTTTTCTTTCATATTTCTCCTCTCTTCTTTTTCAGCTTTTGATTATGTGCGTCATCTCTGGGTCAAACTCTATGATCCTGTTTTAGAGCCCAAGGTGTTAATGTTGCCTCTAAGCCCAGGTCATTCTGTAACTGGAATCAGTTGTGTTTCATTAGCTGAAATTCTAGTACAAAGGGGACTCAAGGCATGCACCTTGTCCTTATTAATGTAACTAAGTACATTTATTTTGGGTGCTTTCATGTATGTCCACCAATCCTGGTGATTGAGATGCCAGCCTTTTCCATTTATGATGTTTTCCCTAAAAAATCACTTTGTTTCTGTAGGGGTTGCTGTGTCAGAATACCACATGTGCTGTAGCTTATGAACAGCAGTAGTCTATTTCTCACTGTTCCGGAGGCTGTAAAGCTCAAGACCAAGGCATGTGTCTAGTGTGGGCTCCCTTGCTTATTCATAGACTGACATCTTGCTGTGCTCTCACTTGGTGAAAATGGGTAAGACTCACTCTGGGGCCTCTTACAAGGACACTAATCTCAGTCATAAGGGTTCCACTCTTGTGACTTAATCACCTCCCACAGGCCCTCACCTCTTAAGTCTGTCTCACACTGGCGGGGATTTAGTCTCAGCATACATAGTTTGAAGTGGCCACAAACATCCCAACCATAGAAATAACAAACAGCTCTGAGAGGTGAAGGAGCAATTTACTTTGCTTATAATACAAGGTAATACGCTCCACTGTGCTTCAGCACAGTGCTTAGCATCTGTGGCCCATCAGCAGAAAGGGATGCTGATTAGTTGTTGTGTTCCTAAATTTTGTTTTGTCATTTGTAAGAAGACAGCATTGACAGTAGTTTCAGATAGTTTTTTGTCATGATTAAATTAGACTAAAGAATTGTGCATAGATGTATTTTGGAAATGCAGGTTTGGTTTAGGTTTTGGTTGAGTCACATATAAATAATGCTTCTAGCAACAAAGGCTTATATTTTACTTTTACTCTGAACTCCCAAGTAGTTGGGCAGATAAAAAATATTCTGAGAAATAACCTCCTTCCTAGATGGCTTTTTCTAGACCAGTTTGATATATGCTCATTTGGTAGTTGAAATAGATTGCTCTTTATGCTTTATCACTTTAGGGATTCAGAAAGTACAACTTTATGTTACATTTATTTTGTTCTTGAAAAGCATGATTGAAACAGATGGCTGGAGAGGATTGTAGTCTTATAAGGAGCCTTACATTGAAACTTTTTATCTAGGTTGTTCCAATTTGCCTTTCTGTTGTTATAATAAATACTATGACCAGTAGCAATTTCAGGGAGGAAAGAGTTGATTTTGGTTTACACTTGTAGGTCACAGTTCATTATTGTGGGGAGTGGGAGGAAGAACCTAAGCAGGAACTCCAAGCAGAACATGGAGGAATGCTGCTTATTTGTGCTGTTTGCTTTCTTATGTGACCCAGGCCCTGTTTATAGGAAGGGGACCCTCACAGGGGCCTAAGCCCTCCCACATCAGTCAAGACAAGCTTTCCTATGACCGACCACAGACTAGTCTGACCAGGCAGTTGTTGACTTGAAGCTCCCTCTTTCCTGCTAACTATATGTTTCTAGTTGATAATAAACACTAAGACAAGGTTCCGGAAGCTTAGCCTGTATTCCCACTGTGCTACACATACACTATTTGTTGGCGTCTATACAAGTGCACTTACCGGTTTACCATGACTCACACTTCTTGTCAGTAAAAGGAGAAGGTAGCAGGTGACTTGCTGTACAGTTTTGCTCCTATTCTTTAGCTTATAGTTGAAGGCATTCCCATTTATGCCATAAATAGACTTGTGATTTTTTAAAATTTTGGGTGAGTGCCCAAGTTTGTTTGTTTGTTTCTTTCTTTCTTTCTTTCTTTCTTTCTTTCTTTCTTTCTTTCTTTCTTTCTTTTTTTTTTATATTTTGCCACAGGTACTGAAATATAATTTCTCATATTGGTATCCTGCTTTGTAGTTTACACTGTTCTGTTTTCATACCTTCTAAAAATAAGTACATTAAATTTATGTTGACTTCAATGAATACTTGTAAGCAATCACTATATAGCTATTATCTATCAGTGTGTAAACTGAATGTTGTTATCACTCAAGATCTCTCTTCTGACTTTCTTTTAATTGCTTTACTCCTTGTACGTTAGAGGTAGTTAACACCCTGACCTGTCCACTATTGTCACTGTCAGGTTTGTGTTTTTATGTGTGCAAGCATGTGCTTTAAATTATTTTATTATTTTGTAGCTTTATACTGATATTCATACTTCCAAAGAATGTGTTCTTGTTTTTGAACTTTATATGAATGTTATGTGTCCTTTGGAGCTCAGTTGGTCCACATCATAGCCTAGGAATTGCACTGTTCTCTACTGATTTGCTGTGGAAAATGAATAAGCACTGACAGAGGCCACCTCAGACTTGAAGGCAGCTACAGATTTACTCTGCACATAGCTTGACTGTTTTATGTACTTGTCTTTTAAAATCAATCTTCCTCTCCCTCCCTCCCTCCCTCCCTCCCTCCCTCCCTCCCTCCCTCCTTCCCTCTTCCTTACCCCACCCTGTGTGTGTATGTGTGTGTGTGTGTGTGTGTGTGTGTATCTTTAAGATTTGTTGTTATTGTTGTTCATTCTCCTTGGAGTATAAACCATGAACATCATAATACCATCATCTTGGTTTACTGTAACTGTTTTATACCAGTTATTTGGTTCTGGCCCCATGCACTGTTCTTAGTATTTTTAATGAGAAATTTTTATATTTTTTTATAAATACATAAAACTATGATAATGACCTGAGAATAATTTTGTGGTTACTTTGGAAATTAAGATAGTTTTGTATTTGAGCTCCTGTGTTTTCCTGATACAGTTTTACTTTATATCACCATGACTGTCTGTCCTGTTGGACATGTGATGCATGACTTGGGAGTCAGAGGCAGTCTTGAGTTTCAGGACAGTCTGGCCTACAGAGTGAGTTCCAGGATCGCTAGGGTTATATACTGACACACTGTCTCAAAAAAAGTCCTATCAGTTGGTTTACTTCTTATACATATTGTGTGTGTATAAAATATTTCATACACACACACACATATATACTTATCTATATACATATACCCATGTATAGTTATATAGTCTGATATAAACATGAGAATTTGCTGAGTGGAGTTCTTACCATTTAAAACAAATTCTGAAGTTTAAATTGCCTTACTCAAGTTTTGAGTAATCCTGTGTATTGTCATTTAGCATATAACATGGATGAGAAAATGAAATTGCTTTTGACTTTAAGATTTCAGTAGCATGTGGACAGTGGAAGCACTTGATACGTCTGTCTTTCTCAAATGATGATTTAAACTAATAAAACAAAATTGAACTAAACACTTCTAAAAGTTTTAAAATGTAAACTTATGAAAACTTTGGGCTATGTTTTAGAAAGAAAAGGAAAAAAAAAAGGACGAGAAAAAGAGAGAAAAGGAGCCAGAAAAGCCTGCCAAACCACTAACAACCGAAAAGGTAACGTTTCTTTTTAAAAAATAATCTAAAATTACCATCATATTGTATGTCTATATTAAAGACTTTCTGGATATTTATGAAATTCCAAACATTAGCCTTTCAGCAAGTAATTATACAGTTAATCCTCCATACTGGGCATAGCCTTCTGAACATGATTTCTAGTCAAATATAAATGTGGGTGTACATCATCTGAGATCCTCACAAAACAAGTGTCCTCTTCTCAGAGCCCCTGTGACTGTCATGCACAGTGAGACTGCAGTAGATGCTGACAAGATAGAGATGAGACCTAAAAGCTCAGGGAGGATTTCGTGTGTCGCAACGTGTGAGCTAGATCTTGAAGCATGAGTAGGTTCATTGTGGGAGGGAAGAAGATGCCGGACTGAGAAGGCAGCCTGAAGGCAGTTTTGGAAACTGGAAATAAAGTGTGAGTTTGGACAAATCCGTGTCTGTATCTGAGGAGCAGTGAAAAGGACAGCCAGAGGGGTAGAGTGCGCTCACAGCATGGCATGGATTTTCCGGTTGAGGAGCGGCTCTGGAGTACACCTCTTCATGACTTCTCTTTCCTCCTCCCTCCCTTCTATGGCTCAGGCCAGCGCAAACTCTTTTCTTACAGTTGTAAGTTACATTTGAATTGATGTGGGGTGTGTGTGTGTGTGTGTGTGTGTGTGTGTGTGTGTGTGTGTTTGTTCTAGCAAGTGTACACATGTCCACCAGAGAGTGTGGAGGTCAGAGGACAACTTCTGTAGCTGGTTCTCTCCTTCTACCATATGGGTTCTGAGGATTGGACTCCGATCACCCAGGCTTGGAAACAGACGTCTTCAGTAGAGATGAGCTCTGCTGTCTCATTAGCTCCAGGCCAAAAGTTTGACTCCTTCCTCAGCCTCTTAAGTGCTGGCTGATAGGTGTGTGGCACCTCCCTGGCTAATATGTGGGTTTCTAAAGGAGTTGGTGCACCTAATTTAGAGGCTTTTTTTCCCCCAGGACTATTTTGGCAGTAGTATATAAGAAAGGTGTGATAGACAAGCTAGAGTTAAGGAGAACTTTGTTTTTGTAAAGAAACTGGCTGTACAATTATGGTGTGCGGGTTTTGAATGTTTTTCATCATACATGTGTGGAAACATGGAAAGAGAATGATTAGTAAGGCAGTGTACTTGATTTTAGCTTTTGAAAATTTAAAAGTCTACTTTATTGAAGCAAAAGTTACATAGATCGTGTTTACTGGTTCTCTCTTGTCAGTGATTGGAATGAGCACTGCCCTCAAAGAGTTATAAAGTAGTCTTAAGTGTTGAATATCTGTGAAGTATCCAGGACTCGCGTTCCTCAGATGTCCACTACCTGACCTGGCATTTGAAAGGTTAACTTTAAATGAGTACATAATCAGCTTGAGATAACATTTTATTTTACAGTGAAGATTGGCTACTGTGTTCTTACATGATATTGTAAATCCAGAAAGCATTGAGTAGCTAAGATAAGTTAGTGCCTTATAGAAAGCAATATGAGATGACAGTAATAGTTAAATAACTATACAGTAAAGTACCCTGAAGCCTGGCATGAGGAACTGTTGGAGTTGTAATAGCTTTTTAATACTTGGTTACTATTAAAGTAACTAAAATGAGGGTGGGGGAGAGAGAATATGAATATGTATATGTATATGTATATGTATATGTATGTCATGGTAGAAAGTCATATTTTAAGTTCTGTTACAGGCTTTGTAGTAAATTAGAAAGATTTTTTTTCCCATAGAATTTCTGAAATGTTTTTGTAGTCTTTTAAAGTTTTATTGCAAGTGAAGCAATAAAATAAGGAAGAAATCCAGTTACTTTATGTGCAAAGCTTTCATTTCCTACTTAATGAACGAAAGCCTTTTGCATAGTAGGCATGGAAGCTGTACAGTTCTTTTTGAAAATTAGAAATTTTCTTAAATAGAAAATGAGGAAATACCTTCTCAGCGAGTGCTTTATCAGGAAGTAGTTTTGCTGAGTTAATGCTTACTGTTAAGAATAGTGCAGCAAGGTATAACATTCAGTTAGACGTGTTGCTGAGAAGAATGGAATCATCTAGAACTTTACCGAGTGCCTAAGGTAGTTTGCACTTAAATGTCATTTTGAGCCCTTTAGATATATTATTTCATAGTCTTTGCAGTGCTTGAGGCTGATATGATTATTCTTTACATTCATTGCATGAACCTAAGAGATACAGGCTGGGCAGTTTATTCCTGATCACACAGCTGCTAGGTAAGATGTAGCTGAGCTGAGAATCCACTGAGCAGGCTGCCTTGCTAGCATGCACGATGACCAGTAACACAGTGTGAGCACTGTCAGTGTATCTCTAACATCCATAGGGAATAAAAGGAGGGGAACAGGTGAGGGCAGAGATCAACTCTAAAGTTTCTACTACGTGCTGTTCATTGTGCTTACTGTGTTGCATGTATAATCCTGGGAAGCTTCAATATAGTTATTATGCAGATTTAATGCAAAAAAAAAAAAAGAAACGGGAAATTCAGAAAACAAGTTGGCTCAAGGTGACATATAATAATTGGTGGAGCCCATCTCTCTAAAGGGTGGTTGCTCAGAAGGAGTTTCTGTTACCTTACTGTATTAGCTACTGTTGTTGCTGCTGTGAACAAATACCTGACATAAAAGAAACTTAAGGGTTTATTTTGGTAACATGGTATAATAAAAAGAGTATGGACTTTAGAGTGAGAAAGAACTCAGTGATTATGATTAAAGCTTAATTTTAACTAGGTTGTGATATATACTGTAATGCCAGCAGCCAGAATGGGGAAGCAGGAACTTGAGGCTACATATTGAGACAATGTCAGAAAACATTTATAATGAAACAAATGATCTGAATTTAAAGGTGTTATTACTTATGCCTGTGTCTAAAACTGAAGACATAGCTAATATGTAACATATACTTACGGTGTATGATAGACGGTAACAGGCTTTTGAAACATAAGAGTGAACAGTCTCCTTCCCTGACATGCACATCCTGAATTCCTCACAGATATGTCCACACTGGCCTCCAGCAATGTGTCAGTTACCGTTTAAAATTTTCCCCTTGAGAATGGGTTTCTGTTTTCTTACCTTGTACTTCTACGTGTCTGCCTGTCTTCCCTGGTTTGGGAGCTATATAGCTTGCCTTCTGGCCTCATTTTACTGATGAATCCAAGAGAAACGGTTTGTTTACATTTTCCCTCTTTGTACTTGTTAAATTGCGCAGCTTACAGATTACATATGTGCTGCTCTCTGTATTAACTAGCCAGCAAAGGGATGTTGTTACCTCATTTTTGAGGATCACCTGTTAGACCTGTTACTTAAAGGAACAGGAAATGTCAAAACTGTGCAGACAGCTGGAAAGTAAGCTTTTATTCCGTTTTAGTCCGTGGAGTAGCACTGTAAATCACAGAAAGATTGCACAGTCAGGCTTTTACAAATAAAACCATAATTTGAGTGGGATATCTGCTGGTTGGGAGTCTCCTTAGAGTTTATACAATTGCTTTATTTGAGTAGACTTATGTTCTTGCTTGTTGGAACAATTTGCTTAGTAAATTGTAGATCCTCCTAACCTGATCCTCACTCACATAGTTCACTGAGATATTCTAATAAGTGGTTCTCAACCTTCCTAATGCTCTGACCCTTTAATGTCCTAACTCATGTTGTGGTGACCCCAAACCAAAAAGCTATTTTCATTGCTATTTCATAACTGTAATTCTGCTTTGGTTATGAGTCATAAATGTAAATATCTGTGTTTTCTGATGGTCTCGGGGCCTCTGTGAAAGAGTTGTGTGACCCCTAGGTTGAGAGCCACTGCCTTCGAACTCCACTCATTATGATATGCACACATCCATACATACCAACAAAATAATCAAATAAATAGAAAAGAAAATCTGGGCCTGATGATGCATTCTTGTGGTCTCTGCTACTTGGGAGGTTGAGGCAGGAGGCCTGCAAGTTGAAGGCCTACCTGGGCAACTTAGTGAGACTTTGACTCAAAATAAAAAGTAAAGTAGGTGTTAGGAGTGTAGCTCAGTGATAGCATTTGCCTATCATATAAGATGATAGGTGCAGTCCTAAGTACTAAGGGGGAAAAGGTATAATAATTTTATTTAGAGGTTAAATTTCAGTATTCACTATTCAGGGGTCTCATTGTATAGAAATTACCACTGTAAGTTCAAAGACCATGATTACCTGTTTAAAAATAATAATAAATGCTTTAGGATTCCTTATACTAACTTCATAAAAATTATGTATAAGTGGGACTTAAATATTTGTTTGATTAATAAAATAATCGATGAATCCGTTGATTTACTTCAAAGCTGCAGAAGAAAGAAGACCAACAACTTGAGCCTAAGAAAAGCACCAGCCCCAAAAATGCTGCAGAACCCACTGTTGATCTGCTAGGACTTGGTAAGTGTGATGGAAATGCAAAACAGTTGAAACCTCCTTGGAATGAACATAAGGTCCAGTTCTTCAGTATTATATCAAAGATGTGGTGTGTGAGGTCTGACGAGTGTGCCGAGCTCTCAGAAAAGGCACATTTTAATAAGGAAAGCCAGTGTCTGTCAGCTTTGTCTTTACTGAAATACAAGTAATAAATTCCTTGGGGGCGGGGAGAAAGAAAATAGTCTTGAAGCTTCATAGATGTGACATTTCAACATTTAAGTAAAGATCAAGTCATGCCCCCGTTTCTCTTAGCCCTCCCTCTATGCTTAAAAAAACTTAAGGGGATTTCTGCTGTCCCTTTCATAAAATAATTCTGGATAACCTCATTAGCAAATATAGAAATTCAAATTTTAATGAAATTTTATAAACATAAGCAATGCATTTAACAATTTGTTTTGCATATACAAATTGTTGATACATTGGTTTTATGATGACAGTTTTGTACACACAGTGTCTGACTGCATTCACCCCTTTTTTACCTCTGACCTCCTCCCACTGCTCTCAGTCCTACCTGGTCCCTTCCACTCTAATATTAGTCAGTGAGTTTAATCAGAGTTCCTTACAGGAGTATAGATCAAGTATGTTTTTAAGATGTGTGCAACTCACCAGTGGCTTCAGCACTCAAGAAAATGTCTCTCCCTCACACATTGAATGCCCATAGCTCTTCAGGGAGGGCTAAGGCCTCATGAACCGCTTTAAAAAGACTCCATTTTAATGACAGCTGCTGAGTGCTCAAGAGTGCCTTGGGCATGCCATTCCTGGAGGACAGCATTCCACAACATCCCATCCTTTTTTTTGTTTTTGTTTTTTTTTGTTTTTTGTTTTACCTCTACTTCCCTGAGCCTTGGAGTGGGTGACATAGTTAGATACCTTGTTTATAACTGAGCATTCGGTAGTCACTTAGGTTGAGACTTCGACCATTTGAGCTTCTGCATTAATCATCGCTCACTGCAAAATGAAGCTTCCTTGACCAGTAGCAGGAATGTATGGGCATAAACTGAAATATTTAGAAGACAATTTCTTAGGCATATCACACTGATTGTGTAAACAGATATCTTAGTAGTACTTTTTTTTTCTAAACTAGGGCCTAGCCATAAGCTTTTGAAATGTTTATAGTAACCAATGTTAATTCTCCCCTGAGAACTGAACCTCAAATCCAATCAGCAAGTGGTTGCTCACCCCTATAGTCATGCCTTGTTGTATCAGTATCTTGTCTGTTAGGTTGGTAGTACAGTGCACAAATTCACAATTTCCCCCTAGAAAGCTTGCATGGTACTTTCTGGAACAGAGAAGGAATGTCTACTTCAGTCCTAGCTTGATTTCTATATGCTCTATAATCAGAATATGTAGTGTATTCAGCAAAAGAATCTTGCCTTATAATTCTGGTAAAAAAAAAAGAAAAAAAAAAAAAAAACAGCATGCACTGTTTGGGGACCTTGGGGCCTTCCTGGCTAACACCTCATGGAATTAACACATCTCTGGCACTCTTTGATTAGGAATGAAATCTGAGAACAGCTTTGTCCGTGTATACAAGGGTCCCTCTATTCAATGTCTATCTTACTCCTTGTGTTGTTGCTTAACCTGTAAGCATCAAGCATCAGACTTCCCTCTGCCTTTTTCTGACACACGACACATTTAAGTTGCTCCTCGAGCCTTTTTATCTCCACTAGTTCCTCTTCTGCTTTCCGGTTCCATGTGTTCTACTACTCAGTCCTGACCGACAGCCTCTCTGTCTCTCATGGGACTTTTCTTGTTTTCTGGCCTGTACTTGGATTTGGGGTATATATTTAAGATAGGTTTGGTAGAATTTGCTGATGAGTTAATTAATACAAGAAATGTGAGAAAAGAAGAGTTAAAGGTGCTGCTAAGCATGTTCTTGACTGGACACTCAGAAGATAGAATCTGCCATACAGGTGGGAAAGTCTGCAGGAAATCTGGATGGAAGATCAGGAGTTTTGGTTGGCCATAGTTAATTAGAAATATTTATTACACTAAAGATCTAATTTTAATAGAAGGGGATCTTAATTAGGTAGTTAGATGACTTAAGAGTTTAGAAAGAGGTCTAGATGAGGAATACAAAATTGGATGTTATTGGCTTGTAGGTACCTATCATTGAACATTATGAAATTAGATTAGCTCATTAACAAAGTGAAAATACAAAGGTTAGGAGAGAAGAGAAGGGATGGCTACTTCAGTCCTAGCTTGATTTCTGTATGCTCTATAATCAGAATATGTAGTATATTCAGCAAAAGAATCTTGCCTTATAATTCTGGTAAAAAACAGCATGCACTGTTTGGGGACCTTGGGGCCTTCCTGGCCAACACCTCATGGAATTAACACATCTCTGTGCCTTGTGGTTTTCAGTTATTTAGAGGCCAGGAGATAAAGGACCTAGAAAGACTTAGGTGACCAGAAACGAGTGAGTGAGTGAGTGAAATGCTGGGGTGAGTGATGAGTGGGACCGCTGTAACATCCCCTTGTAAGTGAGGTCACAATGTGCTCGTTACTGCTGTGGTGACAGAGTTCTTCAGAGTGGTGGTGGCATATAGGAAAAAAGGTTTACCCTCATGCCTGTTATGTCATCTGAAGCTAGCTAATGTTCTGCTGCCTCAGCTTCACTGGCTCCAAGTTGACAGCAGAACTGTCAAGCAAGAACTGGTCAAATGTCTAAAGACAAAAAGTAAAGATTTTAGGTTTTGTTGGCCATAAAAATCTCTTGTAATAACTGCTTAACCATAGATAATACTTGACTGAATAAACTGTGTTCTATTAAAACTTATTTTGTAGAAAAGACAGAAGATCAAATGTGTCCTGCAGGCCAGAAGTCCCCATTCATTGCTGGCAGTTATGGCAAAGGGACAGGAGTGCATAGCAGGTTATTAATGAGCATTTCAGTGGTGACATAGTAACTTAAATACCACTAAATATGCAGGTAAAATGTGGAAGAGAGGAAGGAATAAACAGTTGTCTTGTGTTTCTGACTGAGCAAGCAGAATGAAGGCTAAGAAATCAGTGCACTTAACTCAGACAAGAGTAACTTGAAGCTGGTAGGGATGAAAGATAATCAGTTGGATTTGAGAGACCGGGAGGCCAACAGGGGGAGAAATAAGTACATATATATAGAAGCATTGTCCTCTAAATAGGGGGAAGAAATGGAGCAGTTATGACAGGGGGATATGAGCAGGAAAGAAATTACTCTTTAATGGGTGACATTACAAGATGTTTACTGTTAGAAGTGAACTTGTAGAGCAGGCAGGTCTGATTCCAGTAACAAACAAACAAACAAAAACACAAACACACCTCCTGTAACGATTTCTCCCAATGACCTAAGGAGATTAGATCTAGTAGGAAGAAGAAAACACTGGCCTTTGAGATATTCATAACTATATTATGTAACTACATAACTACATAAAGTAAACTGCAAGGCAGAGAACAGATCAATAATGTTATAGCTGAGTTGCCACAGTTGATCCTCAGACCTGAAAGTGGAAGAAATAAGTGATTGTTAGCTGATGAAGTCTTGGGGTTGGTTACCTTGCAGCCTTATTGCAGTAGCTGAGTTGAGAGTTTGCTCATTACCTCTGCTGATACCAGCTTGTATAATAATTAACTACTGCCATCCATACAAACAACTATCAACAAACAAGAGTATCCAGTAGCTTCTATGGGCTAACCTTCCTGACACACTCGGGATTGTATCTGCTACCACAGCACTCTTTTAGACAGTGGAAGAGCTTTAGGAAACTTTTCAGGAGAAACCCCACATTCATGCCTTCAGGTTATTGGTATTTCTAGACTCATTTAAAGTTAATTTAACAAAACCTGTTATGAATGGGATTTAATGGGTTCATGAAAACTCATGAGGCTACAGAGAATCAAGGAAGCCCTTCCTAGGCTGGAGAGATGGGGCACAGTACATCCATCCATACAAACAACTATCAACAAACAAGAGTATCCAGTAGCTTCTATGGGCTAACATTCCTGACACACTCGGGACATTAGTGTGCTCTGCTCTTGCATAGAACCTGGGCTTGGTTCCCAGCACTCATATCAGCAGGTTCACAGCCACCTGTACCTCCAGGTCTCATGCATATTACCCTCCAAGACTCACAATTAACAATAAATCTTTAATTCTTTAATTGATAAAAGTACCTTCAGCTCAGAGAAAACAGTGATCCTAAACCTGGATCATATTGGTGTTTGCTTTAGGCAACAGACTAATTTCCTGCATAGGAGCGTTTCTTCCTCTCCACTGAGACTGCCTGTTTAACCCCTGCCCCTTTATGCAGAGAAGGTGTCCCCGGAACCCTTCAAGGTCCGTGCTTTAAGTGGAAGGCTTGAGAAGAACACTTGTTGGTGTGGAACTTAACCTTCCTGGTTTCAGTTCCACATTTTATAAACAGTTTCTACAATGTTTTTGTCTGTGGCCATGTGTGTACTGAATGCACACTGTAGGGCAACTTAGCCCGTACTAAACATTGACCAGCAGCCTTGTTTGCTTGAATATTCTACCACACCCCCAACTGTCTCTGTCTCTGTCTCTGTCTGTCTCTCTCTCTCTCTCTCTCTCTCTCTCTCTCTCTCTCTCTCTCTCTCTCTCTCTCTCTCCCCTTCTCTCTCTGGGTGGGGCTACGAGCATGCGCATGTCTTTGAACTTCTAAGGGTGTCTGAGAGCTTCGAATGCACTTTACACCCAGATAGTATTTCATGAAGTCAAGTATGACTGAGCTCAGGAGAGTGTGGGCAAGGCTCCTTCTTCTACTCAGTATTATGGCTCCTGCTCATTAGACCAGGCCTGACCTGAGGTTGGCCAGGCTGCAGTGCTGATCCCCCTGGCACAGTAGATGAGGAGCTTGGTGCAGAGGATTATAAATGGAGTAGAACAGACAATGCATGAGGGCAAAGATTACTTTTTAAGGGCATCTCAGGTGGTTTTTTTTTTTTTTTTTTTTTTTTTTTTTTGGCAAGTTAGCCAAAAAAAGAAAACAATTTAAAGCTTGGAGTTTTAAAGTGGTTCATGTGACTTGAGCCTACAAATTAATTCACTTAGGGTTTATTTCATCCCATAAAGCAAGGAATATATTTTAATATGAAGGAATTCCAAACAACATTTGACTAAGGAACAAAACCTTTAAATGACTTCTTGACTACAAAATAAAGTTCCTTGAACAACACAAACGTTTAGAAGGCTTCAAGAACTTGACTACTAAGAAGGGCACGGCTGAGTCTGCTAGGGCTTTGTTGGCTCAGTAGGTACCTGAGGGATTGGACTTCATAGTTCTTTGTGACAGGTTGTACTCAAGGCTGAATGTTCATGCTCTGTCAAAATGGTAATGAAAAATACAACATCTGTTTGCCTATCACCTTCTTACCCACCGTAAACTAGTTTGGCAGTGCATAAAATTTTATGTTGCCCTTTGACATTATTTCATCATCTTTGAAAATAGATGGTGACCACTGATGACTCTGCTATTCAAGTGTTTACTGGGCACCAGTAGTTTGTTGAACACTAGTAAACATGTGAAAGCAATCTGGGGTATTTACAGGCATGTATACAGGAAATGGAGGCGCAGTTTTAAAGGTAGAAAAACGTGCTGGAGGCAGTTGCTTCTGGAGACTCAGTTTGAAATCTGGATTAATGCTAAAGTTTAACTTAAGTGTGTATAAATGCAGAAACAAGAAATAACTTATCTCAACTTATTATGGTGATTTACCATGTTTAACATGAATAACTACATTTTAAAAATGGTTTTCAACATCTTAGTTTTTATTCTGTCAATAAAGGACATGCTGTAGTGGTCCTTTGATCAGAAGACTTTTACCGCTACTGTGTTGTAGTAATTTTCATTAATTGAGGGATGATCTTATCCCAGTTGTTTTCCTTCCATCTGTTTGTTGCTGACCCTACCCATCTATTCTTCTACACATCACTGAACTTTGTACAAAGACAGTGGAACGGGAAGAGAGAGAATCAGTATTTGAATGGTTTTCAAATGTTTACTTCCTTTACTTAGTACAAGTAATTATTAAACATTTGAAAATTGGGCCTTAATTTGAAAAATTTAGTTAGGAATGTTAAAACGTAGTTAGGAATGGTTGTAATTATGTGGCTTTTTAAAGCATCGTATCAAATACATAAAATAATGCATTTCAAGATGACATTTTCCATATATCTTTGGCCACACAGCCTGCTCTGTTACTATCCGTTTTTTCCAACACACTGTTCCAGTGACCCTATGACTTTTGCAAAAATGTGGTTTGGAGACAGGTCAGACAGCTCACTGGCCTAGGGATCAGATGTCTGTCCTATAGCTAAGACACATGAACTTTGCTACTTAAAGACTAGATGATCCACAACAGAGTCAGTCTTCAATCTCTCTACCCTAGTACTTGGAGACAGCTAAAGTTTCACATTTCATGGGGCAGAAATCACAACATGTCAACATTCTTTAAAGACATCTAGGATGAATAACGAAGATGATAATGAATCCTTATCTGTCTTTTTCAAATACTGAATATTAGAAACTGACCTTCAGAATAAATTGAAACAGTAATTTTTGTGAAACAGGCCAAAGTTAGCGAGCAAAGACAGCATGTTTTAAAATTCATTGGGAACTTGTATTTACTGAAGTGTAAGGTTGAAATGTTTCAATTAAGGTTATTAGAAGTTATTAAGAATTGGCTCTTCAATAATTTTGTGTAAGTGTAGCTTTTGTAGTAATAAGGAATATTTATGGGAGTGATATTAAAAGCTTACCATTAAAATACCACGTAATGAGAAGTCTGGGATAGAGAGAAGCTGGAGCTGGTGTGTTGTTGTATATGTGTGGTGTGGGTGTAGGTAAAATCAATCAGTGACTTCAAAAAAAGTAAGTCTTCAGACTATTGTGAATTGTGTGTTATCATTTGTTTAGAAGAGGTAGGAGTTATGCCCGGAATCCAGTAGAAGTCTACTTCTGGGAGAGGAAACAAACTGAAGTGTTCTCTTTTAAGTCCTAGGGTGCAAGGAACACAATGCTTTATTTTGAATTGTTCTTATTTTTAAAAAAGTAAATTTAAAAAATAGAACCCTGTTTCCTGTAATTTAAGAGATTCTATATTGACAACAATGTATATTCCTTTCAGATGGTCCTGCTGAGGCACCAGTGACCAATGGAAACACAACCACAGTGCCGCCCCTGAATGATGATCTGGACATTTTCGGACCAATGATCTCTAATCCTTTACCTGCAACTGTCATGCCCCCAGCTCAGGTGTGCAGTGAAATGTGGTTCTTTGTGACAACACTTCACTTTGAAATTGTCCCTGAGCTATCACTGGCTGAAAAGCTATTCTTTAGTCCAGGATTCAGCAAGCTAGTCTGTGGTTTTATTTTGTTTAAACAGATAGTTTCATTCAAACACAGCCGCTTCTGTTGATTTATAGTTTTTAGCTACTTTGGTACCACAGCTATTGAATGGTTACAGTAGAGTTTGTTAGGACCCATACAAGCAGACTTCAGCATTGTTACAATTTTAGGGAAACAACACAATTTACAATGTATTTTTGGGGTGGGGATGTGTGAGATAATCTTAGCCTGACCTTAATTCACAAGCCTGTGTTATGAGCATTGTTGATGCTAATATATTTGATTCCATAAGTTCTGGCAAATTAAATGTTTGTATTTTTCTGAAGGTAAATTAGGCTTTAAGATAGTCTTAAAATGAACCTTACTAAGTAAAAACCATTGAATACAGCAATAAGATTTCTAAAATACTAATGGTTAAGAAATTAAGTTATATATTTAGTATTACATAGAATTTCCTTCAGATGAAACATTAACTTTCAAGGTTCAGTTTAAAGTTACTCGGAAGCCTGCTGCAAGCATGTTCATTCCCTAGTACAGTGGAACACAAGTAGCCAGTTTGTTTCCTGAAAGGCATTTGAGATGCAGTGCTTCTTTTCTATATGAAAAGTGGAGCCACGTCTGAGTTGTGTGGCTGTAAAGATTTTCATATCTTGTCCATGTATCATTAAGACTAATAATGTTTTATTATACATATTTTTGTTATGAAAGTTATTATATACTTACCTTGAATATAACAAGTAAATTTCTTGGGAATTAGGCTAAAGTCATTATCAACTTTGACTATAGCAGTAGTGTGTATTTCAGCAAAGGTAGCTAGCTCATTGGTGTCTTTTGACTGAGGGCACTGTGGAGATACTTCATTCAGTATGCTTGCCATGTAAGCATGAGGTCATGAGTTCTGATCCCCAGCATCCACATAAAATGGGCACAGTTGTAACCTCAGTGCTGGGAATGCTAGAAAGACAGGTAAAATCCTGAAACTTCATTGGCTGGCCAGCCAGCCTAGCCAGATGGAAAGCTCCAAGTTCTAACCTTAATGCTAGTCAAGTTCTAGCCAGTTGGTAAGCTACAAAGACTAACCATCATGCCGTGTGCACTCTGATTAGTACCTCATAGGATGGTAAGGTTTTCTTTTCTTTTCTTCCTTTCTAAAAAAGCCTTGTTTGCACACACACATTCAAGGAGGCTGATAGAGAACATTAACTTCCCCCAGAACTGGAGAGTTACAGGAGGTCATGAGCCACCATGTAGGTTCTGGGGAAATTAACTTGGGTCTTCGAGGAGAGCAGTAAATGCTCTCTTTTTTTCCTGTGTCTTATTTTACATACTTTAAATTTCAGAACAAACTAAAACAATAACTGCACAATACCCAATCATGCTGTTCTGTGGGAGGGAACTTTCCTGCCTTAAGGCACAGAACAGAATAGAAGAGATCCTTTAGATTTGAGCAGAGAGTAAATGCTCTTAACCATTGACTTGTCTCCCCAGCTCCAGCATGGTTCATTTTAAAAATAATATCATAATTCTTTTCTTGAACACTGTTTATGAGCCAAAGTTATGCCAGTTTTTATGCCCTATAAAATAATTTATAAGATTTACCTTTTATCCAAGCTACATGCTAAGATTAAAATCCAAGTACATTTTCAAATACATTTGAAATTTGCCAATAAAGTATAACTGAGATGTGCATATTCATATGAGTTCTGAGCATATGTAAATTTTAGTCAAAGATTTACACAGGTATAAAAATGGCCTGGGTTTACTGTCTACGTGGAAGTAGCTGACCGGAGTGTACATGTATAGAGGGTGGGGGGAACTGAGCTCAGCAGTCCTTTCCTGTCTACATAGGACAGGAAGGGAGGGAGTGGGGAGATAGACAGACAGAATATAAGTATATGAGAATGAGTATGTGCAAGTGCTGATACCAGCCCTGGGGTCCCGAAAGGCCAGAAAGT
This sequence comes from Arvicanthis niloticus, assembly GCF_011762505.2. Classification (NCBI taxonomy): domain Eukaryota; kingdom Metazoa; phylum Chordata; class Mammalia; order Rodentia; family Muridae; genus Arvicanthis; species Arvicanthis niloticus. Next base: position 42,267,206 of record NC_047674.1, read on the forward strand.
CTGAGTTATAAAACGGCAGGCACTCTGGTGGTGAAATGATTGCAAACACACCACCAATAGACCAGCAGATTCCAGTGCTTGCTAGGTACGTGGCTTAGGCTGGCCAGTTTTAGCCAGTGTCTATTTTGAGGTAGATGTTCAAACTTACTTAGATAATATTTAGACCATGAGACTGTTCTTCAGACTATTCTGTTGTGAAACCGGAATTAGTATTTCCCGGAACATTTGGACGTTTTTATGATTATGTCTCACTCATCAAGAATGGAACCCAAGGTGCTGAGTAGATTCCAGTGATGCACAGAAGTGATGTGATATCATTTTGTTATCACTGTTAATAATAACTGCATAGTTATCCATTTCATTACAAAGTACCTGTGGTTACGCCTGCCCTTATTTTATAGGACAGAAGTCAGGTGACCCAAGACTCAGGAGTAGGGATCAAGTCCGGCAAAACTGGCTAGGAACCATTCTATTGACCACTGTAATGCTATGCTTCATTAGTAACCAAAATACAGTCAGATTAAAAGACACTATTAGGTTTAGTAGTCTGTCGTGTCTAATTTCTTGCACATTTTAGAGTTTTTACAAAATAAGACAGCCTTTTCTGTGTCACTTACAAGTCTTACTCAGTTAGAGTCAAAATATGGGTCTACTTAAATAAGTTTGAATAAAATGCTTTGATGGTAATTTACTGCATGATGTTCTATCCAGAACAGTAAATGTGTGAATTTAACTTCTGCTTGTTAACCCACCTCTATCTGAAGTTTCAGAAGAATATGAGCCAGCATTTACTAGACTTCAGAGAATCTTTTATTTTTTCATTATTTAAAACAAATGGTTAAGCAAGAGTGTCAGTTGTAATTCTGTAAATCTTTGTGTAAGATATAGTAAATTAATGGAAAACTTGTTTTATAGTAAATATCTAAATTACTTTTATTGATTTGCCTCTGACTAGCATGAAGAATATGGCTGACTATAGGTAGCTAGTTTTCTGTACTTTCTGGATTAGATGCATTCTAGTATTGTAAAAATAAACCTAGAATAGATGTGTAAATGTTTTATGGTATAGCTTTGAAAAGATAAAAGCTTTTAATCTACCATTACAGAGCCTTTGCTTCTGCAAGTTGTAACATTCTTTATTCCGAGTGACCCTAGTTCTTGAGAGAATTGGTGACAGTCTTCAGACTGAACCTGCATGTTGTCATACCCACTGTGATCCAGGACCATGAGCTGGGAATGTGTGGCTGTGGGGGAGCTCTGGTCTTCTTGGTTTTCACTACAGGTCCGCCATGACATTTCACCGGCATTCCAGATGCTTGTGTGGGGGCTGGAAAATGATCTTGAGAGATGTTAGCATTCTTCTCTTAGAATATACTACCCAGTTCATAATTTTATGTGAACTTCAGTAATAGATGAGCTGTGCTGCATGGAAATTAACAGTTTCTTTGGTGTTTTGCCTAGGGGACTGCCTCCATACCTGCAGCTGCTACCCTGTCTACTGTAACATCTGGGGATCTGGACCTGTTTACTGAGCAAACTACAAAGTCAGAAGAAGTAGCAAAGAAACAACTCTCCAAAGACTCCATCTTATCACTGTATGGTACAGGAGCACAGCAAAGCACTCCTGGTAATTGACATGGTGTTCCAGTCAGTTGACATGGTGTTCAGAATACATCCTCTGAAACTACATCAGTTACATTTTTCTATGGTAGTAGTGGATGCTTCTGTTGCAGCTTATATAACTGAAATGAATGAAGCATTAGAATTAAACAATATAGGATTCACAAAACTTTATTCATTTGAGACTTAACAAGTTGTTCACATATCACTTAATATTGCTCTACACGTTTATAAGACAGGAGGTATTCAGGAATTACTGGCTTTGGAGTTACATGAAATTTGACTTTGTGTATACTTTTGTTTCCTCTGCAGATAAACAAATAAGCAGTCAGAACTATACATACATATACTTATGCAAAACTTGGAAGTATCTTTCATTATAGTGAAATTATAAGCATATGATTTATTCAGTTTTAATCCATCAGACCCTTCGTCCCAAACTAAGTTTATTTCACATATAGACTGAAACTGTGTGGCCCACCCACCCACTTCCTCATAAAACAAATAACCACCTCTCTACCTGCTTGGTTGGTTTTTGGGAGAGCAGTGATGCAGGTCATCAGGAGCAGCATGTACTCTTAGGCTGTGCATCTGTGCATACATCTGTCTGCATCCTAGAAATACCAGGCTCTGAAGGTTGAGGCTTGGGTGGTTTTCAGCTGTCTGCCCCTTTTCTGTATCTGGAGAGGAGTACAGCCATATAAAAGAACCTCTTGTTGACCCATTCTTTTCTTTTTTTATTCACGGTTCTTACAATATAGGTGTGTTTATGGGACCCACAAATATACCGTTTACCTCACAAGCACCGGCCGCGTTTCAAGGGTTTCCTTCCATGGGCGTCCCAGTGCCTGCAGCTCCTGGCCTTATAGGAAATATGATGGGACAGAATACAGGCATGATGGTGGGCATGCCCATGCACAATGGGTTCATGGGAAACGCACAGACTGGAGTGATGCCACTTCCTCAGAATGTTGTTGGCCCTCAGGGAGGAATGGTGGGACAAATGGGTGCACCACAGAGTAAGTTTGGCCTGCCACAAGCCCAGCAGCCTCAGTGGAACCTCTCACAGGTAAGGCTAACATCCTAATCCACGTTTGTATTTTGGGTGCTTTTATTTATTTTGAAAGCCATTGAGGAACATAAGAAAGGGGTAAGTTTGATCGGATCCAAGTGTTTATAGGTAAATGACTAGTTACTGTCCTTAATAAGAATATTCTAGAAATAAATGTTAGGAGTTTCCTTCTCCCATTTCAGACTGTAACGTAGTTGTAATGGCGAACATGCCTGTACTAGCTAGAAGTTATCTTGGGCAGCATATAAGAGACACACCTCAACTCCTTGGCTTGGTGCCATGCTTACTCGGCTCCTAGGTGAGATCTCTTTATAGTCCACTTAGACCAGAGTATCTTCACTGATAAGCTTGCATCTTTTTTATTAATTCTTATCAATGAGAAAGAAATCCAGCTTTATATTCTCAAAGCACAGTTTGATGAGGGGGTCAAGGCTGCCTCTGTCACGTGGTTACTGCCTGTTGACTTATGAGGGACATCCATTGGCTCAGGAACCCCGGTGGTGAGAGTGTAAACATGCTCACCTCAGGTGTTCACTGATAAATTCCATGTCTGTCTGGCTTAGGTTAAAGCAAGGAGTAACATTTCTGTTGTCGTTCCACACACAGAGATTTGGTGCTCATGGTTCCAGTCCCTTTCCTGCTTGATGGTCCACCATGAATCTTACAGGAACCAGGACCACTAAGACCCCTTCAGAACATTGCCTGCTAACTAGCATTCACAAAACCACTGCATATCTTACAAGTGCTCCTCTGCGGTGTATAGGAATATACACACACAATGCTTATGCATTGGAAGCCTCAAAAATTGTGTCAGATATTAGTAGCAACTTTTTTGTGACCATGATGCTGAGGCTTGCTCAACTCAGGTTAAATTACAGGAGAGCTAGTGAGGAACAGTAGTTCTGTCAGCAAGGTCATATAAGTCTTCATGAGCAGAAGGGAAGATGGAACCTGCCTGCCTGTAGACACATTTGTGGTTATTATGTCTTGGGTTTTCAAAACAGTAAAAATAAAATTCTGCACAAAGAACACAGTTAATGTTGAGCATAGGTTTGGAACTATTTTCCGTAAATCCTGCATCTCTTGTTCTGTCACCAAACTGGGTAGTGAGAGAACCACTGTGCTAAGAGCCTGATAAGTATACTGGATTCGAGCCTGGAAGAAAAGTGCATACAGTTTATTGTATAGCATATAGTAAAATTCAATTTTAGCTGTTTGTCACTATAACATAAAACCTAAAACATATGCTATGTGACCTTTATAATGTTTAGGAAGTATATTAGGGCCATTTAGGATGTTAATAGAGAATTACAGGTATTTTGTAAATATTAGGGTAGTTTTAGGATGTTTTACTTTCTAAAATTTCTCAAGTCCTTGGGAGTCACAGAAGAGTGATGGACTCAGTCAGATACAAACTCAAAGATTACTTTGGTGTGTTTTTCAGTTGTGGTTAATCTAGAAAGTGAACTAATTATGGGTCACTTTATAAGTAATGCCTAACTCAGAAAAAAGTAGTTGTTTGATTTCAGTAGATAGACTTCTGTGTGGTCTACCTCCAGTGTCTGGACTAATTTTCACATCCGATGAAGTGTCTGGCTATAGCTAAAGAGTCAAGAGTGAAAAGTGAATCATCCTTGTAAACTGAGCCTTTTGTGTTTCACAGATGAATCAGCAGATGGCTGCCATGAACCTCAGTAGTGCAAATGCTAGTGCAGGTTTCGGACAGCCCCCCAGCACGACAGCGGGGTGGTCGGGAAGCTCGTCGGGGCAGACGCTGAGCACGCAGCTGTGGAAGTAAGACGCTGCCACGGAGTTTCATCCAGAACTGACACCTGACATTCCTCGCTACAAAGGCATCTAGTTCCCATTTATTCATGTACATACATATTTTTTCTTTCCCCCATTTGTTCACATTAAGAATTACCTGATTGACCGTGTTGGTCTGTGCTGATTAAATTTGATGTGAAAGCAGGTTGAGAAACCATCTTATGTGGAGGGCAGCTTTGCTCATATTTCCCATGATGTCATAAACCACATTGAGAAGCTGCTCAGTTAACTTGCATAATCGGTTTTATTCTCAAAATTATAGCTCTAACGTTTGCATATAAGGGAAGTAGTTATCATGTTAGTAATACCTCTAACAGTATAAACCCCACCCCCAAATTAGCCAGTAATCCTGTAGGAAGGTACTGTATGATCAAATGTTTAATCATATAAATAGAATGTAAATGTATCACTGAGCACTGTTTTCTAGTGTATCAAATTCTTTTATTCATCACTCACTCCACTGTGCTGTTGTTATGATGTGCTTAACAGGGAACATGGTTAGTGAACGCAGATAAACCTGGATGGTACTGTAAAACTCAATGAAGGTTTCAGAGTTCAAATTTCCATTGCCTCTTGTAATGTGGACCTCTTCTCATGTACATAGTGCTAATATGAAGACCTTTATCTGCACTATATGCACACAGGGTAACTAAAACAAAGCCACTTTTAATCCTTGAAGGTATATCCAGGTTTATGACAGTAATTGTGTTTACATTTTATGGTGCCTAGTATTGATAAAATGTTATTTCCCTATATTAAACAGATGAATCCACACACCTTTTTTATTTGTGGGTTTTATTTCCTACAGTGTACACTGCCATCAGCTTTCCAAATATTTCATGTTGTAAAGCCAGGAATTTAATTGGGAATATTTAATTGACAGAATATTCTAAAACCTATTTCATTCTACCAGTTATGAGATGTCTTGGTGAAAGGGAGGGAGGGAGGGAGCAGTGAGATACCCTGGTGTTCTTTTCAGTGTCATGTAGCTTCACTGTACAAACATCTTCCAATTCAGAGAACACATGCAGAACAGATGGAGACAACACATTTTGTAGCATCCAGGTAGCTGTCGAAATGGATGTCTGTTGGCTGACAGGAAAGGCTGGAGGCAAAGGACCAGTACCTGAATGAGCAGCAGGCGAAGCTCCAGACTTCCTCACCTGCTGGTCCTGGCGGCTACACTTCAATGTTCACTGTGTCCAGGTGGTACTTTGGCTCATTGGCTAGGTTGACCTTCTCTGTCCGAGTGTGCCACACGAGAACCTACGGAGGAAGGGAATAATTTAAACAGCCGCACTGCCAGCACTCAAGCTTCAGCTGCACGAGGGAGATGAAGAAGTACCTTGGTGCAGTTACTAGCTTTTGGTTCCAGTTCTTCCACTGTTGTGATCTGCTTTAGAAAGTCAGATTCTTGCATCCCTGGCTGGGACCCGCGGCGCTTAAATACAGCTTTCGGATTGGACAAGATGACTTGCAGACTCACGGCAAATCCTTTGTATGAAGTAAAGAAAAAGACTCAATTACTGATATTCTTTTTCCCTTTGTAATTGTGGTCACATAAAAAAGTACAAATACCGGGCTGGTGAAATGGCTCAGTGGTTAAGAGCACTGACTGTTCTTCTGGAGGTCATAAGTTCAAATCCCAGCAACCACATGGCGGCTCATAACCATCCATAGTGAGATCTAATGCCCTCTTATGGGTGTCTGAAGACAGCTACAGTGTACTTACATAAACCTTTGGGCTGGAGCAAGAGGGAGAAGGGAAGGGTGGGGAAAAGTACAAATATCTACTACATGGTTAGATCTTGGTATTCACACTTTAGTAAGGAGCATTGCCTGCATATAGTCTCTAAGGAAAATTAGGCCATGATTTTGTACACTGATGACACCTGCCACAAAATATGAAGTCTGTTGATAATCAAATTTCAGAAACTGCCTCAGAGAGGCCACTACAGCTCCACATTTAATACTCGACACTATTGCAGAACTAACTCTCCTTGTGGTGTTCCAGTGCTGGCCCAGCCTTCCTGACTGCTTTTGACAGTGTTAATGTGTGTTTATCATCAAGGTCAGCGCTGTTTCAAACGACTTGACAAGCTTGGTAGAGGTACTGATGATCATGTGAAACAAGTATTACTTAATGTATAAGCATGAAGGGGGAGCTTAGAGATTAGTACAGGCAGTTGGTTTTTGTATTGGAGTGCTTAAAATCGAAAGGATTTAGCTTAGTGGTAGAACACTTGTCTCACGTGGAGGAGGCCCTGAGTTCACACTTCAGCACTGCAAAGTCAGAAATGTGAGCTCCTTCCAGTGATTGGTTATATGACAGAATCGTCACTGTTTAACCTGCTGTAATACACTCCTAATGAACTCGACAGCCAACTGCACATATGACTCTTTTAGAAATCTGCAGCCTGAACCTTTGCTCCTGACAGTAAACTTAGGCCCTCTAGGAGTTGCTGGGTTGAGAGCCATGCTAGGAACTTCTTCATAGGAACGTGTGTTTACTCTTTCATTAGCCTTTTTGAAGAAGCATCACACCATCAGACAGTAACAGAAGACCACATCACTCATATGACCTCCAGATATCCTGCTGCTCAGTCATGTGCCCTGGACCCTGCTGCCTCTTGTGGAAGTTAATGCTTAACTATGCACAGACAGTGCTCTAGGAAGTACTGAGTGAAGCAAAATCAGAAAACATAACTCGTAAAATAGCCTTCAGACTCCAGTATCCTTCACTAATTCTGTATGAAAGGACCCAGTGCATTCTAGTAAGCAACACTGTAGTCTTTTGTTTTTGATTTGATTTGGTCCTTGCATTTGAGACATTGGCCAAGTCACGTTAACTCTGTAATGCCCCCATTTCTTAATCTGCAAGAGAAGTATGAAAGCTCAACCTTTGTGTAGGGGAGCATGCAGAAAGACTACTGACTTTGGAGCACTGTGCAAAAGACTGCAATATATAAATAAACTTGCCACTGTGTAAACAGTACCAAGAGGGGTGGGTAGTACCAGCCTCCATTCCCAGCTGCCAGAACCCTGGTAGACAGGTAAAGGGCCTGCGAACGTTCATGTGGCCAGGCCACATGTATGTCATGTGACTTTGATAAGGCATCTAAAGTCTTCATCAGGGACTTCAGCCACACAACCCAAACTTGAAGGTGGTAAAGTGCCTTTTCTCGTCAGACTAGATTGCATTAATGTTAATGACTTCTTGCTTTTTGTCATGTTCTTTATCTAAATGCAGGTCTGCCCTTCTCCATCATACTGGGGCTTCTGGAATATTCTTTATGTGGCTTCAAGGCACTGCTTTTTATATCCCTATTTTCATAGCACACATAGTGATCCAAATTATGCAGAGGTAATTCTGAAGATATAAACCATCCAGACCTATTTCCTTCATTGTCCCTTAGTATGTTAAACTCACTGTCTGCAGCTACGGAAAAATTCAGATGAGATGAATATTTTCTCCATTTCCCTGGTTCAGGAATATTTCATCATAGCCTAGATCTATGTGGCAAAAAGAAGCACAGGCCACATCCAGGCCTGAAGCTACCATTGTTTTTGTTGGGTGTTTTCTTGTCCTCACTGTGCAGTGGTTTGCACCTGAACAGCAGAGCCCTTAGGGAAGGGCTGACAAAGTAACCTAGTTCCTAAAAAGGGGGGCTGGAGGGAGAGGGAGGACGTTATCCAGAAGTTCATCATTCACCTACTTCAGTGGGTTCTGCCCGTTCTCTGCTCAGGAAGCAGGTCACAGCCGCAGCAAGCAAGCATCATAGGGCATCTAGGCCAAGCTGGGTTGCTTCCGGGGAAGTCCGCTGCCCTGATGAGATAGCATGCTGAGCTAAAGTGCTGTCTCTTGGAAAGAGGCAGCAATTTTAGCTCCTGACCAGTGATTTCCAATCTGCTGTGAGTGTCTTGGATTTTTCTTCAGTTGTAAGTATTTGCCTCGAGCATTGTATCCTTACTGGATTTGGCTTTAAAGGTTCTGCTGTGTCTTTGGAGGTATTGGGGATTCTGACAAAAACCATAGAAGTGGGGTTTTCTGTCTGGATCAGTTACAGAAAAATGTTTTATGCCAGTGAAAAGTGATTGAAGACAGGCCTTCCTTAACATCTAATGGTGCTCTGGAGGGAGGGCATATTCCTCACTAGGCCCAGGGACAGGGTTTGCCTCAATAGATGACATGCTTACTGAATGCATTAGAGTCTAACAAATCCATTTCATTTCTAGACAAGATAAAAACCATAGGAGAATTGGAGAAGAGATGGCTCATTGGTTAAGAGCACTTGCTCCTCTTCCAAAGGACCCAAGTTCAGTTGCCAGCACTTGTGTCTTATTTCACAGTCATCTTAACCCCAGTGCCAAGGCTTTTGACACCTTCTGACGTCTGTGGGTACCAGGCACGTCCTTGGGTGCATGTATGTACATGCAGACAGAATACTCTTTAGCAAAAGACATATGATTAAATAACAAGAAGAGTGTTTAGTCATTTGGGGTGAAACACATATGATATAGACTCTCTAAGAATAGGTAAATGTCAACCCCCAAACTGTCAGAGTTTCTCTGAAGAGGCCACCCCACAGGAAAGGAACCGCCAAACTCTTACTGTCTCCTTTGGTTGACAACTGAGAGTGTGAGGGGGCTATATAGCAAGAATTTGCAGAGCAAAAAGCTCTGCTGGTGGGTAGAGGTTCTCAAGCCTTCAGTGTCATCAACTGATGCCCACAGAAGTTCCCAAAGTAGAGAAGCAGGAGGAAGGAGTTGTCAGTTATCCTGACTCACTTAGCCTAGGAGTGGTCATGTTCTCATTAGCAAGAGCACAGCAACCTAGTGAACATGGGCAATGACTAGCTAGTGTGGGGTCGAATTAGCTCTGAAAGCTCAGATACTCCTGCCTAAATGTAAAAACAAACCTTGAAAAGATGGAGTGCCTTCAAATAACTTGATCATGTCCCAGTACAAAGATCAAGAATATTTACTTACATTTATAATATAGTATATATTGTTTGTATGTTCATATTACATACACATGCATGTCAATAATTACCCAACAATTTAGAATTCAATTCAAAATGTCTTAGAACCAGAACTTCCTGGGAAGAAAGAAGCAGGAAAAGAAATACTGCAGCAAAGAGAAACAAATCCAGAAATGATAAAGATGTGACATTAGAGTGTAAGTGTTTCATATTCAAGAAGAGATGTGAGCATCCTGAGAGAGAAGAGAGACAATGCCATCTCACTGACATAACTACAAGGAGATGTAGGTGTCCTGGGTAGAACTAACATCTGAGACAAAAAAAGAATAAAAGCAAAAATGATCTTTAAAAGTTCAATAATAAAGATTAAATATATTTCAAATATATGGAAATAATCACAGAGTAAATTACAGATCAAATCCGGGGAAGTGGGAAAGTGGTTAACTGAATGCAAGAGAAAACAAGCCATGAAAAGTTTGAGTCTAACGAAGTACCCGGAAGCTGTTGTGAGGCTATGCATGTGTGCGCACAGTATAGAGGCCAGAGATCAGTGTTTGCTGTCTTCTCCCACTCTCCACCTTATCTGGGGGTCAGGGTCTCTCACTGGAGCTGACCAACTGGCTAAACCAGCAGGCCAGCAAGCCCTCAGATCCTCCTGTCTTTTCCCTTACTCTTGCTGCATTTACAGGCTTGCGCCACCACGCCCAGCTGTTTACAAAGGGGCTAAGGATCTAAATTCCAGCCCTCATGTCTGTGTAGCAAGCATGTGACTCATTGAACCATCTCCCCAACTACAAAAAATCTTTTTTTTTTTTTTTAAATACAAGCTCTTACTATGTTGTACTGACTGCTGCTCCAGTAGGCTAGCTTGAGACCTCCTGTCTTAGCCAACTAAGAAGCAGAGAATATATTTATATATATAGCATTACAGCAAGCATGGCAAAAATCTCTAAAATCCTTTAAACTAAACTAGAACACTTTTATAAGCTAGAAAATATAAATAAAACCCAAGTACTATTACATGTAAGAGCAGACACAGGGAAGAAGAGAGAATGCAGAAGAATAAGGAGTGAGAAACGGCTTCCGTAGGCTCAGTGCTTGGCCAAGTTTGGCCTTGCTGGAGGGAGTACTTCACTAGGGCAGGTCTTTGAGAGTACACAGCCACACCCTACTTAGTTTCCTGACTTGAAAGTATAAGGCCTTGGCTTCCTAACTCATGCCACCACGCTTGCTGCTTGTTGCTGCACCTGCCCACTATAATGGCCTTCTGTTCCCCTGGAATTGTAAGACCCAAGAAACTTCCATAAGTTGCTTATGGTCATGATGTTTTAATCACGGCAACATTAAAGTCACTAATACAGGGATAAGCATGTATCCATAAGCATCTGTCTGTAAGTTCTCGAGAAGTAGAAGGCACAAACCCTCAATATGGAGAGAAGAGGTTCTAGTGACACGAATAACAAAAAGTATTAGCTTTATGACAGTTTTGGACATCTCATATTAAAATAGATTGAAAGATGAGCTACCAACACATCCGACAACCTAGAACAGTCTAACAAAGAAATGAAGTTTACGGTTCAGCCACCTTCCAGTACTACAACTTTCTAGGGCCAGACAACCCTCAGCTGTGAATCCCAGAAATCATGTAAAGAATGAACAGAAGTTCTACACTACTTTTTCCTTTTACTAAAAAGGGAAGGAACACGTCCTCAAATTATCCCGAAGGCCAGCCTTGCCCTGACACACAAATCATGCAAAAGCATTACAAGAAAACTACAAGCAGAGCTCATGCAGGAAGACAGCCTCCTCAAGGTTCCACAAGTCCATGCTGGCATGGAAAAGGCAGTAAGCCATGGCCACATACGTTAATCTCAAGGTTGGGACTTGTCATGATCTCAACCGTGTAATTCACTATTAGAAAACGTAAAAGGAAAACTATCTTGATAGATGGTCTACACTCTTTTTCCGAAATTCAGTATCTTTTTTATGACTGGGGTTGGGGGATGGATATCACTGAACCAATAACAAATGTGACATTTTCAACTTGATAAAGGGCATCTGAAGAAGGAGAGGAGAAAAACTAGAACAGAGAAAACAACTGACATTTTACTTCTAGCTGCAGACTGACTCTAACTCCTGTAGGTTCTCATGAGACACAGACAGCTACTCAACAATGCAGTGGAGATCCTTGCCATGGGAAAAAAGCACCTCCCCCCATTTGCTTTTAACAAAATAGGTGACACAGATGGGCACAAAGTCTGTAAAGCAGGGCTCCTCTGACCCAGTCGGTAGCCTCAATAGCAGTTGCCAGTGTCTCCTGCTGGACTGTCACCAACTTGGTCTCACCACCATGTACCTGACCCACTAGCACATGTTCTTCTCTTACTCTGCAAAGAAAATAATTTTGTATGCCTTGGAAATCAAAGCCTACCCCCATTTCCTGCAACATGACATATTGATACAAGGCCTATATAGTCTGATCAGGAGATACTAACAACTTTCTGAATCACTTCCCTAGGGGTATGGGAGTCTTGACGTGATCTTTTTTTTTTTTTTTTTTTTTTTTTTTTTTTTTAATGTGTGTAAGTGTTTTGCCTGCATGTATATCTGTATGCATGTATAACATGCATGCCTGGTGCTTATAGAGACTAGAAGACAACATTGGATCCCCTGAAACTGGAGTCACAGATGGTTGTGAACTCTGTGGATCCTGGAAATCAAACCTCAGTCTTTGGAAGAACAGTCCGTGCTGTTAAACTCTGAGTCATCTTCCCAGCCCCTAGACATGTTCTTTGAGTGTTGCTAATAGCAATTAATTTCAAAAATCTCTCTCCATCCACGTAAGAAAAAAAATGATTACAAACTCAAAATAAAACACACACACACACAGACACATATATACATACTCTAGTGAGAACTTGTGGGGAAAGAAAGTGGTACCACTTCTCTCTGGAGTCTCTGCTTCTCATAGCTCTTCCTGTCAAAGCAATACATACACTGCCTCTTGGAATATAGCATGTGTGAATTTCAGTACTGTTCCTGGTTCAAATATGTGTTTAAATATAAAAACACATATGTGGCCACTAAAAGGATGTCTTAGTAATTCTTCTGTTGCTAAGAAGAGACACCATGACCAAGGAACTCTTATTTAAAAAAAATTTTTAATTGTGGGCTTGCTTACAGCTTCAGAGGTTTGGTTTATTGTATCACAGGAAATATGCGGGCTCACAGCTAGACATGACGCTGGAAATGTAGTTGAGAGTTCTATAGTCTGATCCATAAGCGGGGGGGGGAGGGAGGGAGGGAGGGAGAGAGGGATCTAGAGAGAGAGAGAGAGAGAGAGAGAGAGAGAGAGAGAGAGAGAGAACACCAATCTTTAAAAGAACTAATCTTTGCCATTGGCTTCTCTTGTTTTTTTTTTAGCAAAATCATTTTACCTATAACTAAAAATTTTGTGGTTGGCAAATATATTTCATTAATGTATATACTTAACATATGCAATATCAGAGTGTAGGTGTGTGTGTATAGGTAGGTGTAGGTGCACAGCACATATACGTATATACATATATCATATATGCATGTATGCATGTACACATATATATATGTATATACACATATACATATATACATACATCATATACATATACACATGTACATATGTACATATATACATATATATATATATATATATATATATATATATATATATATATATATGGGTGCATATGTGTACATGTGCCAGAGGTCAGAGGTCAATCTCAAGTGTTGGTCCTCAGAGCTCCCATCTTGTTTTCTAAGGCGAAGACTCACTATGTGGAGGACCTGAAGCTTGATGATTCTTGCCAGCAAGCACCAGAGATGCATCTGACTCTACCTCCTCAGCTCCAGGGTTACAAAGTGAATGCCACCATGCTTACAGTTTACATGGTGCTGAGGGTAAAACTTGGGTCCCATGTTTGTGAGGCAAGCACTTTATGGACGAAGTCACCTCTCCTGTTGCTAGGGCAGCAGTTCCCAGTGTGCTGGCATGACCTCTTGGGGTATGGGGTGTTGTATCAAACAACCCTTCACAGGGATTGCATATCAGATATTTACATTAGGATGCATAACCAAGTAAATTATAATTATGAAGTAGCAACAAAATAATTTTATGGTGGGGGGTCACCACAACATGAGGAACTGTATTAAAGGTTGCAGTATTTGGAAGGTTGAGAACCACTGCCCCAGAATATTTTTACTACTGAAGACATAAATTTGATTAATAGGAAGTATAATTCTTCTAGCTTTGTGTTCCCTGCCCCCACCAGAGATTGTTTTAGCCATTGTCAACCTCTTGCTTTTCCTTATGAACTGGATGGCTCTCTTAATTTCTAAAAAAATTACAGCCACAATTTTGAGAAGATTATTGTGCAGCTGTGACTTAGTGTGAAGAACCTCACAGTCTTCTCTGTACTTGGGTTTCTAATCTTTTAACGAGAAGTCTTTCCATTCAGTTACTTCATTTCATTTTAGTTTCCATTACACAAGGGCCTTATTCGTCATTTCAGCATTTTATTATTCCTGACATAACTGTGAAGAAAACCAGAAAGGTGAAATGTCCTCATTTTCTGCTTGTTTTGCTTTTGTATCACTATGTAGCCATGTAGCCATAGCATGGAACTTGCTACGTAGATTAGGCTGGCCTGAAATTCTGAGATCTGCCTGCCTCTGTCTCCCAAGTGTTGCGATTAAAGGTGGCTCCCATACCCGACTGACATTTGTGCTCCTGTATCCCATAGTATTGGTAAGCTCATTTGTTACCCCAGTATTTTCTCTTGTGAAAGTCTATGGAGATCTAGACCGGGGATCTCTGGTTGATTGGTATTGTTGCTCTCCCCATGGGGTCACAAACCCCTTCAGCTCCTTCAGTCTTCTCTCTAACTCCTCCATTGGGAACCCCAGTGATCAGTTTAGGAGCACATAAGGAGGAACCCATGGCTCCAGCTGTATATGTAGGGGAGGATGTCCTTGTCAGGCATAGGTGGGAGAGGAGATCCTTGGTCCCATGAAGGCTGGATGCACCAGTGTGGGGGAATTTGAGGGCAGGGAGGTGGGAGTGGGCAGGTAGGTGGGGGCACATCCTCATAGAAGCAGGAGGTGGGCGGATGGGATGGGTTTCTGGGCAGGGGGAAATGGGGAAAGGGGATAACATCTGAAATGTAAATAAAATATCCAATAAAAATTTAATTAAAAAAAAAGTCTATGGCTGATACAGTTTTACTTCCTCCTTTCCTGGCTTCACCCAGTGTGGACACTGCTTTTTCATTCTCTTAGTGAGTTGTCTCTCCAACCCCTGCCTAGTATTTTTATTTGAATTTTGAACATTTGAATTTTGTTAACTTTTTTTTAAAATTTTGCATCTATTAACATGACCATAAGGCTTTTTTTCTTTTATATTCACATGGTATATCAATGTTGACTTTTGTATCTGTGCTTACATTCCAGGGATAATTCACAATGATGGACATGAAAAAAGCTTTTAAAATGATGTTAGTGTCTATCTGTATGTCTCTCACATATGTGTGTGTGTGTATATATATATATATATATATATATATATATATATACATATATTGCATCTATACATCTATATATAAAAGGGAGACAGACATAATTACATAATTAATTGTTACATCTTTGGTATCAAAGTGATACTGATCTGCCAGATGACTCAGAAAATATTTCCTTTCTAAAATTTGGAAATGTTTGTGAGGGATTATCATCATCATCATCATTATTATTATTTAATCTTTTTTATAGTCCAGTTGTTAATTTTTCTTTAGATATTAGATAGAAATATCAAGAGAAGCCATCTGCACTGGACTTTTGTTGACTACTGATTTACTCACTGTGTTTTTTGTTTTTATGGAATGGCTCAGCTTTTGTTTCTTCTTGAGTCAGTTTTAATAGTTTAACAGTGAATTTATTTTCACCTAGATGCCTTAATTTCAGATACATTTTTTTCATAATACTCTGAATTTTTACAAAGTTTCTTTAAGGTTGGTGGTTAATAACTTCCTTTATCCCTGACGTTAGTAATGAGACTTCACCTTTTTTTGCTGGGAACTCTATTGACAAATTTGTGTGTATCTGTGTTGTTTGTTGTGTGTTTGTGTGCATTGCATTGTGTGTTGTGTATGTTGTATGTTTGTGCGAACTCAGTGTACATGCGTGTGCTCACATAAGAGTGTACAAGCAGAGGCCAGAAGATGTCGGTGTCTTCCCACACTACCTGCTACCCTATTCCCTTGAGGCAGGGTCTCTCACTGAACCAGAACGTGGGCAGGTTAGCTAGGCTGGCCAGCAAGGAAGCTCCTGGCATCTGCCTGTGTCCATGCCCCAGCACCCGTTACATGAACATGCTCAGCTTTTACATGAGAGCTTAGGATTCCAACTCAGGTCCTCAGGCTACACCGCAAGCTCTCTTACCTGTCAAGTCAAGCCCCTAAGTTTATATGTCAAAAGGACCTTTAGTTTGAGTTTCTGTTTGAGTTCGCTTTTCTAGTCTGTATATGGTTCATTTCATTCATTTACTTATTGGGTATCTAATCATTTTCAAATTACCTTTGGTTTTATCTTTTCCAGGTATCCTATGATAGAAGGTTACAGGATTAGCTCTCCCCCTCTCCCCCGCCCCCACCCCCACCCCCGCAGGCATTTAAAGGCCTTTAACCATTCCATTAGCTGCACTGTATAGGTTCCATAATGCTACCCTTCTATTTTCATTCATTTCAAAATATTTTCCAAATTATTTGATTAACTGCTTATTTAGAAATGTGTTGTCTAATTTTTATAGGCATGGGTTTCACAAACCCCTGTGGTATGTGTACTGATATTTAAATTCTCTTCCTGCTTAGCTGCTTTTCTGTTGCCGATAACAAAATATCCCAGACTTCAGTTACAAACAACTAGAATTGACTTAGGCTGGAGAATCAAGGACACCAGGAAGGCAAGGGCATCATAACATGGCAGAAGGCCAAAGGCAAGCAGGCAGGCATGGAAGAGAGGGATGGGCTTGCCTTGTGACGACGTACTCTGGTAGCAACCAACCCAGTTTTGAGAGAGCAAGAACTTCTGCCTGTTTCCTGTTTCCATGGTTCTAAGGCTGACAATTTACACCCCCCTGCGTGACAAAACACACCACGACAAAGGCTCCTTTCTAACCCACCATGCCTGGCAAGCAGACAGAGCTGCTGGCATGTTACTTCTCCTCAATTTAGAAGCATTTTCTTCTGCTGGAGAGCATAAAGTTCTCAGTCAGGATTCTAGAGCAGATTAATGGACCTCTCCTCAGGCTTGCCGTGGCTCGCTCTGCTCCCCTCCATTCCTCTCCAGCGCCTCTAATTACTGTGTAGTTTCTTAAAACTCTTAAAAAAAAAACAAAAACAAAACAAAACAAAAAAAAAAACAAACACTTAAGCAGTCATTGTTCTCCGTGGGGCCTGGGGAACTACACGGTACTTCTAAGAGAAGTGCTTTTTGGAGGCAGTTCATTTAAATCTCTAGTCTGAAGACAACAAAAACACAATCTTCTACAGCCATGGTCAGGCTGAACGTGGATGGTGATCCTGGGAGCCCAGTGTGAATCGCACAGCCTTAAGTAACTGAACTCTGCAAATGCTCACCTATGTTTTCTGATCAGGAATGCCTTTGAAGTTTAGAGGCGAAGGGACTTCGCTGGTTCAGAGACCACTGGGAACACAACCTGCGCCATCCTGTAAAGGGCAGATGCAACCACAGAGGTGCATGCCGGCACTGTTTCATGTTCTCAGGCACTGTTAGTTATTTTTAACTGGCAGTAAAAAAAAAACGAACTGTACATTTTAGTTGGAAGAAATTAGAGATTTACATTCTCCATGGCATTATTAAATGGGTCATGCTAAACTACTCCACAAAAACAGAAAAAAAAAAAAAAAAAAAAAAAAAAAAAAAAAAAAAAAAAAAAAAAAAAAAAAAAACCAAAACCAAACTTTTGTCTTGTTCCAACCCTGGGTAACAGCAGTGGAAGCCATTCCTAACTGCTTAAGGGGTTCAGTAACAAAACTGTCACGTGTGTCCTTTCCCAGCGCTTAGTGGGAGCCTTGTTGGGTTCTGATTCTAAACTGCAAGAAGTTTCCTGATGACCTATAATGAAATGGCATGGCAGTATAGGATAAGGATAGTCACTGCAGGAAGACTTTTAACCCGATGCTCCTGGGTTCACATTTCTCCTTTCCCACTTTTTTAAAGGTGCTTTGGTGAAGTGATGTCAGTGGACCATGCCTCATTCTCTTCAAATGTGAAATCATGATGTTTCTTTCGCTCTTATGAGCGGTTAAGGCAGGTAGCACACACAGCCCTGCAGCCGAAGACTCACCAGAACTAAAGACGTCTCTTATCCATTCCCCAGGCCAGCTCTAAATTCCTCATTTCCAAGATTATACCAAATAACATCATCTTTCAGTTTTCAATTTCATTGGGCCATTATTCATTTGTTCCAGAAAACCTTTCCAGGGATGGTGGCACACACCTGCAATCTCTGTGCTGGGCGATGGAGACGGGAGGACCTGGAGTTGAAGATTATAATTGACTACACAGCAAGTTCAAAACCCATTGCTTGCTCGGGTTAGCACTGATGCTGCTGCTGGGCAAGACATGGTCCTCTCTGGTAACTCTGAGTCCCGTTAGGAAAATCAAGACAAGTAGGGCCAGGTCCTCAGTGCTACAGAAGTCTGTGTAAAGCATGTTGTGGACACAGAACAAGGAGAGTCGAGGATATGGCTGCAATGAGGGAAGTCTCTGAGAGGGAAATATGAGGTGGATCTTGCATCAGTTGAAGTCCACCCAGAGGAAGCGGGGAGGCTTGAGGCCAAGCTGTGATGGGAGGACCAAGCTTTCAGTTCACCTTGAGCTCGCTGCCATTCCTAAAATCTTTCCTGCTCTTCAGCAGGTACTAGCGATTCATCGACTGATAGCTTTAGGAAAATTCCTGTGGCCACAACACAGAGACGGCAGGTGTGGCAGCTACACCAGGTGGTCCAGGGAGAAGAGACAGATGGGAGCGCACAGGCTGGGGTGTCTAGCATAGACAGTGATGAGATTCTGGCTGTGGGCGGGACTCGCAAGGACCTGAAAGTATTTTAGACTTCTTGTTGCTCACTAGACGAAGGAACAATACAGACAGACCTCACTCCTAATCAGGTAGGTCTAGGGCTCTGCTTGGACATTTCCCATGGGCCACGTTGTCACTTGTCCCAAATCTTGGACATCTAGGTCAACTTGCAGTTTACTCTGTGAAACACTTGTCTTCCTCTTTAAGGAGGTCGCTTACAGCCTCCGAGTTACTTCATGCAAAATCCCACAGCTCAAACCTTTATCTTAACGTGGCCCAGCTACAGGCGGTTTGACACGGATGCCAGGAGCCTCAAGGCGTTTGTCCATAAGCACATGCGCAGTTCTCAATTTCTGTCTCAAAACGATCTTCCTACGCCGTGATTCCCTTTTATTATGTGGACCGGACATAGCCAGATTCCCTCCCAGGACCACAGAGGCAATACCTACAATGCAAAATGGGAGGACATTCTGCCATCCATCCTGTGCTTTGGTAAACACCCGGGGCCTTTGTGCCCCATGGTCATCTCTGGACTAGCTGAGGTAGAATTTGGGATACCAGCTTGATGCTTCTTCAGCCCTGCCACTCTCTGGCTCCTTAAGTCTCCTCTTCACAAGTATTAAAGTCTAGTTTGCTATCTAGTAATTTCTAATGCTCACTTTGAGTTTGTGCCAGCATGTATTTTTTTTAATAGGAATGTGTATACATAGCGTGTATACATGGAGTTGAGGTTCATGCACGTCTGCACACGAGGAAGCTGGAGGAGGCTGTCATGTGTCTTGCTCTGTTACTCTCTAACTTCCTTTGAGACAGGGTCTCTTGTTCATCCTGGTGATGGAATGGTGGCCATCAATCATCAGTGATTCTTTTATAAGTGCGCCATTTTGTAAAACACGTTCTGGGGCTGGAGAGATGGCTCCATGCTTAAGAACAGATAATGCTTGTGTAAGTGACTCAAGTTTGGTTTTCCAGGACCCACATTGTTACCCTGCTCACAAGGACCAGGAACTCCAGCTTCCAGATGCAAGACCTGTCCCTTCCCAGGGAGCTACACTCAAGTGCATATACCCACACATGGACACATGGACATATTCATATTTTAAAATAATCTTGAAAAAGAGCACGTTTTGCTGCTGTGCTTGACCTTGGAGCAAATCAGTCTTTGCACATTTATTTCTGTTTTGTCTTAAACTAATTTTATAAAACTTCCCCTTCTTATAACTTTGACTGTTTTCCTTCCTCTAATAATACAAAACATGTCTTTTAAATATTATTAAATGTTTATGACACAAAGAGTTGACTCTACTTTCTTAATCACAATTTTAATTTAATCTGCAGTCATCTAATCTAGCTCTCTCTCTGGAAGAGTGCACATAGTGTTTACCGCCTTTTGCTTGACCCACACCAGGTGTTTAATAGCTGTTTAATAAGTGCTCAAATTTTATTCCAAAACTTTATTTTCATATTATTTCTCTTTCTGGATTCTAAATGTTAGTTTCTTTGCAGCTCTGACAAAAAATGCCCAAGATAAGCTACTTAAAGAGGGACTTCTGTTTGCTTCTGGTTGCAGAAGGCTCCGCCCATGGCTGCTTGGCCCTGAGGCTAAACAACATGGCAGCAAATGTGTGGTAGAGGCAAAAGTGTTTTCCTCATGAAGTCTGGAAGCAGAGAGAGTAAAGAGGAAGGATCCAAGGATAAGAAGTCCCCTGGGGGGGGGGCACAATTAGGGACCCGGTGCCTTTGACCAGATGTCCCATTCTATTCTCCCTGGCTCCCAAGTGTCATGTTATGAATCCACTCATGGATTAACAGGCAGCTGAGGTCAGAGGCTTTGTGATCCAGTTCCTCAAAGCCCATCAGCTGGCAGTCAAGCTCCAAACATGGCCTTTGTGACATGTTAGCTCCCAACCAAGTGCTTTAAACTTTACAGCCATGATAGCTATCATTCATTCATTCATTCACTCATTCATTTCTTCATTCATAGCGGTAAGGGCCTCTGACCTCACTGTTCCCTCCTCTTCTGGATTTAACTATGTGGTGGTTTAGATGAAAATGGCACCCCCTCCCCATAGACACATAGGAAGTGGCATTGTTGGAGATGTGGCCTTGTTGGAGTAGGTGTGGCCTTGTTGGAGGAAGTGTGTTATTGGGGGATGGGCTTTGAGGTTTTGGAAGATCAAGCCAGGTTTAGTGGCTCACTATCTTGTCCTTCTGCCTACCCATCTGGATGTAGCCACCTCTCCAGCACCATGTCTGCCTATGTGCCACCATGCTACCCACTAAACCTCTGAAACTGGAAGCCAGCCCCAATTAGATACTTTTCCTTTATAAGACTTGCTGTGGTCATGGTGTCTCTTCACAGCAATAGAACCCTAAAGCAAGCCATCTCCCATTCCTTTTTAGTTCTTTCTTCTAATTGACTTTAGCTAGTATACTTTTGTAGGGCATGTGGGTCCATGCTACCAGACAGGCACAAGAACTGGTAAGGTTGAATGAGCTCAAACCCTGGAAATCTCAGAGAACTGAGATGGGCGGGAGTGGAGCCCTTCTCTACCTGCTCTGGAACAGGTAAGCATGACACCCCACTGAGGACCATGGGCACTCAGTCACTAGCCTAACACCTGGAGTTCCATGCTAATGAGGTGTCTAGATAGCCTTGGGCCTTCAGCCAATCACATTCCCTTCCTGGGTATTCCTTCCCACAAGAGGTATATAATAATCCCTGGTTCGCCACAAATAACATGTATTTGTTATGTCATCAAATAAAACAATATGAACAAGCAAGGATTGTCTCAGAGAACTGCTTCACTAAGGATTGCCATGGTGGAGGAAGCCTTTCACTAAAAAGCCATGTGCTTATGACTCCTGAGGAAGGCCTTCTCCCATCTAGCCTGTCAGAGTTTCAGCCCTCACTCCAAATCAGACAGGATTCTGTTTATTTGGGGCTCCACCTCTCCTCTCCACCTGGTATGCAGATGCCCTGAGGGGAAATGGTTCTTGAATCCCTCAGGCTGTATGTGGGTGGTGCCCAGGTACCTAGAGGGGGGACCAGGAATCACTGTGGACTCCCAGTTTCTCCCAGGACATCAGGATGACATA
This sequence comes from Arvicanthis niloticus, assembly GCF_011762505.2. Taxonomy (NCBI): domain Eukaryota; kingdom Metazoa; phylum Chordata; class Mammalia; order Rodentia; family Muridae; genus Arvicanthis; species Arvicanthis niloticus. Next base: position 42,288,936 of record NC_047674.1, read on the forward strand.
TTTTCGGTAATTTTTCTTTGAGAAAGTGAAGAAGTTTTACTGGATACAAATGTCTAGGGCCCATTTCTCTCTCAGAACTCTGGGCTCCTCTTCTGTCAGTCTGTACTATTTATACAAGAGTCTCAGAAATCTCACACCAGTCTGATTCCCAGAGGCAGGCTCCCTCAATAAAATTCTGGATGTTCTTGTTTGTAAATCTTAGTACAATCTCTTTAAACTCAGGGCTTTTTCATTCAGTGAGCAAAAGTCCACAGACTTTTTGCCACACATACTGGGCAAAGTGCCAGGAAAGGCAGCAGCCGGGGGGGGGGGGGGGCGGGGGGGGGCAGGGGTGTGATCAATGTCATTGTTGACTGCAATCATACACTGTGGTCACAGTTGTTCTCACACAGTGAGAGAATCTGATGGTGACTGGCGGGTCTCAAAAGCAATGAAGCTGGTGTCTGGAGAGGGTGGAAACATTTGTTGTTGTAGGTCGGATGGTATATGTGACGGCCTGTGGTGATGTGGGGACCACGGGTCTACTTCACCTGGGAGCCAAGGGAAGCTACTGAAGTGACTACTGAAGTGGGAACCTGACGGTTCAGCGAGTGTCACTGGGACACAAACAGAAGCCATGGAACCAGGTGGAAGGTTACTCTTGGCCCAGGTAAGACAGGGCGAAACAGGACCCAGTATGGTGGTGCAGCAGACAGCCTGGCAGGGGAAGTGGACTTACTAATGTCTCCCTTCTAGAGGGGTCAGAGCTCAAATTCAAACTGGGTGGTGAGCCAGGGTTAAAGGAAAAGATATTCGATTTTTCTTGATTTTTCTCTCACACGTATCTGTCTTATTTTCTGATCATGACCTCTCACTGAACCTATTGGAACTAAGCATTTCCTGAGTTTCCCACAGCTTTCTCTGTCGTTTGGTTGCCATACTGTAGAATCGTCAGTGGTAGCATTCCATCTACTCTTGAGTAGGGAACCCCTCCTAGCAGTCCCGTATGCCTGGGGCCACTGTGCCGTGGCTGCCTCACTTGGGACTGTTCAGATTTCCTGCTGTTGACTTACAAGAGCCTTTTCTTCCATGGCTTGCACGGAGAGGTTGGATACTCAGCACCCTCGGAGCGTCCTTGTCTAGTCTCTAAGTGATGTTTCACTATCGCTGCCAGCTCTTGTTTTTATGACTTCACAGCCTCAAGAATCCCATTGAAGATACATAAGGAGAGAGCAGAGAGCGCGCGCGCCTGTGTGTGTGTGTCTGTGTCTGTGTGTGTGTGTGTGTGACTGTGTGTGTGTGTGTATCAGAGCTGAAAGGGAGGAGAGGGAAAGGCAGGTTGGTTAATGGTCACAAAATTACTGTCAGGATGAGTAAGTCCCACTGTTGTATAGTACAGGAAGGGAACCCTGGTTAACAATACCATAGTGTACATTCACACTAGGGAAACTCCGACTGCCTGTCCGTATTAGGAACGCTTTATTACTGTGATAAAATACTACGACCAAGGCACCTACAGAAGAAAGAGTTTACTTGGGCTTATGATCCCAGAGGATTAGTATCCATCATGGCAGGGAATTATGGGTGCAGGTGGTAGGTGTGGCACCGGAACAGCCAAGAGCTCACATCTCAATCAGCATGTAGGAAGCACAGAGGGACACTGGCAATGCCATGCGGCTTTGAAATTTCAAAATGTGCCTATCAGTGACACACTTCCTTGAGAGCCATGCCTCCAATTCTTCCCTAAACGGTGTAACTGGGGATTTAATCATTCAGACGCTCAAGACTATGCTATGGGGGTCATCTCATTCAGACCATCACATCCCACCACAGATGATCCCCCAAGGGATGAATATGCTAATTACTCTGTCTTAGCTGTGTCACATTTGACATATGTCACACCTTACCCCACAAATACATACAATTCTGTGCCAATTAAAAAATCATACATATTTTAAATAGACCCTCTTATATTCTCAATGGAGACAGGCACCAGAGAGGAGTAATGTTTACCCTAATTACTGAGAAACACAACCAACTGCTTAAGTGAAAATTGTCCCGCTTCCCCTTTTGCTGGGCCAATAAAGGGAAATTTGTATCACTGTGCACCCCAGGTTTGGTAATGAGGCCATTCTGCCTGACACCCCTAGAATGACTCAGGGCAGGGCCTGGGCAGCATCAGGTGGGGCTGTGACCCCAGAACAAGTTATGGGCAGACATAGTTATAGCTCCTGGCTACCTATACGTCCCGTTCTTATCCCTGGTGCCATCCTATAACTATCTCAAGACAATAAAATACGAACACCAGCCTCTACACTGGTACCTGGCCCCTCCCCTAATCAACGAGAGGCAAGCATATTGGTGATTTTGATGTGTAGCCCAATGGGGACCCGTGGACCAGAACTTGCTCCATCTCAGCATCTTTCCTGTTTAAATTTCCTTGTTAGGAAATAATGGCAGTGTTGTCTCAGAACCAATAACAAGGCAGTAACTCTTCATTTTGATAAAAATCCTTAGAGCGGAGAAGGGAAAAGTTAAAATTAATGAATTCAGTAAACACTTCAACTGCTACTTCCAGGTACAGAAGCTTCAGCTGGAGACACAGAGAGAGACTGGAGCCCTTACCGGCTGAGGCGGTCAGGACACCGGCGCCACCTTGTGGACACATAAATAAGTGCTGGATTCCAGAGGCTAAGTGGAGGATTAGGAAAAATCTCCCAGAGAAAGACATTACTGCATCCTTGATGAGCCTTGTTCGGGGGACTAGAAATTGGCCGGCAAATACAGAAAGTCAGGGAGACATCCTACCCTCGGGCTGAGGTTAGCGCATGCCACTCTCGATGACCTGGCCAGCCAATAACAAAGGGCAGCAATGGCTGAACCTGACAGTTGGTGGTGGCTACTGTGCTTGGATTGAGGGACCAGGGTGTCCCTGGGGATTGGGCAGTTCTGGCTGGTCTAGGAGTCGAGGGAGCCAGTGCAGAGAGGAGCATAATAGCCACAGCAACCAATCCATGTGCCAAAGAAAAACTGGCATCCATGCAGCTCTTAGTTTAACCAGAGAGAACAACCATCTTAATTCTAATTATTTACATGAATAATTGCTATACCTCTTTAACAGATCTGAGACATTAAGTTGGATCTGCAGATGTTCTTTGGAAAATGAGGGTGACTCAAGTAGAAAAAAGAAAAAGAGAATTCTTTTAACTCTTTTCCCCATAGGTTATGAGTATATCCAGCCATCAAATGCATGCCTGGATTCCACAGACCATTCACAGAGGCAGCTGGCATCAGACAAACATCTTACGGATCTAAACATTATCAATGGCCATTGCTGTTGCAAGCTTGAGTGCTTTTGTTTGGTTGGTTTACTCAGCTTGGAAACTATAGAAATGAACACATACCTGCTTCTGAATAGCTCTTTAATGATCTTTTATCATGTAATGGTTCTCTTCTCTTATTGATCACTCTTTTCTTGGGGTGTTTCATCTAAAAGCCGGGGCCAACATTTATCTCTGCATGCCGATACGCAGAAGGGTAGCGAGAAAAGATCCACCAGCTGGCCGAGAAATGAGGTCCACGGGTCCAAAGTGGAGTTTGCATGCTCTGAAGTTACCAGCTTTGGACTGAATTGAAATAGCCCAATGCAGGTACAGATCCTGACATTCACGTAACAGCAGGCGCATCTGCACGCACACTCATCTGAACTCCCCACCACCCAGAGGGCAGGTGGGATGACCCGCATCGACAGATCAGGAAGCAGACCGTGTTACTGGGTTAGATTTTTGCCATGTGCTGCCCGCTGATGCCCAAGTGGGACCTGGAGGCCAGCGACCCGCCTATCCACGGCTGCCTGCATGGATCTGATTGCTGTATTAATCAAAGCGCGCTAACCCAATTCATCTAAAATCAGGTGATCTCTAAGTCACACTCATCCTCTTTCTTGGTTAAGACACATTACATCCTTTGGGTATTTACAGTGTTCTGCTAGGTGCTTGTATGCTACGTCTTAAGAAGAATTTCATTTTTTTTCTGCTCTGCAGAGAAAGAAAATGGAGGCCCAGACATCAAAGACTGGGGTCCCATGGCTGTAAGTGTCGATATGGGATTTGAAACAAAGTGGGAAGGCCGCCTCTGTAGCCACAAGGACATGACTGATTCCCTTATCTTAATCGCTTAAGCCCCATACAAGTTACTTATGTCTAGTATTAGGCCTGTGTGTTGAAATGAGGAAGATGAATAGCAAACTGGTGAGTGAATTAACAGCGAGGATGCACACAGGGAGCCTACGAATGCCTGCTAAGTGTTCAGCAAGCAACGTGTAATTATTGAGTTGGCTGGATTTCAAAGACATGAGGAAAATATAGGTTTCCCATATCCTTAGTTCTGAAGAAATAATTTATTGTATCGCTACCTCAAGGGATCTTCCGATCTTCTACTGTATAAACAGAGCAGCTGGAATTGAAGTGGTGCGTGCACTCTGGAACCTGCTGCCTGCCCCTCCTCCACTGCCCTGCCCCGCCCCCTCAGCAGCTGCGCCAGAGAGAGTTCCCTGACTGTTGAGCACCCAGTTGCACAGAGCTGCTTACCCATTTCCACTTCACACGGCCGGCCGCCATGGCCGGAAGTACCCTGTGAGCTTAAGTTCTCCCCGTGTGCATCTCTACAAAGCACCTCGGGCTGCAAATGGTCAAGAGGTGAGCCGCAGGCTGCCGATCGCACTACCCGGCTCCCAGCTGACTGTTTTCTCCTAGAGACCCCCACACAACTCCAGTGAAAGCCACATTACACCAGCCCAAGATCAAAGCCTGGGCCAGTAGACACCAAAAGGGACTCTATATCCTACAGAGCTTTCATGCGTGGAAAACAGCATGCTTGGACGACAAATGGCTCCAAAAGAACAAAGAGGCCATGCCACATTTTTACAGTATTTCTACTTCGAAAGCAAGTAAACGTCTTTGTGTGATCACTCGTGTGGCTTCGGTGGTCATTTGATCCAAGATACCTCTCAGGTTTTGAGGGCTACTGACCGACAAAGCAGGCGCTCCAGTGAACTGCCCAGGGGGACCCCTTGGCCAAGACCCTCACCATAGTCATGCCCGCTACTTGCAATAGCATCCTAAAAGGTTCACCCAACAGTGGGCAGGCAGGATACCCTCTGAGACAGGAGAACACTCAGCCTCCCTCTCCTCCTCCCGCGAGCCAGGGTTATGGCACACACAGAACTGGACACAGAGGAGCACAGAGTGGTCATGGCTTCTATCCACAGAGGCTGTATTCCTGCCATGGGAAGGCAATGGAGGGAGTTTCCGTTACAGTGAGAAGGATCTTGTGACTGCGATGTACGGGAGCTTCGAGGCGTCACAGTACGGCAGGTTATGATGGGGGCTGCACTAGCTCAATTTAGGGTGTTAGCAAAGGCTTTCTGTGAAGATACCCTGTATGGAAGGATTGGATGGATGGATGGATGGATGGATGGATGGATGGATGGATGGATGGAGTGGAACCGAGCCTTCCTGGAAGTAGTATCAATGGGGCTGTGAGGTGAAGCCAGGCTGTGGCGGTGGTGGGACTGAAGAAAACAGGACCCCAAAATCTGGTGGAAGAGGCAAGGCTGGTAGGGTTCTGCCAGTGGAAGCTACAGTGGTCTGTGAATACCTGTGAGCAGTGGGCCGCCAGAATCCAGTTTGCATTCATGAAGGATCGCGTCTACTTTGGGGTAGAGCACGGACCACAGAGGGTTAAAAGGTTAGTTGTGGGGTGGTGCAAGAAGCAGGCGCTATGTCTGACTTCATTGCTAGTCACCCTAGACTCCACAGTCCTGCACCAGGACAGCATTCCCACAATGCATCCACTCAGACACATTAGTGAGATATCTTAGAGTTTCTATTGCTGTGACTAAACACCGTGACCAAAAGACGGGTCAGGGAGGAAAGGGTTTCTTCGGCTTATACTTCCGCACTGCTGGTCATCACTGAAGGAAGTCAGGACAGGAATTCAAACAGGGCTGGAACCTGGAGGCAGGAGCTGATGATGCAGAGGCCATGGAAGGGTGCTGTTTGCTGGCTTGTTCCTTCTGGCTTGCTCAGCCTGCTTTCTTACAGAACTAAGGACCACCAGCCCAGGGATGGCACCACCCACAATGGGCTGGGCCCACACCCATCACTCAGTAAGAAAATGCCTACAGTCTGATCTTATGGAGGTGTGTCTCAGGTGAGACTCCCTCCCCTCAGATGACGGTGTCACGTTGACATAAAACTTTTCAGTGCACCAGGTAATGGCATTTCCTCTCCTACTGTGCTCACTCTTAACCTTACACAGTTGTTATTCCTGCTCAGAGGCAGTTCCAACTACCTGAGGTTAGCATATTTCTTAACTATAAATTATAATTCAAGCCGGATGGTGGTTTTGCACACCCCTGGATCCCAGCAGAGAGAGGTGGATCTCTCTTTGAGTTCAAGGCCTGGTCTACAGAGCCTTGAACAAGTTCTAGGACAGCCAAGGCTACAAAGAAAAACCCTCATCTCAAAACATGAACAAAACAAAACAAAACAAAACCCCAAAACAACAAAAATATTTACAACCCAAAAGATAATACAAACTACATCATTTAATCATTTAAAACTAAACCAAATTTCACTTTAACACATCAGTTGCTTCCACGTCACACAACCGAAAAGATGCTATAATCTAAATGTCTGCTGATTTATAACCACAAGATGAAATGGCTCCTTAAAATGTTATCTCCCCAATGACTGTGGTATTTAAGGCCACCTCTCACCTCCTACCTCTTACCCTGTCCCTATTTCCCTCTTCCCAGATAGCTGCAGAGCCGCCAGCCGCATCTGTCACTCACACTGTACCTGCTGATGTGGCTGCAAATATATTTCTAATAACACTAAATCGCCTATTTGAAGTATTTCAGACTCTCCACTAACCACAGGGCATTGTACCTCATCATCACTAAGTCTTCACAGGTTGGCCCCAGTTGCCTTTCGCTATCTGTTGTTCCCAAAACGTGCCCATTGAGATTGCCCCCTGTTTGCTCTGGGCTAGCAGAATCAGATGACTCTCAAGTGCCATCTCTTCTCCCACATCTGTCCTGAATCTGAAGAAACAGATGTTCTCTGTACACTGAATTTAGCCCAAACATATTTTATATTTTCTATTTCATGCTACCATTAGAGTTGGCTCTGTGATCTCTCCTCTCCCCGCTGGTTCAACTCTCTTCCTTGGCTCCTCTCCCGACCCCTTCTGTGACCAAGTGAGGTGACGGGTCCCCAGGATACAATCCCAGGCAGCTCTATTCTCCCGGAACAAAGGTCTCTTTCTCATGGCTTTCATACATCTGTGAGCACTGGACTCCAGGCATGGGATTCAGAGAACTGCCAGCACCTAGAATGACATTCCCGGTAAGTCACATGTGAGAAACACTTCACGGTCTCATCTCAATTGCGTCAGTCATGAAACGTCTAAAGTGCCAAGTGAGCTGCTCGGTCAGTGTGAAAAAGGGACAGATGCAGCTTCTCCCTTTATCACTCAGCAGGTGACCCCCCCACTTGACAACAAGACCACTTTCCAGTCCTTGTTAATACTATTTCTATCACTATTATTATTATAATGACATCCCTCATCCAGAAGTAAAAGGTGATTCTACCAGGAGAACTGGTCCATCCAATATCCTGGTGCCATGCCCCCTAATTTCCTTTCCATTGGAACTTTCAAAACTTCCCCTCCCTCTTTCTATCCCTCCTATACCCTCACCTGCACTGTTTGAGACAGTGTCTTATATAGTTCAGACTAGCTTCAAACTTGCTATATAGTCAAAGTTGCCCTTGAACTCCTGAGCCTCCTGACTCTGTCTCCCAAATAATGGTATTACATGCAGGAGAGAGAGAGAGAGAGAGGAAGAAAGGAGATAATATTCTCCTGCTTCTGAAACTGGCAACTACCTTTCTCTTCCCCCAAAGGTCTAGAATGGGCCCCAGAGTCTAGAATCCCTACTTCCTGGTTAGATGGTGAAGCCCAATGGTCAGAAAAAGCTATGTCAGCATAACCCCAAGTCTTAAAACAAGAACTTGCCCCAAATAACATGACTGGTATTGACAGGACCTCGAGAGTCACGCTATCTTTGCCTCTCCCAGGAACCTCTCCTTGTAGGCCTCTTGCTTCACACACCCACAGCACCCTCTGATTTTCCTGTCCTCCCCAAATCTCTATACCCTTTATGGATAAAACATCCTGTCTGCTCTACTGGAAAGCCAACTTCTCCATCTTGATGACAGTTTGTTCCTACTGGGTGCAGCCCCTTTGTTCTCCTGTCTTCCATACTACCTATGCTCCTGGCTCTGTATTCACTCTCACCTACAGTGTGTGGTATTTAATAACCAGATGCACCATCTGTTTCCCTGTCCTTTCTCTCCACTACCATGTTCACAGGCACACCCCAGGAACTTCATCTTCCCTGGTTCCATCTCCCAGGATACAACCCTAGGCAGTTCCACGTTCCCTGAAATGAACTCGTCTTTTCTCGGAGATTTCACATTCCCACGGTGGTTGGACTTTCAGGCGTTAGGAAGACTTTCCCGGTAAGCCACATGTGAGAAACACATCATCGTCACATCTTATTTCTGTCAGCCATGAAATATATAAAGCATCAAAAGTGACCAGGATATCACCTAACGAGCCTCTGGTTTTGTATATGAACATATCAGTACAATGGAGTTCAGAAGCCATACTTGGCCTAGGGATCCCTAAAGTGTGGCTTATGTCTGTCTGAAACACTCAATTTTATGAAATATGTACCAACTTTAGCTGATTAGTACCAGAAATGGGGCACATTCAGTTTGTTTGTTTGTTTGTTTTATCAGAATAGAGTGTTCACTGTATGACAGACACTCACCCAGAAATTGTTCATGTCATTATTAACAGAGTACAATGCCCTGCTTGCTGCCTCCTAGACTTAATGGTAAGGTACATGTAGACATTAATAATTCAACATAAACATGACCAAAATATATTTTATGAAGACATTTTAATATAAAAATGAACTATAAACATATATATATATATATCTCAATATAAGGATCTCAGCATTAAGTTCTGAATTTAAGCAAATCTGGATCCCCGGGTTGGTTTCAAATTACTTTCAGCTCAGCTCTTTCAAGCAATGTTTGTTACTGACATTTCCACAGAAGTGGCCGAAATGAGACTGTCACTTGAAAGTAATTCCCTGCCCACAGAGCAGGCCTAAAAACGCTGCGTGGACTGCCTCTTTGAGTCAGTTGTCAGATGCCAGAGTTATTCTGGGAATAGAAGCTGGAGGCACAGCCCTGTAGAAATACTCCAGGGTCTCCTGTTGGCTTGGCAGAGCAATGTACACCCAAAGCCAAGAGCAAGCCACAGGATGGCTGCCTGCAATGTTTCCTTCCCATCTCATAGGGATATTAACTTAAGGAGTAATGATTAGAGAGTTTTTTAAATACCCCATAGAGTAAATCCTTTCCTTTAAAACAGTAATACCATGTCATCCTCCAGAAAGTATGTCACCTCTGCTTCTGTCTAACATCGTGCACACAGGAAAACTTCAAAGCAGCGTCTTATGTTATCTGAGAGAGATTTTCAGCATTAGGAAAGTCCAACGTGACACCAAAAGACAGTCTGAGTGCTGTATGTAGGACGCTAGGCAGGAACATCTCTCTTCCACATCTGCTATTTACACGAACTTCAGTGCTGGGCAATGCTGTGGCTTCACCAAAACACCAGCACGCTGGGTCCTGAGGACGGCCGCTAACCATGCTCAAGAGCACAAAGCAGTACGCTTCACAACAGTTACATGTTGTATGTTTTCTTAGTCAGCTTGATAAATACTAGAGATATGCAAAGTCCAAAACATGTCATAATCAACTGCCACAGAGCCATTGAACACAATGCCCTGCAGGATGCAGCCTCTGGCTTCTTTCTCCCATTTTAAAGATTCTCATTCACACACACTTATTCATCCATTCTCATTGCCATTCATTCATTCATCCATTCATTCATTCTCATCATTCTTATATTCATTTATTTATTCTCATATTCATTCATTCTCATCCTTCTCATATTTATTCATTCATTCTCATCATTCTCATATTCATTCAATCTCATATTCATTCATTCATTCTCATCATTCTCATATTCACTCATTCATTCTCATCATTCTCATATTCACTCATTCATTCATTCTCATCATTCTCATATTCATTTATTTATTCTCATATTCATTCATTCATTCATTCTCATCCTTCTCATATTCATTCATTCATTCTCATCATTCTCATATTCATTTATTTATTCTCATATTCATTCATTCATTCATTCTCATCCTCATATTCATTCATTCATTCTCATCATTCTCATATTCATTTATTTATTCTCATATTCATTCATTCATTCATTCTCATCCTTCTCATATTCATTCATTCATTCTCATCCTTCTCATATTCATTCATTCATTCTCATCATTCTCATATTCATTCATTCTCATATCCATTCATTCATTCTCATCATTCTCATATTCATTCTCATACTCATTCATTCATCCATTCTCTCTTTCTCTCTCCTTCTCCCCTCCCTCTTCATACTAATGTGAAAATGAGGAAGAATGTATCTAATACGTGGACCTACAGACCTGAGAACTCTGTTCCCCATTCCTATGTAGACTGCACAAGTAACCTCTAAGCCAAGATGAGCATTTTAAAGCTTCAGAATGAGGGGATACTTCTTCAAACCCAGACTTGTTATCTTACCAACCAGATCACCCATATTTCTGGGCTTCCAGAAATATCAATAATTTACTGAAAATTAAGATGCAAAGCAACTTCTTGTGGGAAGTGAAGTTTTCTTGAAGATGATATGGTACACCTTTTTAAAGTAAGAACTCCAAGACAACAGATAGACAAGACATTTTTACGATATGCACATTTCATTGTGGTTTGGAAATGTATTGAAATGGACAGAAAAGTTCTAACAGTGGTCATGTAATGGGGGGAAATTTTCATAGAATTTTAGCAGTAAAAATATCTCTCAGGTCTTGCAATAAAAGCTCCCAGTATGTCTTCCTTGAATTTCAGAAATACCAATTTAGAAAAGAGTACTAGGAATTATCCAAGCTGCCCTCACCAAACTGCTCATGTAAGGTAATATGCATCCTGAAAGCTCTCTGGGGCATGGTCCTGAGACAAGATCCATGGATGTGGACCAAACATATGTCAGCTGGCTTCTCTCAGAGTGGTGAACTGTCACTTGGATGTCCAGCACATAAGCCTCTCTCTGTGTTTACCAAGGTGTGGCACTGGGAGTAGGCAGGCAGTGGGACTCTCATGTAACTACCTCTCTTACCACAGGAGGACACTGTGTCCCAGAGAAATGGAAGGACTTTTCCTGGTTTCTCCAAGTTGCCTGTTCTAGCTTAGATCATAGTGAAAAAGATGTTCAGTTTTTTTTTTTTTTTAAACACTCATTATGTTTAGCCTTGAATTTTCAGAGCCACAGACAAGACTGGATGGGAAGGGACTCTTATGAGTCCCTAGAATCAATAACTGACTATGGGATGCCTAACCCCAAATGATATATCTACAGTGCAGCCCTACTCCTAAGAGAAAGGCAGAAGAGGGCGTGAAAGGTCATTAGATCCAAAGGCCCAGGATGCCTGCTGTTAGTGCTTCCTAGACATGACGGGGGAAGTGTACCCATGAACTGTCAACTGTACGGTTGACTGAACAAGGCCAACGTAATAACAACATCACTGATATGCCAATGTCCAATGTGGACAGAAGAATTGCATGTGGCTCCACCCCACAGGTAATCATTGGCTGCTGAGAGGGGGAATTAGTTTGCTGTAGGGAGAAGCTGCTGCATAAGTGTCCAATACCAATTGCTCAGTCTAGGACACATGTGCATGCAAGCAATGCTAAACAGACTCAGTAGGATATATATGTATATGTATATGTATATATGTATATGTATACGTATATCAGTAACAATTAAAAAAAAGGTCATGAATTGGGCCACTGAGGCAATTGGAGGGGGCAAAGGAATGTTGAGAATGAAATCGATGGAGTTCTCAACATTTTTATTTTAAACAAAAAAGAATCATCACACTCTCCCAAGCCATGGCTTACCTGCCTCTCAACTGCTCCAGCTACATGATTCAGTTGAAGTGTGCCGGCATAGCTTTGAGGTTTTAAGAACTAAAACTGAGGAATGTGGACAGTGGATTTGGGCCATGGGGCAGAAACAAGGGATCTAGATTAGCCAAGGCGCCAGAGACCACGGCAAACATCTTCCTTTATGTTCTTTTGTAGCCTGTGAAACGAGGCCCAAAACTCATTTGTCTTTTCCTATGATGCACTGTGACAAATACTGCATGGTAGCCATTTGTGAGCAGTTCATCCTCAACTTCTAGAATTCTTTATAATCTTATTCCCTCAAAACTTATAGTATCAGAATAAAAGCAGCAAGTCCAGGTTAGAGCATAGTAGTCATGCTGTCTGAGCACAGAGGCTCTGACTGTGGTTGGCAAATACACATGAAAGACGTAGGAGAACCCAAGACAGTGCTGGTGATAGATGCAATCGATTCTGAAAGCTTTCTCTTCATCTTGTCAGTTATTGATTGTAGTGATCGTCTTCCCTCTAACCCTCAGGTTCCACACCCCATCCTAGCACAGCATCAGGAACATCAATTCCTAGAGCCCAGAGAAAATGAATCCCTTCCTGACAAAGCAGTGTTTGAAAACTTTGGGATCCACATGGGTCTACTTCGAGTCAGTTGGTTGGTCAGGAGATGAAAACTTTAAAAGATAGTTCTCTTCAAAAAATAATGGATTTGTGGAAAAACAGAACCCAATTTTATGTTTTAGCTTTTAAATATATTAGTAAACCACTAAATTTATCAATAAACATTAAAATGACTTGCCAAGTTTAATTTTTTACCAAATTTGTCAATAAAAATGACATATTTTAATATATTAGTTTTCTAGACAGAGGCACCAAAAGGTTTAGCTAATAGACTACATGGCGGCTCCATTATCTCTAAACCTGCATGCCCAACCCAATACTGGAGCATGAACATTTGTGAGACAAAGGGTAGAGTGGGAGGCTATTTTCTAACCACTTCCAAAATGAACTTCAACTTGAACCATCAAGGAACCGATTTAGAATATTCAAATAGTTCTTCTGATGAATGAGGTGCATTCAAGGGATTTATACAAATTGGTCTTTCCCAGCTTCATCTAGGCCCCATCCAACAGGGACAAATGTCCCATGCATATTTGCTCACCAGCCATGTCGATGGCAAAAGGCCTGTCTTCTCTCCATCCAGTGTACCAGCCAACAACTTTGCCATTTTTCACCAATGGACGTTCATAGCGTCGCCCGCCAACTAGACCCACAGGCCAGACAGAAACTTTGCGGGTGGTCCTCATCTACAAAAGAGGAAAGAGATGAGCATAACTTTTATTAATATGTAGTGATCCATGTGGAAAGAATGAAGTTACTATGGTTTCAAAAATGTCCAAAGGGAATCTTCACACACCCTCCCCCACCACACACACCCAGTTCACTGTCATTTTGACTTTCTCAATGTCTTTGGTTTTGCTGTTCATATAGATGGCCCAAGACTTAAAGAGAAACAAAGGCATAGTAGTGCATGCCTTTAGTCCCAGCACTTGGGAGGTAGAGGCAGGTGGATCTCTGAATTTGAGGCCAGGTCTACATAGTGAGCTCTGGGACAGCCAGAGTTCCACAGCTCCTGTCTAAGAAAGGAAGGAAGGAAGGAAGGAAGGAAGGAAGGAAGGAAGGAAGGAAGGAAGGAAGAGAAAGAAAGAGAAAAAAGAAAGAGAAAGAAAGAAAGAAGAAAGGAAGAAAGGAGAAAGAGAGAGACAGAGAAAGAAAGAGAGAGAGAGAGAGAGAAGAGAGGAAGAAAGAAACTAGGTGTCAGTGCCCCAATATCTCTTATTTGAAGCCAGCCTGTAATTATCAAATGCTTCCCATTTGTCTCCAGATTGAATCTACTTGAGAATTAACTCCCTGTTTTCTAAAGTGAGTCATTTTATTCCCTAGGAAGCTTCATGATGCAGTAAGTGAGGTCATTCAGAATGACTTTCTCCAAACTTTTCATTTTTATAGACACATACCTTGGCTGGGAAGCAGAGGCAGACAGATCTCTGTGAGTTCAAGGCAAGCCTGGTCTAAGTAAAGAGTTCCATCACAATAGTAAAAAGTAAATGACATCATGGTGGTGGCTGAAGCATGAGGTTGGTCAGTCACATTGTGTGCAGATGTGAGCAGGAAGTAAGGCTGGGTCATAAAACCTCAAGGGAGTTCACAGGAAGGATCTATTTCCTAAAGGTTCTAAAATGTTCCCAAACATTGTCACCAGCTAGGGACACCTGTAGGGGGTTGGTCTGATGCTGCTTGTATTCTAATGCTAAATACTGGTCCTCAAGATTTGGTTGTTCCTGATGAGAAGATCTCACAAAGTGATGCCATGTGAACCTTAATACCAACTTAACTGGTCAATAAAAGGATAGAGACTATGGTTGGGCAGTGGAGGGAAAAGGGTGGGACAGGAATTTTGAGAACAAAAAAAGAGGAGAGGAAGATGGAGGAGGAAGAAGCAACTGCCATGGACAAGAACTGCATGGCCAGGAGAAACAGCAAGTAACAAGAGACCTATATCGAGGGAATAAGTTAGTATAGCCCCAGATCTGCCCAATCTAGGCTTATAGCTTGTAAATAAAATATCTGGATTGTGTGTCTTTTATATAGGCTTGTTAGGATTATAAATTTATATTACAGACACCAAGTGTTCAGACACAGGAACCTATGAGTGACATTTCACAATCAAATCATAAAAGGTAGTCTTACCAGATTCACAAAATTAAACTAATTTCTTTTGTGTTATCAGATAGTAATGGACTAACACTGGAAATAAATAGCAATTACAAACTATGACAATATGTGCAGATTGAGTAATATACTCTTGAATGATCAGTGGATCATTCAGAATCTAGCAATTAAAACTTCTTAGAATAAAAATACAACCAATTACAACCTTTGGGATAAAGGAGAGAGATGTGCATGAAGAAAGTTTACAAATACAAATATTTACATAACAAACAGCAACAACACAGATAGATAACGCTGCACCTTAATATTGTAGAGAAACAATAAGCCAAACACAAAGGAGTAAGTGGATAGAGATAATATTAGAGTAGAAATTAATGAAATGGAGACTAAAAGAACAAAATAAAGAATCAATGAGACAGAGTTGGATCTCTGAAAACATAAAAAAAAAAAAAATGTCAAACATCAGTCAAGGGAAGACCCAAATAAATGATCACAGATTTTGAAAGGAAACATCAGAACAGACACCAACAAAACCCAGATGATCTTTAGGAAATACTTTAAAAATGCATTCTAAAACACAGAAGAACTAAAAGGAACAGATAAATTCCTAGTCCTATATGATCTATCAAAACCAAGTCAGGAGGATGTAAACAACTTGTACGTAATGATCAATGAGGCTCAAACTGTTGCACGCACCTCCCATGTCCCCTTTTCACCCGTGGAAGAGAAACACGAGAGGCAGAATTCGGGTAGTTACCACAGAGGCTTTACTCTTAAGTGAAGTCCGCGGAAGGGCTGAAGACAGGAAGAGGCCCAGCTTAAATACACCCTAGAGTGATGTACTCACTTCTGATTGGCTGTTCACTCATCACCCAATATTACACCTTGGGATTGGCCAGTGACTTTGGCGGCCTTTCTGCCTTTGCAGCTGCGCAGCTAATTGTTTACTAGTGGAGACACGGGATGCCCGCGCCATCTTGGAATGGCGAATGCTGACTGCGGCTCCCAACATCAAACAATAATAGTCTCCCAGGAAAGGGAAGTCATGGTCAGACCAACTCATCACCCATTCAACTAGACCTTTGTCGCACTTCAATGTATCTTCATGATCAAATCCCAGAAGAAACAGTAATAGAAGAGAATTCCTTAATAAATGAAAAACTTATGGCAATACTACACTAAATGAGGAAAAACTCCAAGTATGTCCTCTAAAATCAGGAATGAGACAAAGCCATCTCTTTTCTTCCTCTTTGATCAACACATTGCTTGATTCTTTAACCTTTAGAAAGTAAGGCAGGGGAAAGAAATGAAAGGGATACAAAGAGGAAAGGAAAGAATCAATATTCATATCTGTAGAAGGCATGGTCTTACACTTAAAAAAAAAAAAACAAACTAAAGACCACGCTAAAAAACTCTTATGAGTTTTAATACTTTTAGCCAGGTATCCAGATACAACTAAATTGTCTTAGTTAGAGTTATTACTGCTGTGGTGAAGCGCCATAATCAAAGCAACTTGGGAAGAAAAGGGTTCATTCAGCTTACACTTAGATCTACCACTGTTCATCATGAGAGACAGTCAGTACAGAAACTCAGACAGGAAGCTGAGGCAGGAGCTGATGCAGAGGCCATGAAGGGGTGCTGCTTACTGACTTGCTTCCTATGGCTTGCTCAACTTGCTTTTCTATAGAACCCAGGGCCACTGGCCCAGGAACAGCACCACCCACAATAGGCTGGGCTCTCCCTCGTTGATCACTGATTGAGAAAATGCCTTACAGCTGGATCTCATGCAGGCATTTCTTCAACTGAGCCTATTTTCTTTCTGATGATTCTTGGTTGTTATCAAGTTGACACACAAAACCAGCCAGTACAGGGACCTACCTAACACTAGGTCCTATGACACAGAGGGGTGATACTGTTTTTCTCCTCCTGGCTTGTTCTGACTGCTTTTTTGTAGAACCCAGGACCATTAGCCCAGGGATGGTACCATCCACAATAGGCTGGGCCTTCCTGTACTAATCACTAATTTTAAAAATGCCCTAGAAGTTTGCCTACAGTCCCATCTTATGTAGGCACTTTCTTACTTGAGACTCCCTCTTTTCAGATGACATAAAACTATCCTGCACAAAAATCAACAGAAAAATTAGTAGCTTTTTTATATAGTAATAATGAACTTGCACAGAAAGAAATTAGGGCACAACTACACTTGGTATAGTGGTTTGAATAGGTTTGACCCCTCCCCCCAAGTGTTTGAATGCTTGACCAACAGGGAGTGGCACTATTAAGGAGTTGTGTCCTTGTTAGAATAGGTGTGGCCTTGTTGGAGGAAGTGTGTCACTGTGGAGTGGGTGTTGCTAGTCTTCTGTCTGCCTTTGGATCAAGATGTAGAATTCTGAGCTCCTCCAGTGTCATGCCTGCCTGGATGCTGCCATGTTCCTGCCTTGATAATGAACTCGAACTCAGAACCTATAAGCCAGCCCCAATTAAATGTTGTCCTTACAAGAGTTGCCTTGGTCATGGTGTCTGCTCACAGCAGTAAAACCTAAAGTAAGACACTCGCAGTAGCCTAAAAAAATTAAAGAGTAAGTATAGCAGGTGAAACCTATATAATGAAAACGTTAAGATTCTAAAGGAAGAAACTGGAGAGAGGCAAAGACTCTTCATGTTTGCAGATTGGTAGGGTCAGTATCATGACAATAGCTATGTGACTGAAAGGCAATCTACAGACCTAACACAATTCCCATCAATTCATAGGAATAGAGAAAAACAAAACTTCAATTCACAGGGAAGCACAGAAGACTCTGGATAGTGAAAGCAAGTCTAATCAGAAGGGAAAATGTGGTCACTATCCTAACACCAGACCTCAAATTCTAATGTGGGGAGAGACAAAGTTGGCATGGTATTGGTATGAATACCAAGAGATGACTCAGCAGTTAAGAACACTGGCTGCTCTTCCAGAAGATCCAGGTTCAATTCCCAAGACCCACATGGCAGCTCCAGTTCTAGGGAATCTGGCTTCCTCATACAGACACACGTTCACAGGGCACATCAATGCACATAAAAGTAAATACATTTTTTAAAAGGCAGTTAACAGTTAGACAATGTCATATAATACATTTCTAAAGCTTACATTGTTAATTTGTTACTTTTTTAAAAAGGTAATTGGGAACTAGAAAAATGGCCATGTCTCAAAATAAATAAATAAAATGGAAAACCTACACTGAGATTACATCTCGCAATAGTTACAATGACTACAAACAAGGGGGAAATGTTAGCAAGAATGTGGGGCAGGGACAAACAAAACCCTCATATACTATTGATAAGAATTTAAATCAGTCAAGACACTAGAGAAATCAGGATGAAGATCCTTCAAAAACCTTAAAAATGTATCTACCCTTTGACCTAGCTACACAGCCCTGGTCATGTACCTGAAGAAGCTGGCATCAGCAAACCACATGCATACTTGCCCAAATACATCTACCGTAAGTGTGTCAGCAGATGAATGGATAAAGAAATTTGAGATAGACAGACACATAGTGTAGCCTGTTCAGTCATCAAGAACACAACTTATATGTCATTGACAGGAAAATAGGTGAAACCAGAGATTATCCTGTCAAGTTCAATAAGCCAGACTCAGAACTACAAATGCCATGTTTTTTTTTTCCCTCATAGGTGAACTCTAGATTTAAAGAATGTACTAAAAATACATGTACAGAGAACAATTGTAAAGGGACAGCCTAAGTGTACCTGTATAGGTTATGAAATAGTAGGAGTTAGAAGATGCAGCCAGGGGAGGGGTCCATCGTATATCTGGGGATGTTATAGAGAACCAGAAGACGTAACAAACTCATGCTCTACAATGACAATATTTGCTAAAACGACCTGACCATCCATATGACAGAATGTAGGACAGTGACTCTCAACCAAAGGTCATCATCCCTTTGGGGGTTGAACGACCCTTTTACAGGGGTCACATGTTAGAAATCCTGCCTATCAGCTATTTATAATTCATAACAATAGCAAAATTACAGCTTCTAAGTAGCAATAGAATAATGCTATGGTTGGGGGTCACCGCACCATGAGGGTCTCAGCATCAGGAAGGTTGAGGACCATTTATTTAGAGCCACCAAGGAAACAAGCCGATGATGTAGATCTTGATCAGTGTTGCCCTTGAAACACATCTGTGGGTTGACTCTGGCAAGAATTATTAAAGCTGGAAGACCTACTCTGATGTAGGCAGTGCCTTCCCTTGTGCTGTATGTAGGAAGGACTACATAGAAAAGGAGAAGATGAAGCTGAGCCAAGGGTTCATTTCCTTCTCCTCCCCGAGAGAGGATGCAGTGTGACCGGCTGCCTCAAGCTCTTGCTGCCATGATGTCCGTGTTTTGTTCTACTGGACCCTGGAGCCACAACAAACCCTTACTGTCTTAAGCTACCTTTACCTTATATTCTATATAATCAATGGGCAAAGTAACTTCATGTAGATACATATCTAAATGCCCCACAAAACACATACATACATACATAGATACATACATACATACTTGTATATCTATCGACCTATCAATCATCTATCTATCTATCTATCTATCTATCTATCTATCTATCTATCTCATATATCGTCCATTCATCCATCCATCCATCCAAACGTCCATCTGTCTATCTGTCTGTCTGTCTGTCTGTCTGTCTGTCTGCTTGCCTGCCTGCCTGTCTACATACATACACACGTGAATGACAGGACATAAAAGAACAGGGACTATTTGTAGGGCACATGGGCAACAGCGGGAGGGTGTGACAAACAAGGGAGGATAGTAAGCTGTGCCTTAGGAGTGAATCACAAAGACACACAGGATTGACAACGTCATTATGACCCTCATTATTAATGTATACTCATTTTAAAGAAATTATCAAAAGTGACAATAACAATGATTGTAAATTGAGAAATAATTTTATGAGGAGAAGAGAAGCGAGTTGCCGGGAGGGATTTTCAAATGCGATGGGGATGCAAGTTGTGCCCTGAGCGTGAAGTAATTAGATCTCCCATCAGCCCAGCATTCTGACTCTATTCATTGTTCACAACCCACCTTGTTCTAAAAAGATTTAAAGGCGTGAAGCGTCCCAGGCAAAGAAAGTCTGACGCTGTTCCCCCTCGAATGGGAAATTACTATTTTTATAGTTTGTTACTTTTATACTAAATCATTTATGATTACTCTGCGCTAGTTCATATCAACTTTCATGATGATTTTTTTTAAAGGTCTATGGAGTTCTACCTCACTGCAGCGCGAGTAAGCGCATGTATAGGTCAGGGTCCACTTCCGACCTGTATACAGGTCAGAGCGTCTGTACGGCTGATTTAATATGTCCCATTAGGCCCTGCCTTTCTTTTCTTTTCTGTTGAGTATGGACATCTATATGTGGATATGTACCTAACTGTCCTGGTACAACTGAATTACGCTTGAACCTTTGCCAAAAAAAAGTTGGTTGTGAACATCTGAGTGGGTTTGCTTCTAGAACCTCTGCTCGGATCCATTGTCTGTGTATGTATGTATTAACTTTGGGGGCCAAACTTTTGGAATGCTGTCACAGCTCTGAATCCCTGGCCAGGTGGTATCAGTCCCCTGACAGTTTCCTTCACTTCTGAAGTTCTTTTTTCCACTGTTCTGTGTCTTTTGCATTTCTATGTGAAGTTCACAGTCTGTCAACTTTAGCACTGACTGTTCCAGCATAGAACTGAAACATCAGTTTAATGAGAACAGCACCTTTCAACACAATTAAGCAAACAAATAAATACATAGACCAATTACTAAGGTTTCACAATATAACCCTTACCCTAATTTACCACATATTCAAGCTCTTCCTCCTTATGTAAAAATATAGCAAACAGTTAAAAATATATCCTTGTCTTCCAAATACACAAAGAACTCAGTTCAATTTGGTACGCATGTGTTATTTTCACTATCAGAATGGTTTATATCTTTAAGACACAAAGAGTAGACCCTTGTGTTTTGGTGGGAGTGTATTTTAATCTGCTATCATTTCCTTTCACAGGTTTCTGTTTTTAAATCTCTCTCTCTCTCTCTCTCTCTCTCTCTCTCTCTCTCTCTCTCTGTGTGTGTGTGTGTGTGTGTGTGTGTATGTGTGTAGTACAGGCACACAAATACAGGTACCTGTGAAGAGGAGGGAGTCAGGTTCTTCGGACCTGACATTTCAGGCCCCCGAGAGTAGCCCTATATGGGTGCTGGGGACTGAACTTGGGTGCTCTACAAGAGCTGTATGTGCTCATGATATCTAAGCTATCACTTGAACTTCTCTTTGTCTTCTTCATAGTACGTAAAGTTGTGCTCTGTCATGAACATCCCAAATAATGCCTGACAGGCTTGTGTGTGCCATGCACTCATTTCAACATGGAGCTAACAAGTTGTGTGTAAAAGAGACAGCCACAATCAAACAGGAAGGACAAGAACAAAGGGCAAAAGTTTTTTTGGGGGGGTGCCAGTGAGAAGGCTCAGTGGGTTTGAGGTACATGTATGCAGGCTTGACCACCTGAGTTTGATCCTTAGATCCCACAAGAGCTGTCATCTGACTTCCACATGGGTACCACTGTACACACACACACACACACACACACACACACACACACACACACACACAGAGAGAGAGAGAGAGAGAGAGAGAGAGAGAGAGAGAGAGAGAGAGAGAGAGAGAGAGGAAAGAGAATAGATAGGTGGCTAGGAAGGGAATGATTAAGCATGACCATAGAATTTAAGGTGTTTTTGTGTAGGCTTTTCATTTAAATTAGGCCATGAAAGATACATAGGATTCAGCCCACAGAATAGACTGACCTAGGAAGCTCAGAGCTAATATTAGCTGGCAATTCACTCTTGCAGAGGACACAATGCTGATGCTGAGGTGGTGGGCAGGACTATAGAAAGCCGGTGATGCTGCAGGGTGATGTTTGCAAGTATGCTAATTATTTTACAATGATATTGTCATTTAAATAGTTAAAATGCTGAGTGTGTCCAGAAGCCCTTGGATCTGGGTAGCGCCTTGAGATTCAATGGTGAAGGCATTGTCACAGAATCAGATACTCAGTCCCTGAATACAGGACCAGTGTCCTCTAAAGAACACGGGACATTTCAAAGGAAAATAGCACAGCTGTTTGCAGGCTTCTTCATTCCCTCCTGGGATCTAACCTTTGTTCTGTGTCCTTTCACTCAGCCTACGTTCCTTAAGGATTCTCTGGCTGCTCTTGGCTCAGAAGGGGAAAAATGTTACAGTAACATTAGTAGTAAAAACTGTTATCACAGCAAGTAGAGCACCCTGTAATAACTAAAATATTCTCCACATTTTAAAGCTTTGTTACTTTCCTAATGCAAAATAACATTTATATAATAGTTACTCCTGCAGGCACCTGATTTGAGTCCCAGTCTAAACAGGAAGCAAAGCATGAAGGAGTTTTAATATTATGAACAGATCTGGCTGCCAAAGGCACTGTCTTCCTATTTACTCAATACTAATATAATATTCTGTCAGCTAATTCTCCTGCCAAAGCTTTCAATTAAATGGACAAGCTTTAAACAGCAACGCTAAACAGCTCGATGTACGTCCAGAACAGTTCCTCCACCCTCAATGGCTACAAAAAACACACAAGATATGGTCCGCATTTCCTCAGATTTTTTTTCCCTAAGCAATTGTTAACAATTTACTATAAGAACAGTTACATGAATGTGGTAACTCCTAAAATATTTTTGTTAATTTTTAATTTTTTTATTGAAAATAATTTTTTTCATACAGTATGTCCTGATTACAGTTTCTATCCCTCTACATCTCTTACTTCCTCCCAACCTCCCTTTCCATCTGAATCTACCCCCTTTTCTGTCGACAGGCATCTAATTGAGTATATAGTAAATATAATAATATAGCATAATGTTATCAAACAAATTCTAGGCAAATGGAATATAAACCAAACGAGCAAAGCAAAGCAACCAAAACAAAACAGCCATTAAATCAGCATCTCCTCTAGAGAAGGAGGAAGGCACCGTGGATACACTCCATAATGGCTGGCTCTTCCCAATATCCAACTCCCATATCATGAGCCATCTGTCTTTCTGCAGCTTTAAACTGTGACATTTTGGTCCCTCCCAAGGCAATGGCTAAGATAGGCGCCCTCAAGGACTCAAACATTTGAACTAGTTGCTGCTTATCTCAATGCTATTCATCCCACATGGTATCCTGTCTTCTGCATAACTATGAATCTTGTGTGTGTGTGTGTGTGTCTGTGTGTGTGTGTGTCTATTTTTAATTTCTATGTAGTGCCATTTCTACTTTGTGAACTTTGGAGATACATAAGCAAATTATTTTGAGGATTAAAAATGCCAGAAAGCAGAAATGGCCTTAAGATGGCATTCACAGCCTTTTTCCTGTCTCACTGGGCAGAAGAGCGAGTCTATGTCTTCAACACCTCTTTAATGTTGACCACATGTGCTCGTGATGCACGTTTAGCTCTGAGCAAGGGATGCAAGGTCTTTACAAAGCCAATGTCCTGAGAGAGAGAATGCAATTATACGACCCATTGCAAGACTAGTCATGTATGTATTTTTCCTGGTTACATTTATAAAGGAAATGGTATTGTGAGAGAATATTGAAGAATGTCTGGCCTGATCCATGGACTGTAGTAGCTTCCTCAAAGACATCGGCAAGAGCTGAGCCTAAAGCATGGACAGCAAGAACCACTAAGCGTATTGTGGGAATCCTGAAAGAGACATCTCACTGTGTTTCCACTGCGTGCTTTCATGAGTGATTGGTGGCAGATGTTGGCTTTAGGGACTTCAGTCCCTGGAGTGAGAATTTGAAGCAGAGGCTCAAATGATCCACCTGGTAATGGAGGAGTGCAGCAAGCTTCATTTTGAACATTGTGCAGTTTGATGAGGATGGACATGGTTATGGGAATATGGTGATTGACAGATGAACCCACGCCAATTAGCACACACATATTTTCTTGTGCCAGAAGCAGAGGGTTTAGAAGCAGTGATATGCTGGTAGCGGTGAGCACAATTAGAACTCAATTTTTGTTCTTGTACTGTCTTCCAATAAAAGGAATTAGGCTGATGTAAATAAATAGATGGTTTTAGGCTTCGGTAAAAAAAATATGCCAGATTTCTCTGAGATATCTTGTAAGCCCAGAAATCAGGGAAGTGTTCAGAAGTCAAAGCAAACCAAATGTTAAATCTCCCACCTGTGAGTAGGGGCATATAAAAGACATACACTAGTCCACTGAAAATCTTTCTTGCCAAAGCTAGAGTAGCATGCATAGAGAAACTGATCACAACTGAAGCTGTAAAACAACCAACTATAAACCTGCATTAACCTAAAAAAATGAAGAAATAGTCAAATCTTGCATAAAGAATTCCAAATAACTTGCACTGATAACTCCAAGAATGTAGATCAGAACTCTCTACTTCATATGCATGTGCTCTGCCCAATGATGTCCTTCCAAAGAGTCCAAATGGAAGAGGGGGGAGGGCATTATCTCTACAGTGAAGGAACCTGATAGTCCTAACTTGGCCAGATTATTAAAGTCAACATCATCATTGATAAATCACATTCATCTTATGTGCTCTTTATAGGATATGCTGAGATGGACCCTTGTAGGTGAGCTAGTTTCTTATAGAAGGAACCACAAATTCCCAGAATATAACTGACTCTAGGCCTGCAGTAGAAACTACAGTAGATGAGCCTGGAGCCTCTTGCAATGCCAGAAGGTAATGGGGACGTTCAACAACCAACCAAATAAAAAGTTTAAGTGAACCCATATTAATTGAAACCTAATGGCTAATTGTGGAACAATAAAGTACACAGTACCATGGCAATGGTCCCCTGCCCTGTGATTTGCTTCTCTAGGCACCACAACCTCAGTCTAATGGTTCCACCTGAAGGATATCCTACAAGTTGCTGACCAATACATCCACAGCATGGAAAATTGTTGTGTCTGAGGAAATTCACAGGATTGGAGATCAGCACAGGGGGGATGCTTGCTTTGCACGTGTAAGGCTCTCAGTTGGAGTTTCAGCATGGCAGAAACACTACATTTTCAAAATACAAGAAGAATTCTCATGTTTGTTGTATTAATAGCAATAAACAAGGCATGGAACCAACTTATATATATGCCAGTGTCCAACAATGGCATATATATATATGCCATATATATTTATATACATGCCATATATATGTATATAAACATATATGCCATGCCTATTTATATACATGCCATATATATTTATATAAATTATATACATTTATATAGAATTATATATATGAAAGAAATAAATATATAATAATTATATATTTATATAAATACATATGCCATATATATATATATATATATATATATCACAAAAAGATGAACAAATGTAATAGGCCCTGCCATTTGTGACATTGCCAACCCTGAGGAACCATGTTAGGTGCAGGAACATGGGCACTGAAAGAAAAATAACACATTACATATCAAATTATCAAAAATATAGAAAATATATGTTATGACCAAGGGAAGCTAAGGATAGCAGAACACAAGGAGGGATCGTGGCTAGGATCCTAGAACAGAAAAGTATCTGAGACATCTCGATGAAGAATAGACTATGCTTAACATTGGCTTATTGTAGGGATCATAGGTACATCACTAATGTGAGGAAAGGGGAAACTGAATGTGGAGTACATGGAAACTTGGTCGTATCCATTTTTTTTTTTTAAATCAAAATCTGTTTTAAAAGTAACACCACATATTTTTGCTCATATGTGGATACTAGCTGTGAATTTTAAGATTTGTGTGTTTAACTTGGAGTGTCTATAGAGGCCAGAATCCTATAAAGCATCTAGGGGGAAGAGCCTCAAGAGGCAGGAATAGTTATTTAAAAGTAGAGAAAGGCAGAAATGGGAAAGATGGAGAAGAGTTGGGTGTGGTGGGGGAGTATTAACCCAAAGTACAATGTTTGAAAAGCCACCTAGACATCTGCTTTGTAAGCTAATTAAAAATATATAATTAGACTTTGAACAAGAAGACTTTGAATGGTATATCTGTTCTCAGAAGTCATAGGTTAATTAAACACAAACCCCAGCATGGAGTATGGGAAACCTCCCTATGAGCTGATTCTCAGGGAGGCCTCACAAATCCACAAGCAATGTTAAGTGGTTACCATCGTCAACCAGAGCTGGATGGAAAGACCCTGTTGCTGAAGACACCACGTGTTCCAGGAAATAGAGATATCAAGCTGGAACTGAACCAGATGCTTGTTCCCTGCTGGAGGCTTTCTTAGTGCTGGAAGGTGCTATGGGAGACACTGGGTAGAGAAAAGCTACCTACAGTCTCACTCAACTGTGAGCTCCTGGAGCTACAGGAAGGGATCCCTAGAGGTGTGAGGATAGCATGACTGTTAGGGGCTAAACAGCCACTTTCTGGTTGAACTTCAGGTCCCCTCCACAGGAGGGAATTCATACCTACAACTCTCTATACCTGGTCAGAAGCCCACGGCTGTTGAGGTCATAGGCCCTCGGGGGAGAACCTAATTACTGCCAGATTGCTAAACAGGCATATTGTCAATGGCTTCTAAGTACTTATGCTTATATCCACTGATTTCTGCTGCTTCCAGTCTTGGCCAGAGAAGTTTCTTTATGTAGTGAGCAGTGGGTAGCGTGGAAACTCATAACTGGTCAAAGTCTGAAAATAAGTGACTGTTGAAATCTCAGTCCTAAGTGGGGTGGGTTATCTGTATCCTCCCTTCAGAGGCTCAGGGGACATCTTGGAAAAGGGGCTATAAAGAGCTTAAGATGCCGGGCGGTGGTGGTGCACGCCTTTAATCCTAGCACTTGGGAGGCAGAGGCAGGCGGATTTCTGAGTTCGAGGCCAGCCTGGTCTACAGAGTGAGTTCCAGGACAGCCAGGGCTACAAAAAAAAAAAAAAAAAAAAAAAAAAAAAAAAGATTAATAGCCACAGGATGGAGAACAGTACTTTGGCATGACATGGCTGTTCCATTCATAAATGTGTGACATGGCTGTTCCATTCATAAACTCATAACAGCCATAACTACCTACACAAGATATGCACAGGTTTGGTCCCACCAATGCCATCATGAATTAGGGAGGGGCTCACAAAGCTGCATCTCCTTTTGGACCTGTTGACAGCAAATGGTTGCTAGGGGAAAGAGCCATTTTTCTCTGTGGTGTAGCTACTGATAAGTTACCCCTGCTCTAGTAACTAACCTTCTAGCTATGCACATGCAAGAAGGCCCAGTTAAACTCAATAGGACACACACATATGCACATGCACACTCACACACTCACTCACTTGTGCACACACACATGCATACATTCAAAGGACATGAAAGTAGGAAGATATTTTGAGCAGGAGTTCAGTAGAAGTAGAAGAGGAATAAGAAAGGGTAATGATGGTGAATATGATAAGAATACACTATGTGTGTGAAATTATCAAAGAATGTGCATGTGTGTGTGTGTGTTTTAAAAGTCTATGTAGGTTTTGAATACCTGCTTTATAAATGCCCAAGGAATCGCTGTGCCTACTCACTGAATATGACTTACTCTGTTTTCCAGAGTCACGTTTCTTGTCCCAGTTACCTATGCTTGTGCAGACTGGTTTTGCAAGCTGGAGCATGTGGCCATATATGACACTACAGGGAAGCTTGGTTTGGCCTATTTGTTTTATTTTAAAGTGAGATTTGTTGACTGATGTCACGCTATATCCTTACATCTCAGCACCCTGGAGAGTGAGCTGACCATGAATTGAATGCCAGCTTTGTCTACAAAGCAGAACCCTGGAGCAAGTGTATGAGAACGGAAAAACAGAAAAGTGAGATGTATTAAAATTGAAAACTTCGGACTTCTGAATGTTTAGCAAACTGGGCTAGCCTTTCATGTGGCACCCGTGGCATGGAGTGTTGATGTGCCTTTGTTCTTAGCTCCTTTGCCACGGCCAGTCTCCACTACAGCCCAGTGCTGAGTCCGTGCCAGTCCTGACTCACTACCCTCTTATGCTGCTGGAAGAGACATGCCTGTCTTTAAAGTGGCAAATAGGAAAACAGACTAAACAAAGATGTATTAGAAGAAAGTAGGGAAGTTGGATATGTGGAAATGAGGAATGTTCTTCTGCACTTAATATGTATAGAGTTATGTAGAAAAGAACATTCAAAATTAACTAGAACATGAATCATGAGAAATATACGGGAAGGGCACATGGTTAACATTACTGATAAATGAAATATATGTTGATGTTTCAGTCCTTTGAGTTTTAAAACAAAGGAAACCGTGTAGACACAATCAGCATAAGTACTAAATACTTAAGGTGCGTGAACCTGTGACCCCTGGCATTGGCTACATAGGAGGGGCTTCTGGACTCTGCTTAGTATAAAGCCACAACAACGTAGAATTAGTGTAAAGGGAAATATACAAATAAACGGAGGAGACCGGAGAATTTAGAAATAGCTCTGCTCACTTACGGTCAATTGACTTTTGAAATGCCAGCAGGACAAGCAAGGGAAAGAACAGTGTTTTCAATATCTAAGACACGAACAAATGGACATCTGTGTTGGGAAAAAAATAGATACAGAGAAAAAGAGGGAACTTGCTGGCAGTTCATAGGAATGCAAATCACTACAGCCATTATGGAAAAACAGTGTGGAGATGCCTCAAAAAAAGTGAAATCAGAACCACTATTACCCAGCAATCACACTGCTATGTGTACATCCACAGGACGAAAAAAAAATTGGTGTGTTTGAGAAAATTCACAGGACTGGAGATTAGCACAGGGGATATTTGCTTAGCATATGCAAGGTTCTTGATTGGAGCCTCAGCATGGCAGAAACATAACATTTTCAAAATACAAGAAGAATTCTCATGTTCCCTGTAGAATTAATCACAATAACCAAGACAGGAAACCAACTTAAGTGTCCAACAATGAATAATTGGCAAAGAAGACTCTCAATACAGCAAATAAAAAGATGGATAAATAAGATAGGCCTCGCCATTTGTGGCATTGCTGACCCTGGAGAGCCATGTTAGGTCCAGGAGCTTGGACGCAGAAATAAAAATAGCATATTATCTCACTTATATGTGAAATTAAAAAAAAAATAAATGAATAAAGCACACAGAAGAAGAGAGTAAGAAGGTGGCAACCAGTGACGGAGGCAGAAAAGAATTGTAGAGATGTTGGTTCTAAGAAAAATAATTTGGTTAGAGAACAGAAGTAAGGCCAAATGACCCATTGTTCATTATAGTGACTACCACTGTTAAAAACACATGGTTAAAATTGCTAAGCTTTTAAGTGTTTTTACCACAGTAAGGAATATGAATTAATACATGAGCTAATTCACTTGATCTAGCCATTCCATGACACACACAGACACACACAGACACACACAGACACACACAAGTTACATATCAAAAGATTCCAACATTTTCTTCTAAAGATAAATCTTGTTTTAGATTTATTTTGTATCTATGAGTTTTTAGGTTGCATGTGTGTATGTGTCCCGTGTGTGTACAGGTTGGACCACAGAGGTAGATCCCCTGGAACTGGAGTTACAAATGGCTGTGAGCTACCATGTAGTTGTGGGAGGCTAGGAACTGAACTCTGGTTACTGTGCAAGTTCCAGTAGCTTAAAGGAAACAAACAAACTCAAGTTTAAAAAATCAACAACAGGAAACAGATTTGAATAAGCATAGAAAAGACCACTGCCACCAAAACCCTTGCTGCTTGCCATCAGGTAACTGTGGAAGTGCAAATTGAAACTCCAGCCAAACTATTACATACCCACAAGGAAGACTAAAATGGGAAGACTTAAAAAGTCCACTGGCCCTCTGGCGTCTCTAGGAAAGAAAGGTATGAAAAGCATGTGTGTTCACAAACCTTGTAAGCAGTGGCCGTGGCAGCTCCTATCAAGACAGCCCCAACTGGGAAACAGCCCAAGTGGACATCACTTTGCAAACAGATAAAACCAGTTTCCTTTCTCTCTCTGTTTCTCTCTCTCTGTTTCTCTCTCTCTGTTTCTCTCTCTCTGTTTCTCTCTCTGTTTCTCTCTCTCTCTCTCTCTCTCTCTCTCTCTCTCTCTCTCTCTCACACACACTCACATATATCCACACACCTACCTCAACAACAGATAGATCAATTTCAGAATACATGCATATATATGACATGTATACACACATACATATATGTATAAACATATACAAAATGTATGTATACATATATGTATACAAATATATATACATATATATAATGTATATATACATACATGTATACAAATTCATACATACATGTATGCATACATATTTGTATACATACATATTTGTATACATATATATGAAATGTATATATACATATATGTATACATATATATGTATACATATATGAGGTATATATATACATAAATATATGTATATACATACAAACATACATACATATACACATATATACATATATATAATATAGGAAATATAGAAAATAAATGATATAAATGATGCCCTTTGCCACTTACATGATGTTCTAGAACAAACTTACACCTCTAGAGAAAAAGCACATTAAAAATTTCTAAGTGGAGAGGACTACAAAAGGTCAGATGATAAACCTATCATCAAGGGTTCATGGATTTGCTACAATACAGCAAACAATACATTTAAAATGAATATATTTTATTTTAGGTATGTTGTCCTCAATATAATTGAAAACAAAAGCAATATAAGTATGGGGCTGCTTTTTATGTTTGTGTTTATTCTGTGTATATGAATGTGTGTGTGTGTGTGTGTGTGTGTGTATGTGTATATGTATGTGTATGTGTATATGTATGTGTGTGTGTATGAATGTGTGTGTGTTCGGCAGGTGTGTGTGTGTGTGTAGGACAGAGGGCATTTGCAAGAATCAGCTCTCTCCATCATGTGAGTTCTGGGGATTGAACTGAGATGGCCAGATCTGGCTACACATACCTTCACCCACTGAATCATCTTGCTCGCCCAGGTAGTAGACTTAAATATGAACTTGTGATAGCAAGAACTAGAAAAATGATTACTTGAGTCACCATAAGCTATTTAATGCCCAGATATTGGCTCATAAATAAAAATATCTACCAAAAGAAAGCAGGACCCTGTGAAAAGTGGCTGATTAAGACTGACACAAGAAGAGCTCAGGACGAGCCTAGAACACGTTTAATGGTGGAAAAAGTAATTGAGGGTTAGAAACAGAGAAGGTCATTGAAGACAGAGCTGGCCTATGGGGCTCCCAACACAACCTGGACAATCTGAGTAGCAACAGGAATGACACGGATGAATGGACTGAAGCACATGGAGGTGGGTGGGGACACAGTACCACCAATGACTATAAGCTAGGTAGCTGTAGTAATCGTTTTTTGTTTTTTTGTTTGTTTGTTTGTTTTTGGGTAAAATTTTCTATTGCCTCAAAGTACCACCTTATGGGTCAGTGAATCACGACACGAGGAAGATGTGCTTCTGCGACGAGAAATTTGGCAGGAGAGCTACTCCCTTGACCTGTCAGGCTTGCCATTGCCACATGAATGAGAAGCTGCTTGAAAGCCCATGTGACCTCACTGGATGAAGGAGCTATAGGGATAGAGATGACTCCTGGGGAGAGCAAACTGCAAAGTGAAGGGGTGTGTGCACGGGTGCAGGGGTGCAGGGGTGACATATACACACTCATCAAGCCCCAAATCCTGAAGCATTTAAATTTCCATTTCCTCCAGAGTTTCTAGGGAAGTAGCAACTGTTGTAGAGAATCAAGCGTACACTGATTATGTGTTGTGGAGTAGTTACTGTGACAGTATCAGGGGAGAACAAGAGAAAGGACTGCTTGGGAGAACTGTTTGGTTTCTACTATAAAGATTCATGTAACTATTACCAATCACTATTTTAATCTTTAAGTGGATATCAAAAAAGGAAAACAATATAATTAAATTATATTTAGTGTTTCAGAAAACTACACACTAGCAAGTCTCCATGTTCTCACATGCTAAGCTGTTGCTCCCTTTGACAATTATTCTTTGCTACACACCCCTGCTTTTCTCATGGCAAAGAGCCTGTTAGTACTTACAGTGTGTTTAGCAGGTAACAGCAGTGTTTGTCCAAATGGGTATGGTGCTCTATTGGCATACAGATTTTTTTTTTTTTTTTTTGAGAAACAGTCTCCAAATTGAAGCTCTTCCACCCTGGATAGCTTGAGAAGATCCAACTTGAAACATTGTAGTGTAGAACAGATCCATTGCCCCAGGGAGTAAATGGCTCACAAGTCTCAGGAAGTCACTGAAATTCATAAGACTCACAAAGCCCTTCTGCTTCCAAATTATACAAGCAGCAAAGACTCCTGGGAAAAAAAGCGGTTTTCTGACCTGTCAAGCTGCCTCAAATCCTGCAAAGAGCTCTAGGCTTGCTAGGTCTGTGAGTTGTCACACATTTAGGGTGGGCTTCTCAATAATGCAGCTGTCTTTGAGTCTTCCAGGTTCTAGTAAGTAACCCCAATAAACTCACTGGATTTCTAAGTTGGACTTTGCTAAAATTACTTCCTTGGTCTGTTACTGCTGAACTCTTACTGGTTGTTTAGAGGGACCAGATGTGTGTTCACACTCTAACCCGAAGGAAAGTCATGCAACAGGGCTTCCAAGCAGTATCAGATGGTTTCCCTCATCCATCCACAGACATTTATATGTTCTAGCCACTCAGATATAAAACAGCCAAAGATATTGCAAAAATTATAAATTAATAGCACTGATTTGAAAGCACATCATGTCTTTCCTTTTAGAAATGATCTATGTAGTGCTGTGTCAGGAGGATGGAGAGAGACAGAGGCATCTACGTGGTTGCCACTTTTGTTGGTACATAAGAAATGGCACAGTTCACCACACTATCAGTCATTCTGGACATCTCCATCTAGTCTCTTAAATTAACACTGGTTCAGCCAGGCAGCGGTGACGCATGCCTTTAATCCCAGCACTTGGAAGGCAGAGGCAGGTGGATTTCTGAGTTCAAGGCCAGCCTGGTCTACAGAGTGAGTCCAGGACAGCCAGGACTACACAGAGAAACCCTGTCTCGAGAAAACCAAAAAATAAAATAAAATAAAATAAAATAAAATAAATTTTAAAAAATAAAAAAAAATTAACACTGGTTCAAAGATTTCTGCTTCTCTGCATAGGAGTGTGCTTGTGTGAGGAGATTCTCATTCTGTTTTTATTCAACTTCTTCATATAAAACTAACTACATAGCCCTTATTCTTCTCAGAGAAAAGGGAAGGTAAAGCTCTCCATGGTACTCAAAGATCCTTAAATGCTGTGTATTAATCATGTTTCTCGTCTCCAACCACCTAAAGTACTCTCTTGAAACAAATTTGGAGAAAACAGAGAATCCCGTTTTATCCTTAGGCAATGCAGTGTTCTGCTCCTCTCACAGAAACGAAACAATATTCTTTTCTCTCTTATTTTCCAGTCCCACCTCTCCCCATTTAAGACCATTCTATCTCCGGGTTTCTTCTCTGGTATTTAATTAACATCTAATATTGCTCAACGAGGGATTTAAGGCAGTTTACACAGACACACAGATAAAAGAAAATTGAACAGAGGTGACTGGAAAATCAATAGCTTTCCCACAGGCATGCAAATATAACGGAGAGTGGCTTTCACATCGAGGGCAAATGTACAAAAAAAAAAAAAAGCGCTAGACACAAACTTACTGAGAACAGTGCAAGAAACACATGGAGGAAAATCATGAATTTCATTACAGAAACTAAATGGCGCCAACACAGTTTTTAGCTGTGGCAAAGACTATAGGATGCCTTGCTTGCTTAAGCCTCTCCTCATTTCCTCATTGATTGTCATGATTTCAGCTTGATTCCTATGGAGACCGGAACATCCTCCAAATGACTGAGGAAAGACTGCCTCCCTCCCAGTGTCAGAGGTCACTAAAGATCATCAGTGATTAGTTTGGGTTTTGGTGGTTCTGGTCAGCGTATGTTGCAACCAGCTCCGCTCTACCTGGCTTGAGACAAAAGACTTAAAAAGCCTGGTTAGTTACTATGTTGCGGCCTGCTCCGCTCTGCCTGGCTTCAAACTGCCACTCCGGTCGTCTTCCGGTCAGGGTCTAGAGGGAGAGAGAGTGAGGATGAAGAGAAGAGACGCAAGGAATGGAGACAAGAGACAGAGGTTCTGATCAAGTATCTGATCAAGTCTCTTTATTTGAAGGAAAATCTAGGGTATTTATACACTTTTGCCACGTCCCTTGTAGGCCCGTGGATATGACATAAGTGGCTAGAACATATATGATGATTTTCTTGGAGGCGTGGCTAGCATGTGGATAGCTGCTTACTAGCCTTTCTGCTAAAGGTCGGCTCCCAACAAGCGCATGTGTAAAGAGCTTTGGGAAAGGTTCCCTCATCCCTCTTTTCATTTGGCACATTGCTACATCTGGCTGTGTGCAGTCATCTCTCAGATAAGGGGTGTACCAGCTGAAAAATACAGCTAACATTGTGAGATGATGGCATGGAGAGAGAGGAGGAAGAGTCTAGGACTGCCACATGGCCTCATCCTATCTTCTCTTCCTACCTCAAAGGACTGCTCCAGGTGTTAGTATCCAATAGGACAGTGTCAGATGAGCTGAACATGGGCACAAGAACTCACAAATCAAGTCTGGTCCTTAACAATAGCGTTATTGCTATCGATATTGCTAGTGATCCATCTGCCTGCTTCCCAAGCCAAGCAGCTTTGCAAAGCACACATTACAAATGATGCGCTGAGAAGATGCAGGGACCAGGGCACCTGCCTCTCTGTTCAACCCAAGGAATGTGAGACCAAGCAACAAACGTTTACTATACTGAGCTCGTGGGTTTGTCTACAGCAGATGCTACATCCTAGTAATTCTGCAGATGCAGTAGCAACACATGCTTATTGTTCAAGGGGATTCAAGCTGGAGTTTTTATAATTTGTAGCCCAATACTTCCTATTTATCATGTCTGTTATTTTTATAGACCAGAAGTCTCAACAATATGTAGTATTATTCATGTTGAAGCCCAAAAGGAGGCTTATTGCCAATGGCTTCCCGAACAGAGCTATTCTGGGGTATTAGTTAGGGACTAGGCCATAAAAGCTTTAGACTATTGGGAACACATGTCATGAATTTATAAAAAATCAACAACTCAACCCATCTAAAAAAGATGAGTTGCTGCAAGGTCAAGGGCTGGGGTGGCAGGCACGGTCTCCAGGGAGGTCACTCACACCCGATCCACAGGGGGAGGCAGCTTTCCATTGCAGTGACCATTTACTAAGCAGGCTCTTTGAACAGCAGGACTGGAGGATATTTTTTTCTCTCTCTCTCACAGATTAGCAAGCCACTAGAGTGCTGTGGTATTGAATACAGAGAGGCACCTTGTGGCAAATTCTAATTTCCCAAATAAATAGAGCATTCATGAGCATTCTCCAATGTGGAGAGAGAGAACGAGAGAGAGAGAGCGAGAGAGAGAGAGAGAGAGAGCGAGAGAGAGAGAGAGAGAGCGAGATAATTTCACTGTTAAAGGCAGCACACTAGAGGGCCACATAAAGCCCTATGGCATCATTTGCCTTTAAAGCGCTGCATATAAAGCACTGTATGTTTTGTAAGGATGTGTAAGCTCAGAACAAGGCACGGTGCTTGTCTAGGACAGAGTAGTAGAAGGCATAACTGGAAAGAACGACACTCTTTTTCTCTAGACACGCAATCGACAGGAAAGAAAAACACTTTTCTGGGTTTATCCTGGTAGAAAATGTCCTCAGATTACATGACAAATTAATAAAAGATTAAACATGGGAAGGGTCTCTAAGGTGATAGACATGGATTACATTGGTAAAGTGTTTTCTAAAGTGATACAAAGACTTATTAGAGCTTTAGTAAAAAGCCATTTCAAAGGGTAGACGATGGCTCAGTGGTTAAGAGTGTGGACTGTTCCTTCAGAAGACCTGAGTTTGGGTCACATCGGGAGGCTCACAGCTCTCTGTAACTCCTACTTCAGGAGATCTGACACCTTCTGGTGTCTGTGGCCACCTGTACTCATGCACACATGCCTACCACACACATATACACAAATTAAAAGTAAATCTTATTTTAAATGTTATTTTGTAGTACTAGAACAATATATCTGTACTTGGGCAGAAATATAAAAATATAAATAGATGTTGAAAGAAAACCCAAGGCAGAAAATCCAATTATCAACTAGAGAATGATGGGGCTGTATACCCAGTCTGAGCTTCACAGCAGGGTTTATTGAAATAAGTGTTTGTTTACAGATTATTACCTTCTTAATTGAGAGAAGAGAATTAGAAAAGCAAACTGGATAAAGAAACAAGAACTAACTATATACTATTTACAGCCGACACTTCTAAGTATCAGAACAGAGAGCGGGCAGAGGCGGGCGGATGAGAAATGCAGTAACAGACAAGCGAGCACGTGAAAGCTATTATCGCTATATTAATACAATACATCAGTAAAGGAGCTTTAAAAACAGATATCACAAGACAATCAGGGATGCCTAGTGATGAAGATGAAGGTCAATCCATCAGGCAGAAAGTACCGAGTCTGACTGTATGAGCACCAAGAACACAGATTCAAAGAACTTGAGAGCACAAGCTGGAGCTGTACAAGGAGGAAGAATTAATGCTCGCGGCCAGAACGTGACTATTTACTTTGTCTTGATAGAGTAAACAAACCAGCAGGGATAACAGAACATCTGAGCATCTCTCAGCCTCACTGACACACATAGAACACTGTATCTAAAGATACATAGTGTAGGTTCTACACACAGTGTAGGTGCACACAGAATACATAGCACTATCACCTGCATGCTGAGATATAGTTCAAATGTTATATTCAACTGAGTGCACGTAGCTAAGGCTCGCACACCACAGGTCGACTGCAGAGCAAAAGCAAAAGCAAAACACATCAGTGTTTGGAAGTTAACAAACTTTGAATTACTTAGTGAAATTATGAAAACCAATATAAGTAACTTAGAAGAAATAAAAGGGGGCTGGTGAGATGGCTCAGTGGTTAAGAGCATTGACTGCTCTTCTGGAGGTCATGAGTTCAAATCCCAGCAACCACATGGTGGCTGAAAACCATCCCATAATGAGATCTGATGCCCTGTTATGGGGTGTCTGAAGACAGCTACAGTAAATAAATATTTATTTAAAAAAATTTTGAAGAGAGAAATATGGAGACAGCATTATAGTGTATGGATACATTTGTAATGTATATATATAGTATATAGTATATGAATATATCACTAATGTACATGTGTGTACATATAATTATACATATGCTATATGTATGTATGTATATATATGTGTGTAGCAGGATATTTTCCCCACAACATTTACCATAAATTCAGTAATTTGGGAGGAGCTAATGTGGGAGGAGTAAGGAGAGGAAGAGGAGGAGCAAAGAGGCAGCGATGTAGGAGCCATGGAGAGCCACGCATGCATGTATCGAGAGCAGTCCTCGGTAACAATTTATATCTAGGTTAGTTAATTGGTTAACACTTCTAATTGTGTGGGCATCTTGATAACTGAGCATTACCAAATATATATAAAGTTACTGGATAATCTTTAACCATTAGAGTCTCATTTCTACCAGGTTCCAACGTGGATGGCAGGATGGTCTGGGCTCAGCCCAACTTTGTGGAGACAGCATGGGAGATTGGCGGAGCCATCTCCCATGCTGGCATCTTGTGGGTGCAGGGCCAGTATTCTGGCCCACCTGAGCCAGCAGCCTGAGCTAAGGCAGCAGCGAGAACACAACGCCATTCGTGGCCTCAGGTCTTACCTAGTCGGAAAGATGGCAGCTCCATAACACAAGACAGATCGGGTGCTGTTAAATATTACATTAACATATATTTACATATAATATATATGTACACACCCACACACATGTATTGGCACATCGGAAGCTGCCTTTGGGTGGTGTCACGAATGAGAAGAATCAGGATAACTAAGGTAGACTATTCCCAAAAGAGAAGGATGGAAAGATCAGAAACAATAAAAGATGTGACTGGACAAGCTGAAAAGCCTTGTAAAACAAAAGCCGGCTATAGACACAGGCAGCAGCGTACCCCTTAACATGAGTTCCCTAGTGGAAGAAAGGAAGCTAATGCCACACCCACACAGCAAGCCAGGAGACCCCAATACAAAGAGAATTGGGAGTCTAAGTCACAGGAAAAAGCCTCAGAGCCTACAAACCCTAAGCCCAGTCCAGGGCTTCAGCGAGACCATTTCATTGTGTTCCATACCTCAGAGAGCTCTACCCTGCGCCCATCTTGATGAGGGCAGGGTATTATTTGAAAGTGAGCTTCTCTGGAATCCTAAAAACAAGGACAAGTCACAAGTCAGAGAACCTGGGGGTACCCTACTATAGTCTCTGGGTGGGAGGTGGCCCTACAAGTTGTCTGTGGAGATGGAGAAGGAACTCGGCCTGAAGGGGACTCTGGTTGTAAACAGCAAGGTGGTTTGGTGGCTCTGTCTTTTATGGCAAGGTGCAAACTGCATCACCTGAAGTTAATTGAGGGCCTGGAGGCCTGCTCTAGTTGGCTACAGTATCTGGAGCTGCTTCTCTGCCGAATGGTTTTCAGAAGGACAGGAAATTCTGAAGCTCAGTTAAGGTAAAACTCTGCCTCCATGTCTTCCTCACACCACAGCATGCTCAATGCTGGTCAGGAACGTGAAGCCATGGTGATGGGGGCTGTTTTCTCCCCTGCCTGTAACCTCACTTGAGAGACGCTCTTGGCTTACAGATTAACCAGTTCTGTCAGTATGGTTCTCAACACCACGATCAAATATCTGACTAAAAGCAATTCAAGGGAGGAAGGGTTTATTTTGACTCATAGTTGCAGAGGGTGAGTCCATTGGAAGGCACGGGTATGAGGCTTGTCACAATCAGAGTTGGGTCACCCACACTTAGGATCTTGTCCCCTCAGTTAAGCACATCTGGAAGTACCCTCAATGACAAGCCCAGAGGTGTGTCTTCTAGGCGACTCAAAACCAATCAATGAAATTGAACACAAACTGGGAAGACTCCAGAGCGAGCAAGACCCTCACTGGCCAGCAGAGGGTGTTGGTGCACAACAAGGAGGTTTCTTTTCTCTTTTTCTCTTTTTTCTCTTTTCTCTTTTCTCTTTTCTCTTTTCTCTTTTCTCTTTTCTCCCCCCCCCCTCCTTCCCTCCCCTCCCCTCTCCCCCTCCCCTCTTTCTTTCTCTCTCTCTCTCTCTCTCTCTCTCTCTCTCTCTCTCTCTCTCTCTTTCTTTCTCCTTTGAGACAGGGTTTCTCTGTGTAGCCCTGGCTGTCCTGGAACTCACTCTGTAGACCAGGCTGGCCTCAAACTCAGAAATCCGCCTGCCTCTGCCCTCTGCCTCCCAAGTGCTGGGATTAAAGGTGTGTACCACCACTGCCTGGCAAGGAGGAGGTTCTTAAGGTGAATGCAGTCTCAGGAGATAAGTGATCCCGATGAGCGCAAGATCAGGACCAGCCTCAACAGTGGGAAAACCAAAAACCTCCGAATCCATTGTTCTCTCTGCCTGAAAAACTTGAGTTTTATTCAACCCAGAAAGAATTCATCCCTACTTCATCATTCAGTTTCTTTCTTACCCTTTATTTTAGTTTTGTTGTATGTTTAGTGTGGTTTTTAATTTATTTTACTTTTTTTTTTAAAAAAAGCTTTCTTTTTTGTTTTTTTATAATTTATCTCTAACTATTTTTTTCATATATTTTGTTTTCATCATGCAATTGGATTTATGTCACCTTCGGCTGTTCACTCTGTCAATTTCAAATATTTTTCAATGTAATGTTTTTAAATTTAACTTTTGTGTCTGTCCTTTTTTCTTCTTTCTCTTTCCCTGCCCCATTCATTTATTGCAGTTGTTATTTTAATTTTTTACTCTAGATTGTATTTTCATTTCTAACATTATTATTTTTGTTTTATTTCTAAAGTCATTGATGATGAAAATAATCTCTGACTTTAATAGAGTTAATATATTTCTATGTCTGGTTGGGTTTAGTGGTATTGCTCTTATGACCTTTTCCCTCTCTGAGTATTAGTGAAGACTGAGCCCTCAAGAAAAGAAGGTTCATTAGCAGAAGATTCCCATATTTTGATGTTTTGTGTGTGTGTGTGTGTATATATATACTCAGCCCAAGGAGTGGCAGTATTAGAAAAAGTGTGGCCCTGTTGGAGTAGGTGTGTCGCTGTTAATATGAGCTTTAAGACCCCCATCCTAGTTTCCTGGAAGTCAGTATTCTGCTAGCTGCCTTCAGATGAAGATGTAGAACTCTCAGCTCCTCCTGCACCATGCCTGCCTGGACACTGCCATGTTCCTGCCTTAAGGCAGGAACCCTAACTAAGCAGCAGTAAAACCCCAACTAAGACACAAATAAAGCTAGGAGAAGCATTCAATCCAACACATGAACCAATTGCAACACTGAAATATAAGAAACATGAAAAGACAATGTGACATGATTCCTCCAAAAGACAGTAAGGAAACTAAAGGTATTTAATGCCAGAAATAGAATTCAAAAGCTTAGGAGTCAAAGTGATTGATGATTTCAGAGAGGATACAAGCAAGCAAATGAATGGAAGAAAAGTATAATAAATGAAAATAAAGTATAGATGATACTGAATAGAGGCTTTAGCAAGAGAAAGCTAAGGACAAGAACAATCCATTGAATTCTGCCATGTCTTTAAAGAAGAAATACCACCAATGCTCTTCAAACTGTTCAGTCAAACAGAAAGAGGAGTGCTAAGAAACTTGTTGAATAAACTAGCTTTATTCTGATACTAAAACCGGACAAAGATACAAGAAGACTATACAGGTCACATAACCACAATCAAGTTGACTTCATTCTAGACATGCAAGGATTCCATTAAAAAAAACAGCATATCAATGGCCAGGGCCAGAAATCATATTGTCTTAATAGATGCAGAAAAGACCTTTAATACAGTTCAATATCCCTTCATCATAAAATTCCAAAAGGGAGTTAAAAACTATAATGACTACACCTCAATAAAATGGAGGCTTCATATAATGGACTTAGAGCCTACATTATAATGACTTATTATTACATTATACATTATAGAATGTTGTCAACAACTGAAAGGATTTACTCCAACATTAGGAATAAGACGACAGTGTCTACTATCTGCAGTCTTGCTCTATATCGTGCTTAAAAAAGATCCAGTCATCAAATGGTCAAATAAACGGAACAAGCAGATTTCAGAAGACAGCATACAAGTGGGCAAACGTATAAGAAACAGTTTTCATTGTCCTTAGCCACTGGGGAAATGCAAATTAAAACTACCCTGACCTTCCACCAGAGTGGCTATCATCAATGTAAAGGACAACAAATGATGGCAAAGAGGTTTAGGAAAGAAATCATACACACTGCCACTGGGAATGTGAGCCAATGTGTACACTATGGCAATCACACTGCCGGCTCCTCGAACACTACAGACAGTGCTGAAGAGATGGCTCAGTGTTTAAGAGCACTGGCTGCTTTCACAGAGGAACTGGGTTTAGTTCTTAGCCCACAGGATGGCTTATAACCACCTGCAATCCATCTCTAGGCGGTCTGATGCCCTTTCTGGTCTCCATATTTGTAATGCATGTACATAGTTGGATGAAAATACACATAGGAAGAAAAAGAGAAATGCCATGTGATCCACTTGTACCGTTCTTGAGTATTCACCCAGAGGAGTCTAAGTCAGCATCCCCCAGCCCCTTCTCATCCATGTTTGTCACACTAGTATTCACAAGATGTTCAATCAAGGTGGATGTCCATCAAAAGATAAGTGGATAAAGAAAGTGTGTTTGATATAAATAGAAATGTTAATCTACCTCTAAACTCACTATAATGCTGGTTATAATGAAGCTTCCATTATGTTGAGGTATAATCTTTCTGTTGCTAATTTCCTTTAGGAAACACCCATGTTTTTATATGTGTCATATGCATGTTATACATACCATATGTGTTATATATGATATATGTATATGATACACACATATATATTATATATCACAAATTTTATTATGTCATAAGGTGGGACAAAATTATATCATCTGAAGGAGAATGAACAGAACTTGAGCTATTTTGGGATACAAGCCAGAGTCCAAAGACCAAACGATATTTATGTGGATTTTCTCTCATTGGTAGAACAGAGATTTACAATATATACATATAAGACATGAAATTAGAAGGGACTATTTTGGGTGGGTGATGACAAATAAGAGAAGAAGATACAGAGAGAGAGAGAGAGAGAGAGAGAGAGAGAGAGAGAGAGAGAGAGAGAGCAAGCATAAGACAGGGTACTTAGAGGAGAGACCATTAGCCATGTATATGCTATGCCTGTGCAAGACATCATGATAACACTCATATTCTAATTTTTAAAAATAGATCTAAAATTTAAATAGTGTGTGATGCTTCTGAAATGTGCCCACAAAAATGTATAACTATAAGCATGTATTAGTAAAGTTAGAAAAGGGGCTGGAGAGTTGGCTCCGTGGTTAACACTGGTTACTGCTTTTGTGAAGGACCCGAGTTCAGTTCCAGGCACTCATGTCAAGAGGCCCACAACAGCCTATAACTCTGGGGGATCAGAGCCTGCCTTTTTGGACACCTAAACATATGTGCATATGCCCTCAATACATATATAATAAAAAACATAAAAAAATATAATATATAAAATATAAAAGATATTTTAAAAGATATAAAAAACCCTCAAAATTGAAAAGCAAATTAAAAACCAAGAAAAGTAAAGAATACCAACAAATTAGATAATAAAGACAAAAAGTGTGTGAGAATCCTTGCATGTGAATGTGACTACCAGCATTCAATTCTCAGCTCCTTGCTTCTAGCGAGTGGCCTGAGGCAAGTGAGCAAGGGCCTCCAAGGCATGCTTCACTGAGCCTTTGGGTGCAATGTCACTGCAGCACCTCTGGGATTATGTAGAAGATTAAAGGAGGTAGACTATGCAAAGCACCTTGGCTCTGGTGCATAAACAACTGTTGTGTGATGTCTTCTGTGGCCTCTGTAATTAGCATCATATGCCAGCATCAGTAGCACTCTGCTTAGCTATTGGGACCTGTTACCAGGGCAACAGGGAAGCCCTTTTCTGGTGGAGGGAGTGAGCAAGCAGGTTAAGTGAGCTATCACATGTGGAAGTCAGAGGTCAACGGAGGGCATTATTCTCCACTTTATATTTCAAGTTGAAGTCTCTCATTGAATTTGGAGTTCCTTGACATGACTAGGGTGGCTGGCCAAAGAACCCCAGAGATCCACCTGCCTCTGTCTCTCCTCAGCTCTGGGGTTACAGATATGATACCCAGCTTTTATATAACAATAACAACAACAACAACAACAAACATTTATCATATAATTATAGTAGTGGTGTGTGTATGTGTGTGTGTGCATGTGTGTGTAAAGGCATGGATGTGTCATGAGGTACATGTGGTGGCCAGACAACATTTAGGAGCTGGATTTTTCCATCCACTACTGGTTCCAGATGTTAACTTGGGCCATCAAGCTTAGACAGTAATGCTTCTACCTAGTGAGCCACCTCACTGGCCTGAAAGCAGCAGGTAAATTTTATAGAGCCATGTCTAGAAAGGAGGCCTTCCCTCTATTTCTGGATTTAAAAGTTAAATCTCTGAAGGCGGTCTGGGGTCACTCTAAAGAGGAATATCACTGAGAATCAAGTGATGTTGACAAGCATGCCTACAGAGGCCTCTGTTCTCCAGAACTGAGTACAGAAGTCCTGAATGGCTCTGGATGACCCTGTGAAACATGTACCCCGTTATGTCCTGTGTTTAAAAGTGCGAGCTGGCAGTGTGCGAGACACTTTCCCACTTGTCTATGCTGTGCAACGTTGTAATCTGCTTATGATGAGCATGCTTCAGTCATAGAAGTTTTAGTTCTTAAAGAAAACTCAAGACTTATTTTTATCTATATGCATCTCTGTGTGTAGCTAAACACACTGGAGAGCAGGTACCTGCAGCAGAGGCCAGAAATGAGCGTTGAACCCTCTGGAGCTGCAGTTACAAAGGGATGCTAGCTTCCCATTGTGGGTGCTGATAATTTATGAATTTATGTCTTCTGGGAGAGCATATTCACTCTTCATGACTGAGTCATCTCTCCAGTCTCTGGAGTTTTCAGTTCTATTAGCAAAATCTGGTTATAGTTTTCAGATAGCTGGACAGAGAGCCAAACCAAAACATAACTCATCAGAGACTATAAACAGTAATGGAATGTTTACAAATGAAGTAAATTGGGAGGAGAAAATAAAAAAAAGACCAAAACAAAAAAACAAAAGAACAAAAACAGGCAAACAAATACGGCTGAGAGACATTAAAGACATTGTAAGTGGAAAGGCGCCCCACATTTATAGCTCATGGGACTTAACAATGTGAAAATGTAATTCTGCCCAAAGTTGTCTGTACGGATCTAGTGCAATCCCCGAGAAAAGTCATAATGTGTGCTCAAAAAATAGATTAATAATTCATAAAGAATTATAAGCCTCCTTGAGCAGCTAGGACAATCTTAAAAAAAGAACAAAATTCAGGGCTGACACTTTCCAACTCAAACTTATTACAAAGCTGTGATGATCAGAACTGTACAAAGAGCACAGAAATACACCTTCACACGTATGATTTAGGGTTTTTTCTTTTGACAAAGTCAATTATTTTCAGGCTAAGTCAAAGAGTGAGGAACAATCTTTTCAATTGATGGAGCTGTAAAGACACAGACATTCATACACAAAGGGACAGAGCTGGACCTGTAGAGTCTACTTTA
Organism: Arvicanthis niloticus; assembly: GCF_011762505.2. NCBI lineage: Eukaryota > Metazoa > Chordata > Mammalia > Rodentia > Muridae > Arvicanthis > Arvicanthis niloticus. The sequence goes on from NC_047674.1 coordinate 42,333,652, forward strand.
TACACAAGCGCTCAACATACACAGCCCTAGGAAGAAAAGAAAACTGCATGGCAGTCTAGCGCTGACTCCCTCAGGTGTGACATAGAAGCACACACACACAAAAGAAAACATGAGTTTCAAAATTAAAAGCTTTTATTCATCAAAGGCCAGCTTTAACTCGATAAAGAGGCAACCATTTGTAGGAGAAAATATTTGCAAACACCTGCCTGGCATAGATTAAGATCCAGAATATGGGAAGAAGTCCTGAACCTTAAAAATTAAAAAAAAAGTCAACTGGCAAAGACTTGAACAGGCATTTGTCCAGATGGTCAAACCATCCATTAAGAGATGGTCAAGTCCTTAACTATCAGGGAGATGAAGAACCACAGTGAGACCACACTGTGTGCACTGCATCTCAGGTGGAAGACACTTTTTGCCTTTTTTTTTTTTTTTTTTTTTTTTTTGACTGACACTTATCCAAAAGCCAGTGTTGTTTAGGGTGAGGACACATCAGGCTGCTCTCTGCTTGTGGAAATGGAAGTGTCTAGAACCATTATGGCATACATCATGGCAGTGTAAGAAATTATATATACATTGGCACTTTCATCCTAGCACTTGGGAGGCAGAGGCAGGAGGATCTCTGTGAGCTCAAGGCCAGCCTGGTTTACATAGTGAATTCCGAGATACTCCAAGGCAGGAGACCTTGGCTCAAAAAAAAAAAAAAAAAAAAAACCTAACAAAAATGTATAAATATGGATCATTAAACCCACATATAAATAAAGTCTTCGGCCCTCATCAAAGAAACTTTTCTTTGCAACAGACGGAGACCAGTACAGGAAAACAGACCCAATCAAAATGCAGATTTGCAGAGCCCTGTCCCAGTAGATTCATGTAGAAAACACTCTAGAACCTAAGATTTAAAAGCATTGAAGAAGAGGCCATGAATTTGAAGGATAGTGGAAAAGGGTATACTGGAGGGTCTGGAGGGAGGAAAGGGATGGAAGAAACATTTTAATTAAATTACAATCTTAAAAATCAACAAAAACCAAACCCAGACACTATTGCTGATGCCAAGAAGCACTTGCTGATAGGTGCCTGGTATAGCTGTCCTCTGAGAGGGTCTGTCAGAGCCTGACAAATACAGATGCAGATGCTCACAACCAAACATGAGACTGAGTGTGAGGACCCCAATGGAGGAGTCAGAGAAAGGACTGATAGAGCTGAAGGGGTTTGCAACCCCATAGGAAGAACAACAATATCAACCAACCAGACCCCCAGAGCTCCCAGGGACTAAACCACCAACCAAAGAGTACACATGGAGGGACCCATGGCTCCAGCTGCAAATGTAGCAGAGGATGGCCTTATCTGGCATCAACGGGAAGGGAGATCCTTGATCCTGTGAAGGCTCAATTCCCCAGTGTAGGGGAATGCCAGGGTGGGGGGCAGGAGTGGGTGGGTGGGGGAGCACCCTCATAGAATCAGGGGAGGGGGATAGGACAGGGGGTTTGTGGAGGGAAATCCAGGGAAGGGGGGCAACATTTGAAATGTAAATAAATAAAATACCTAATAAAAAATCAAGAACAAAATAAAATAAAAATAACAACAAAAAAAGAACTGCTGCAAGCTTCAGTTAATATTTCTAATTTCTTTTTGTTCTCAAACAATTTAGAACAGGACCCTCGGAGGTAATTGCAACCAATAATCAGACCAATATTCTATAGTAAAATCCTGAAAGCACATTTCACAATAGTGAAAAACACCCTGGTGTCCATCAGTGAATGAACTGATGAAGAGTGTGTAATAGAGGTTTGTAAAGAAATGACATCATGACAGTCCTCTGCCAGACAAAGGACTAGGAACACACACATACTAATTGAAACAAAAGTCTAAATAGTGTATGATACCACTTGTAGAAAGTACTCAGAAAAGTCAAATTCAAAGAGAGAGTGTATCAGATTGCCTGGTTAAATATGTAATTACAGATATACATTTTAACCTATTGGGGGGGGGGGGGGGTGGCACTTGCCTTTAATTCCAGCACTCAGGAGACAGAGGCTGTGTTTGAGGCCAGCCTGGTCTACAGAGTGAGTTCCAGGATAGCCAGGGCTACACAGAGAAATCCTGTCTTAAAAAAAAACCAAAAACAAACCCCAAAAACCCTCCCCAAAACAACAACAACAACAAAACCACAAAACCCAAACAAACAAGAAGCAAAAATTTAAATGACAACAGAAAGACCAGTATTTTTTAAAAAAGTGTTTACTTAACATATTATAATGTTAACAATGTAAATATATATTTAAAAAACCAAAATAACAGGAAATTTCAATTTTTGTTTCTCCCTATTGTACTTCTTGCTTAGAGGGAAAAGACATAATGCCCTTCCGTGACAGGGTGCCAACCATCCTTAGAGGATCTTGTGCAGTGCTCGCTGCTGTGGGTGTGAGTCGTCAGCACCCTGCCCTTCACCCCTTCCTTCCCCTAGCTCTTACATTCCCTCTTTCTCCCATGATGTCCCCACATCTTGGTGGGAAGAATAATAGAGAAGCCCCATTTGTGGCTGGGTAATTAAAAGCCATTTATCTCAATACCGAGACCAGCTATGAGTCTTGGCATCCACCGCTGACTGCTGCAAAGAGAAAAAAATGTCTCTGACCAAAGCTAACAATATCACTCATCTATGGGTGGGGACACAGTTATTTAGAAGGCAGGTTGACAGGCACATCACGTCTATTTACCGAAATGGCAGCCGTAACTTCCCTCCTAGGGCCTGTGGCCTCCCCAGCCATAAGCTTTGACTAGGTTTACAGCATCAGATGTAAATATCCTCTTGTGGGTTGAGCATCAAATCCTGTCAGAATATTTATCCTATAATAGCCATGCCACTGTTGGGGCGAAAGCCACATCTCGCCTAGCTGGTTGGTATTACTGCACATAGGGTCCATGGCTACATGAGACTGTTGATGATTATCCTCCTGGTAAAACCTGTGCAGCACCTTCTGGCACTGTGTGGCTAGCCCGCTGGGACAAATAGAAGGCTTCTTTCTAGCGCTCAGTTTGACTTTTCTGTCTGAAGATGTACTCATGTAATGTCTTCAGTAATAGGCTAATATCCCATTCCAGTATCCTCCAACAACAGTGGCAGCTGCCTGTCCTGTTTTGGGGGAACAGCAGTGGTCCCTCTGACCAACAACCTATTTTCTGGTATGCTGCTGGCACTGGGATTTTCATTTAATAACCTGTGACTTCTGGGAGAAGTTTTATATACCCGCGTGGTCTCTCCGTTCAAACTTCATTTAAAATATCTGGATCGATTTATCAAGTGTCAGATTTCCTCATGAGTTTTGATCGACATCCCCTCTCCTTGGTCCCCTCCCCACTCAAACTTTTCCATCCGCAGGGGTTCTTTCTTCTAATTCCACATCACCTGTGTCCTATAACCTCTCTCCGTTAAAGAATCTTTCTCCTCTCTCTCGTGGGTTTCTTTCTGTTTTTCCAGTCTGTATGCACACTCTTCACTCCCATGAAAATGCTGTATATAAAGTTACAAGCTAGGATCCACATGAGAGAGAGAAAGAGAAAGAGAGAGAGAGAGAGAGAGAGAGAGAGACAGACAGACAGACAGACAGACAGAGAGAGAGAGAGAGCGATGTCATGCGTGTTAGAAGCACGCACATTAATGTAATGCACCAAGCTCTGTCCAGCAGCAGAAAACAGTAGTGTGAGGAGTTAAATACACTGATGAAATCAAAAGAAATTCACGTTAAAGAAAGCAGACACTAATAAGCAGCCAGAAGGTCTCAGAGCCTGTCTCTGACGGCTCATGCCACACAACGCCCCTGTAAGGCAAGGCTGTCACCCCTGAGAAGGCAGAAATACTCTCGCAGCACGAGCAGATACAGCTGGGGAACTCCACAGAATAACTGAAATATCCCCAAACTGTCATCTGGCCTTTACAAATGACACTGGTATTTTCATCTCTCAATGCTAAGTTTATTTAGAACAACAGGTTCACAGATGGGGTGGGGCCAAAGCGCTTATTTCCAGCACCCGTGGGGCAGCACCCTGGGGGCGACTGAGAGTCCAGATTGCTTCAGATACAGCATTGAGGTGGCTCTGTGATGTCTTGTCCTCCTGGAGTCTCTCCACAGCTTTCCCAGCATTCCTGATTTCTGGAGAGGAGATGCTCAAAGAGGTGGGGAAGTTATCTTGTTTACCTAGTATACCTCACCTCACTGACACGTTTAACCAGCAAGCTTCACTCCACTGCTGCTCACAAGCACCTAGCACATCTCTATCAGACCTGTGAGGAAGCCAAATGTTAGGCTTTGTAACCTCAACCTAACCTCAGGGACACTATGGAAATGAATTCAGCAGCATCACAGACATTGGCTGCCCAGGGTGGGACCTAGCATGTTGTTGCAAACATGCATGTACACATACACACAAGCATACCTCCATAAGCAGGATCCTCTGAGGTTGTGGGAGTAGAGTTCCTAGGTCAACCAGGCCTTCAGGCCACATATACCTCTTTATTTAGTGTCTTTCTACCAGTCCATTGGGTTTTAAGGACTGAGGTGCAGTCCTTGGGTAGGTATAGAGACAGTCTATGGAGATTCAGGCACTAGGAAAGGAACAAACTCTCAGGTTTCAGCAGGCCTCTGAGAGTTTCCTTCAGGCTGACCCACTGAATTTGGGCACATTCTGTGCCCCTCCTCCCAACCTTCACTGCAGGGCAACATTCTCACCAACCCTCAATTCTACCAAATGCATGTCTCTTGTGATAACAACCTCTCCGGCACCAAACAAAAGTAATTAGAAATATTGCTGTCTTTATTAAGAAAGTCAATGTCTCTAATGAATGGGTAATAAATCCTTCAGGGATACAAGAGGTTTCTAATTATTCATTCAACCTAATTGAAAGAGATCCAGCCATCAATACATCGCTGCACAGGGGTCACCGTGTGATTTTTTGGTGTAAAGCTGAAGAATTAAAAAGCTTTAGAAATAATTTTTCCATGTGACTTTCTCAGGTCAAAGAGGCTGACTGAGAGAAATATAACTTATACTGTATTCAACCCTTAGTGCCACAAAAAAAAAAAAAAAAAAATTCCAAATTGTATTAAAGCTATGCTTACTAAATAAATTTTTGGGGTATCACCCTGCAATAGTTTTTAAGACTCTGTTGTATACGTACAAGTTTCATGCACCAACATCAGTATATTACACTGGAAATCATATTGTTTATGACTACTTTAAAGTGATTTTTTAAAAGACGGGTTCAAGGGGGTATGAAATTTTACAAAATTCCTTTGGAAGTTTTTGCAGGCAGAAAACATTGAGGACTCCACATCAGTGGCCACATTCTAGCCACAGAGATTTTAGTAACACAGTGATGGCTGAGAAAGAGAAGCAGCCACTTGCATTCACAGACCCGGGAGAGCCACTAGGAGACCTATGGACAAGTCCCTCCTTATCACTTCCTGTCACCCCCATGGTCTTCACTCCTGCAGGAGAGAAACTGTAATACTTAGACAATGGAAGCAAGATACTACCCAGCCCTGCTTCCCTGTAAGCTCTGTGGGAGGCCAGAAGTCCAGTATCCTGGCTAAGACCTTCATGGGGATAGGTTCTAAGCAAAGGCAGCCACTAGGAATCTTAACACCTCCTCTTACAGGGGCTAGAAAGTAAATACTCAACATCCCAGGAAATGAACTTAAACATCCGATCCCTGCTTCTAATCAGTTGGTTTATAAACTTCCTTCTTCCCCACGAATCTGTCCTTTTATTTATAAGATACTACTCTTTCTCACCTAGCCAGGACATAAGCTGTCTATCACTCGGCGAATACGCCCTGGGTCCATGCCAGATGCCAGGGATGCGCAGAAACAAATGGAAGCAGAGCATACTAAGCTTGTCTTAGGCTCTCACGCCACTGAAGCTACCTCAGCCCTCCTAACCCAACCAAACCCAACCAAATCCACCCTTCATGTCTCAACCCAGATGCCCGTTTACTGTCTGTGCTGGCAAGTTTTATGTTAACTTGACACAAGCTAGAGTCACTTTAGAGGAAAAAAATCTCGATTGAAAAATGTCCCCGCCAGACTGGCCTGCGGGCAAGCCTACATTACATGTTGTTGATTGGTAATGGTTGTGGGAGGGCCCAGGCCATTGTGGGTGGCACCAACTCTGAGCCAGGAGTCTTGGAGTATGTAAGAAAGCAGACTGAACCATGCTCTGAAAGCCTGTCTACCAACTAACTGCTCCAACACAGCTGTTGTGTGCTCCCAAAGTTTTGATTAACTGTCCAGGCTTCTATGTGATTTTATTTATAGCCCTGAGGCACATGTGAATACCAACACGGTTCCCAGGCACAGAAACAAACATTTCTCCACAAGATCCAAATGAGAGTGTTATCCTGGAGCCACTGCTTAGGATGGAAGCGGTTTCTGACCAAGGCCTGATGGTACTACACTGGGCATGCTCTCATTAAACACTTACTTGTAATTGATCCCCCTCCCCCGTAGTCATTATAAAGAACTCTTATCAGTACGGAAGAAAAATAATCTAAAAATCTTTCTGTTTTTGAGACCTGTTATAGGGGTCAAGTCTCAAGGATGAGATGTTTGTTCTCTTGAAAGAAAGCCATGATAAAGAAGTACTTCTGACAAGCAGAGAGAGAGAGAGAGAGAGAGAGAGAGAGAGAGAGAGAGAGAGAGAGAGAGAGAGAGAGAGAGACAGAGAAAGAGAGAGCAAGCAATCAAGACAGCCAGACAGCCAGAAAGAAAGCAAGCAAGCAGGCTGAGCAAGCCATGGGGAGCAAGCCAAAAGACATCACTCCTCCATGGTCTCCGTATCAGTTGGTATCTCCAGGTTTCTGCTTTGAGCTCTTGCTCTGACTTACCTGGATGACAGACTACAGGATTGTCTTAGCTAGGGTTTTACTTCTGTGAGGAGACATCATAACCATGGCAATACTTACAAAGGATAGTATTAAACTGGGGCTGGCTTACAGTTCCAAAAGTTTGGTCTATTATTAGCATGGCAGGAAGCAGAGCAGCATGGAGCTTAAGGAGCTGAGAGTTCTACTTGATTGGCAGGCTACAGAAGGGGACTGTGCATTGTTTGAGCATAGGTAAGACCTCAAAGCCTACCTACAGTGACATACTTCTCCAACAAGGCCACACCTCCAAATAATGTCACTCCCTGGGCCAAGCATATATAAACCATCATACCATGGGCATAGATAGTTTTCTGGTGTTCCCTTCAGTGATCCTCCACCTTCTACATCGAGGAAAGGGTGGGGAGGGACTGAGCTTTGTAGCTTCTGTGCTCACCATTCACAGAAGTCTCCTGAGGATGACATAATTTGTCTTCTCCCTCACTGACATAATTTGACTTCCAAGTAGTGAACCTGGACTTGAACCAGAGGCAAAGCATTCCAAAAAGCCTATCTGTGTTCCCTACCTGCACCCAGCCTTGCAGGTGTGAAAGCCCAACGCTCAGCTGGCTCTTAGCTTCATTGACAAACCTCCTACTTTTGTAACTATTAATAAGGATGCCTTCCTAACATGAATATTCATTCACCTTCTCCCTGTACAGCATGAAAATTCTCAAGTTACTATTTAAGGGGTTCAATTCAATCTTAACAGAGACATTAAAATGATTACCTGAATGCCATTTGGGGTGCAGGGCTGTTTTCTGGTGTCAATATTTTTTTTCTGGAGTAATAAATTCTTTCAGCTTCTAAATCCCCTATAATTCAGTCAGTAAATATTTAACGAGCACTTGCTACATGCTAGTACCGCTCCAAACACTGGGGTTATAGAAGTAAATAAAAGAAAACCCCTGCCTTTGTGTTCCAGCTGGAGAAGCAGCCACAACACGTGTATCATAATATTTAAGGTAATATTAGTAGTAGGTTACTGCTTTCTTTTTACTATTAGACACATAAATATTTGCCTATCAGCTGGGTATAGAAGCTTAAACTTGTAATCCCATCCTAGGGAGACCAGTAGGAAAGGTCACCCTGAGTTACATACCAAGATCCTATGTTAAAAGGAACAACAACTTGTCATATATATAAATATATAAGACAATTTATTCATTTATTTATTTATATCAATTTACTCCCTATCTTATACAAGCTCTGTCAGAAAAAAAAGTTCATTTTCCTAGTGGGCATTTCTGCAACCAGATCCAAAACCAAAGCTAAATAAAGGAGCAAAGTGTGATCTTTGCACTCTGTGTGTATTTTCCAACTCATGGATTTACACAAAACATGGCAGTTTCCAGGATAAAAAAAAAAAAAAGAACACAATGGGCATGATTTAAATATCACTTGCAAATATCGACAATGGAAGATGTCTTTGCAGGGACAGCTTTAGGCAGACATGCTAAATTTTGTCCCAAAGAGCAGGACCGATCTCCAACAGGTAGGAGATGCAAGCATGGCTTCCCTGACCTCTCATAATGTCAGCCCTGGACCCTACTGGGACATCTTTCAGGTCCCCGAATATTCCACATCCCATTCCTTCAGTTTCTCAAATGTGACTCTATCTCGAGACAGCTCTTTCTTCCTCTGCCGTCGCCCACAAGGTCCTTCGTCCTTCAGTTCTCAGATAAAGCATCACTTCCTCACCACTAAGGACACATGCATTTCTCCCAGTACACACCAAGCATAGCACACTTAGTCTGGACACACACTCAAGGAGCATCTTCCCTGGGTATAGCGAGCGTCCAGTGTTCCAGTAGATGCTCAAATCACATGTGTTACGTTGTGATGGTGATGGTCTTTAAGGTCAGTTACATAGGAGCATCTACAGAGTGCTGCACCATTACTGCTAAGACATAATGTGCTCAGTCCCTGGGGAAAGGCCAGCATTGAACACTTTCAGTTTTCATTAGAGAGCTGAAGATACAATCTGGTCAACCCACAGACCCCACTTGTGATGAAATCCAATGAGATTATAACAGGGTTGAAAATCCAATTGCCCATCAGTGTCCACCAAGTGTGGTAGCATAGCCCATTCCCTCGTGTGTCTGTGGTGACATGGGTATAAATGAACCCAGCATGCAGCTTGTACTCTAACAGTCTAGTTCTGTAACAGCACATGCAATTCTCTGCCCTTGTCAATGGTACTAGGTGACTACATTACTGCCTTGTCAATTTACTGTGTTTTTATTGTTACATTAGAGTGAAGTATACTTTAAAAAGGACAAGAAAACATTCTGCCCTGTGCTGGATGAGTTCATGCTCACGGTGTCTTTGATTTACACCAAGGGGTCACATAGGTCTGTAACATGCAGGCCCATGTTAATTCCCTCTGACATTCATACGATGACCTAACTGCGTACCACCTCAGTTCTTTGGATGCGTCCCTACCATCCGAGCTGAAGGAACAATAATGGCCTTCAGTTCAAATGGACTATACACAGTACTGATGGTTCTTATTCTATTAATGGAGAAGGCTGATATTAAAAAAAATAAAGAAAGAAAACTACTGAGTTTGTTATTTGTGAAAAAGGACCAAACAATCTGACATCAGGGAAGAACATGATTTCTCCTTTTAGAAAAGCCAACTTGAGGTTCTGGCTTCTTCCTTCCTTCCTTCCTTCCTTCCTTCCTTCCTTCCTTCCTTCCTTCCTTCCTCCATCCCTTCTTTTGTTTATTTGTTCCTTTGTTTTCTTCTTTCTTTTTTATCTTTTAAGCACAAAAGACAACTCAACTAGTGATTTATTAATTTTGCTTTTAATCTAGGGATAGTCCTAATTCCAGAAGAACAAGAACAATCCTACCAGCAGGTAGGTGGTTCTCAAAGAGCTGGCCACCAGCAGCTCACATCAGCTGCATGCTGCTGCACACTGAGAGTTCCTACAGGCACATCTGTGTGCCTGCTGGAGAGTGGACAGCAGCAGCTATCGGCATCCACACATCCAGCTCAATTCAATTATCACCCAGCCCTGGGCCCTGGAAGTCCTTGCATCAAACGCTGTCCATTCTGAGAAAACAGAAGGCTAGGAGATCAAGTTGCTGGTATGTACACACCTTAATGTTTATCTTCAGAAAGTGTGTGTGTGTGTGTGTGTGTGTGCGCACGCGTGCTCAGGTATGTGTACAGAGTGCTTATGTGTGAGCGTCCATGTTCATGAGTACTCAGCTATGCTTGTAGCTGAGCTGCACGTACATATAGTTCACCTCTGTGTGTGTGTCTGTGTATGTATGTATGTGTGTATGTGTGTGTGCCTGTGTATGTAAGTGTGTATGTGCCTCTGTATGTATGTGTGTGTATGTGCCTGTGTATGTATGTGTGTGTGTGTGCCTGTGTATGTATGTGTGTATGTGTGTGCCTGTGTATGTATGTGTGTGTGTGCACGCTCAGGTATGTGTACAGAGTGCTTATGTGTGAGCATCCATGTTCATGAGTACTCAGCTATGCTTGTAGCTGAGCTGCACGTACATATACTGCACTTCTGTGTGTCTGTGTATGTGTGTGTGTGTGT